>NC_092416.1:19252002-19571168 GCF_040894005.1 Engystomops pustulosus
GTTAGGCAGGAGTGATTCTACAAGAACCCAACAGCCCTTCTTAGGGCTACAATAACGTTCTACTTTTTTTATTTTAATTTGCATCTTTTACCATTTTGTGAGGAATTAGCAGGGGGACTTGCTACCGTTGTGTTTAGCTCTTAGTGGTACACATATCCATAGCAAAGACCGAAGTGGGAAAATTCAGTAGGGGTTGGATTTCTATTAGGCAATAACTCAGTGTCATCTCATCTGGCATAGTAGTGTGCTTCCTTTGATACTTGGCTAGAAAATAGCCATAGGAGAATACAAACAGCTTCTTGAAGCCTACAGTAGCGTTCTATATATTTGATTTCTGGTTGATCTGCTGGTGGCTGTAGTTTCTGCAGTGCATGTACTTGCCAATTCTGAGCAATTTGTAGTGAGACTTGCGACCGCTGTGTTCTGCGCTTAGTGGCGCACATATCCATAGCAAAGGCCGAAGTGGCAAAATTCAGTAGGGGTTGGATTTCTATTAGGCAATAACTCAGTGTCATCTCATCTGGCATAGTAGTGTGCTTCCTTTGATACTTGGCTAGAAAATAGCCATAGGAGAATACAAACAGCTTCTTGAAGCCTACAGTAGCGTTCTATATATTTGATTTCTGGTTGATCTGCTGGTGGCTGTAGTTTCTGCAGTGCATGTACTTGCCAATTCTGAGCAATTTGTAGTGAGACTTGCGACCGCTGTGTTCTGCGCTTAGTGGCGCACATATCCATAGCAAAGGCCGAAGTGGCAAAATTCAGTAGGGGTTGGATTTCTATTAGGCAATAACTCAGTGTCATCTCATCTGGCATAGTAGTGTGCTTCCTTTGATACTTGGCTAGAAAATAGCCATAGGAGAATACAAACAGCTTCTTGAAGCCTACAGTAGCGTTCTATATATTTGATTTCTGGTTGATCTGCTGGTGGCTGTAGTTTCTGCAGTGCATGTACTTGCCAATTCTGAGCAATTTGTAGTGAGACTTGCGACCGCTGTGTTCTGCGCTTAGTGGCGCACATATCCATAGCAAAGGCCGAAGTGGCAAAATTCAGTAGGGGTTGGATTTCTATTAGGCAATAACTCAGTGTCATCTCATCTGGCATAGTAGTGTGCTTCCTTTGATACTTGGCTAGAAAATAGCCATAGGAGAATACAAACAGCTTCTTGAAGCCTACAGTAGCGTTCTATATATTTGATTTCTGGTTGATCTGCTGGTGGCTGTACTTTCTGCAGTGCATGTACTTGCCAATTCTGAGCAATTTGTAGTGAGACTTGCGACCGCTGTGTTCTGCGCTTAGTGGCGCACATATCCATAGCAAAGGCCGAAGTGGCAAAATTCAGTAGGGGTTGGATTTCTATTAGGCAATAACTCAGTGTCATCTCATCTGGCATAGTACTGTGCTTCCTTTGATACTTGGCTAGAAAATAGCCATAGCAATAGGATAGGATTGTTTGGTTTTAAAAACTCAAAAAAAAACAAAAAACACAAAAAAAAAAAAAAACACAAAAAAACACCAAAAAAAACAAAAAGAAGTAAAAAAAAAAAAAAAGTTATAACTCTCATTTTAAAAATGTTTAACCCGAGGGCTAGGGGTAGAGGACGAGGGCGGGGACGTGGGCGTCCAACTACTGCAGGGGTCAGAGGCCGTGGTCCTGGGCGGGGTGAGACACCACCTGCTGATGAGGGAGCAGGGGAACGCCGCAGAGCTACACTCCCTAGGTTCATGTCTGAAGTTACTGGGACTCGTGGTAGAGCACTGTTGAGGCCAGAACAGTGCGAACAGGTGATGTCGTGGATTGCTGACAATGCTTCGAGCAATTTGTCCACCACCAGTCAGTCTTCCACGCAGTCCACCCATGTCACCGAAATCCCCACTCCTCCAGCTCCTGCACCTCAGCCTCCTCCCCCCCAGTCTGCCCCCTCCCAGGAAAATTTGGCATTTGAACCGGCATACTCTGAGGAACTGTTTTCTGGACCCTTCCCACAGTCACAAACCACTTGTCCGGTTGCTGCTGAGCAATTTTCCGATGCCCAGGTTTTCCACCAGTCACAGTCTGTGGGTGATGATGACCTTCTTGACGTAGTGGAAGTGTGTAAAGAGGTGTCCGACGATGAGGAGACACGGTTGTCAGACAGTGGGGAAGTTGTTGTCAGGGCAGGAAGTCCGAGGGGGGAGCAGACTGAGGGATCGGAGGATGATGAGGTGACAGACCCAAGCTGGGTTGAGAGGCCGGGTGAACACAGTGCTTCTGAGACGGAGGAGAGTCCTCGACCTGAACAGGTTGGAAGAGGCAGTGGTGGGGCCAGACGGAGAGGCAGGGCCAGAGCTGGTGCATCAGCGCCACTGTCAACTAGTGAAGCTCCCGTGGTGAGGGCTCTTGCGGCGAGGGCTAGATCTTCAGAAGTGTGGAGGTTCTTTAAGGAAACACCGGATGACCGACGGACTGTGGTGTGCAACATTTGCCAAACCAGGCTCAGCAGGGGTTCCACCACTACTAGCTTAACTACCACCAGTATGCGCAGGCATATGAATGCTAAGCACCCCACTCAGTGGCAACAAGCCCGTTCACCTCCGGCCGTGCACACCACTGCTCCTTCCCCTGTGTCAGCTGCTAGTCAGCCCCCTGCCCAGGACCCTGGCACAAAAACCCCATCGTCGCCTCCACGATCCTCCACAGCATCCACCAGCGTTCAGCTCTCCATACCCCAGACGCTGGAGCGGAAACGCAAATATAGTGCAACCCACCCGCACGCCCAAGCCCTTAATGTGCACATCTCCAGATTGCTTAGCCTGGAGATGCTGCCCTATAGGCTAGTAGAGACCGAGGCCTTTCGCAACCTCATGGCGGCGGCCGCCCCTCGGTATTCGGTCCCCAGCCGCCACTACTTTTCCCGATGTGCCGTCCCAGCCCTGCACCAGCACGTGTCAGACAACATCATCCGTGCCCTGACCAACGCCGTTTCTGACAAGGTCCACCTGACCACGGACACGTGGACGAGTGCTGCCGGGCAGGGCCACTATATATCGCTGACGGCACATTGGGTTAACTTGGTGGAGGCTGGGACCGAGTCTGACCCTGGGGCTGCTCATATACTGCCGACGCCGAGGATTGCGGGGCCTACCTCGGTCCAGGTGTTTCAGGCCTACTATGCCTCCTCCTCCTCCCACCCCTCCTCCACCTCCTCCTCCGAACTACCATCCGTGGGCACGGCGCCATCAGTCGGTAGCTCTAGGCACAGCAGCAGTGCCGTCGCTAAGCGACAGCAGGCGGTGCTCAAACTGCTGAGCCTAGGCGACAAAAGGCACACCGCCCAAGAGCTATTACAGGGCATCACGGCGCAGACTGATCTGTGGCTGGCACCGCTGAACCTCAAGCCGGGAATGGTTGTGTGTGACAACGGCCGTAACCTGGTGGCGGCTCTGCAACTCGGCAGACTGACACATGTGCGTGCAGCGTTTCCTCAAGACATACCCCAATCTGTCTGATTTGCTCACGAAGGTGCGCCGCATCTGTGCGCATTTCAGGAAGTCCAGCCCAGATGCTGCCACTCTCAGGGCAGCGCAGCGCCGCCTCCAACTGCCCGCTCACCGACTGTTGTGCGACGTGCCCACGAGGTGGAATTCAACACTGACCATGTTATCCAGAGTTTACCAGCAGCGCAGAGCGATTGTAGACTGCCAGATGTCAACTTCCACCAGAACTGGTAGTCAGGTCAGTCAGCTTCCTCAAGTCTACAATGAGGAGTGGACGTGGATGTCTGATATCTGTCAGGTGCTGAGTAACTTTGAGGAGTCAACACAGATGGTCAGTGGCGATGCCGCCATCATCAGCCTCACCATCCTGCTGCTTGGCCTGTTGAAAAACTCTCTGGTCAGCATGAAGTCGGAAGCTTTGCGCTCGTCACAAGAGACGGGGGAAGAATATTCCCTTGTTGATAGCCAAAGCACCCTGAGGTCTGTTTCTCAGCGCATATCGGAGGAGGTGGAGGTGGAGGAGGATGAGGAGGAAGAGGAGGAGAATGTTGGCGAGACACAAGAGGGGACCATTGTTGAGTCCTTCACTGTTCAGCGTGTATGGGCAGAAGAAGAGGAGTTGGAGGAGTTGGAGGAGGAGGAAATGGACAGTCAGGCCAGTGAGGGGAGTGAATTCTTACGCGTTGGTACTCTGGCGCATATGGCAGATTTCATGCTAGGCTGCCTATCCCGTGACCCTCGCGTTCAAAGAATTTATTCCAGCACCGATTACTGGGTGTTCACTCTCCTGGACCCACGGTACAAGCAAAATCTTTCCACTCTCATCCCTGGAGAGGAAAGGAGTGTGAGAATGCATGAATACCAGCAGGCCCTGGTGCACAAGCTGAAACAGTATTTCCCTTCTGACAGCGCTAGCGGCAGAGTGCGTAGTTCTGCGGGACAAGTAGCGAGGGAGAGTAGGCGAGCAGGCAGCTTGTCCAGCACTGGCAAGGGTACGCTTTACAAGGCTTTTGCCAGCTTTATGTCACCCCAGCAAGACACTGTCACCTGTCCCCAGTCTCGGCAGAGTAGGGCTGATCTTTACAGAAAGATGGTGAGGGAGTACGTAGCTGACCATACCATCGTCCTAAATGATCACACAGCTCCCTACAACTACTGGGTTTCAAAGCTGGACATGTGGCACGAACTGGCGCTGTACGCCTTGGAGGTTCTTGCCTGCCCTGCCGCTAGCGTCTTGTCCGAGCGGGTTTTCAGTGCAGCTGGTGGCATCATCACCGATAAGCGTACACGCCTGTCGACTGACAGCGCTGACAGGCTGACGCTTATTAAAATGAATAAAGGCTGGATTTCTCAGAATTTCCAATCTCCACCAGGTGAAGGAAGCTCAACCTGAATAATTGATCCACTCCTCCTCCTCCTCCTCATTTTCCTCCTTCTCCTCCTCTTTGTACAGTAAAGCAGAGGAAAATGGCTATTTTTTGACAGGGCCCACTGGCTCTTGCTATAGTACTTCATGCATTTAATTTTTCTGGAGGGCCACCTACCCGGTCCTCTGTTTGAAACAATTTTTGTGAGTGCCACATACAGGCACTCAATCTATTCCATTTTTCTGGAGGGCCACCTACCCGGTCCTCTGTTTTAAAAAATTTTTGGGACTGCCACATACAGGCACTCAATCTATTCCATTTTACTGCAGGGCCACCTACCTGCTCCTCTGGTTTGAACAATTTTTGGGACTGCCACATACAGGCACTCAATCTATTCCATTTTACTGGAGGGCCACCTACCTGCTCCTCTGGTTTGAAACATTTTTGGGACTGCCACATACAGGCACTCAATCTATTCCATTTTACTGCAGGGCCACCTACCTGCTCCTCTGGTTTGAACAATTTTTGGGACTGCCACATACAGGCACTCAATCTATTCCATTTTACTGCAGGGCCACCTACCTGCTCCTCTGGTTTGAACAATTTTTGGGACTGCCACATACAGGCACTCAATCTATTCCATTTTACTGGAGGGCCACCTACCTGCTCCTCTGGTTTGAAACATTTTTGGGACTGCCACATACAGGCACTCAATCTATCCCATTTTACTGGAGGGCCACCTACCTGCTCCTCTGGTTTGAAAAATGTTTGGGACTGCCACATACAGGCACTATCCAAATTAAATTGTCTCCATAGCAGCCTCCACACGTTGTCTCCATTGCTACCTCCAAAAGTCGTCCATATAGCTGCCTCCATACATCGTCCCTTTATCAAACGAGGTGTGTCAGGCAGAAATTTGGGTTGTTTTCATGGATTCCACATCAAAGTTGTTAACTTTGTCGCCACCCTGCTGTGTTATCCACAAAATATACTGGCAAACTTTTACCATTTAGGGATATTATTTCAGCGCTTCTTGCGCATCTGTTTACATTCCCCTCACCCGGCATATCCTAAACTTATAAGAACGCTACTACACTTGATCTTATACAAAAGGTTCTTAGAAGTGCTGTTTGGGGAGTAGCCTAGAGACAGGGGCTTGGATTGGCGAAAGCTCGCCTGGCAGCGGAACGCCAGCTCCATGCGCATCATGCGCTTCTTGCGCATCTGTTTACATTCCCCTCACCCGCCATATCCCAAACTTATAAGAACGCTACTACACTTAACTTGGTGCAGGCTGGGACCGAGTCTGACCCTGGGGCTGGTCATATACTGCCGACGCAGAGAATTGCGGGGCCTACCTCGGTCCAGGTCTCAAAGGCCTACTATACCTCCTCCCACCCCTCCTCCACCTCCTCCTCCTCCGAATTACCATCCGTGGGCATGGCGCCATCAGTCGGTAGCTCTAGGCACAGCAGCAGTGCCGTCGCTAAGCGACAGCAGGCGGTGCTGAAACTGCTGAGCCTAGGCGATAAAAGGCACACCGCCCAAGAGCTATTACAGGGCATTCCACATCAAAGTTGTTAACTTTGTCGCCACCCTGCTGTGTAATCCCCAAAATATACTTGCAAACTTTTACCATTTAGGGATATTATTTCAGCGCTTCTTGCGCATCTGTTTACATTCCCCTCACCCGCCATATCCTAAACTTATAAGAACGCTACTACACTTGATCTTATACAAAAGGTTCTTAGAAGTGCTGTTTGGGGAGTAGCCTATAGACAGGGGCTTGGATTGGCGAAAGCTCGCCTGGCAGCGGAGCGCCAGCTCCATGCCAAGATCCAACTAACATAGTTTTAACTGCAGCACCTTTAATCTACTACTAGTTCACTGCCTCCATACATGGTCCCCTTATCAAACGAGCTGTGTCAGGCAGAATTTTGGGTTGTTTTCATGGCTTCCATGTTAACTTTGTCGCCACCCTGCTGTGTAATCCACAAAATATACTGGCAAACTTTTATCATGTACCGATATTATTTGAGCGCTTCTTGCTCACCTCCTTTGGTTCCTCTCTGCCACCCATTGGTTTGAAGCCTGAGTCCATTTAGGGTATGTCGCCATGACACTCTCTAGCCTGCTGCCGCTGCCTCTGCATGCCGTCCCCTATAGTGTCAGGGTCAATTATTGGATGTTTTAGATGCTATCTAGCTTCATTCTGTCACTCTGTCATGGCCATGCTGTTGCCCATAATTTTGGCATAATGGTGCGATTAAGCAGCCTCAGAGGCATCCATGCATGCTGCCCCTGCTGTTTCCTGTCCATTTCCGTGGTGTTTCCATCCTTTTCTGAGGTTCCCAGGTGTTTGGCCAAGCTTCCCTGTGCAGAGCCTTGGTCCCCTTGAAAAATGCTCGAGTCTCCCATTGACTTCAATGGGGTTCGTTATTCGAGACGAGCACTCGAGCATCGGGAAAAGTTCGTCTCGAATAACGAGTACCCGAGCATTTTAGTGTTCGCTCATCTCTAATACTTACCTTTTAGGAAGTTTGGGGGCTGTATGGGTGTTCAGGCAGGTGTTCAGGTGGGTGTCCAGATGCATTCAGACGGCGGGGGGGGGGGGGGCGCGAGCGAGGGGGGGGCGCGAGCGAGGGGGGGGCGAGCGGAGGAGGGGGGGCGAGCGGAGGAGGGGGGGGCGAGCGGGGGGGGGGGCGAGCGGGGGAAGGGGGGGCAGAAAATCAACTGTGCCTCCCTGCAGGCTGATGAGCGAGCAGGTAAGGGAGATGAGGGGGGCGGGTCAGAGAGGTGGCTGGGGGGCGGGTCAAGGATATGAGCAGGCAGGGATCCCGGAAAGAGGTGCGTGGGCGGGCGGGCTCAGGAGACGTGTAGATGCATAGAGAGGGAGGGGCCCGGGGGCACGATCCGGCACTGCAGCCGCGGACCACTTACCCCAGGCCGTGGCAAAGCATTGCAGGGAGCGTGCATCCCCGGGCCCCTGAACCTCACGGGCCCCGTAGCAACCGCTACGGCTGCTACGGCGGTAGTTACGCCACTGGTCCAGGTGACTGAAGTCCAGGTCTGGGGACTCAAACCCGCAATGCACAGCGCAGACCCCAACATTACGATTGGGTTCTGTTCAACCTTAATAATTAGCAATAAAAGTCTCTTTATTTATGGGGCAAAATTAAAATGAAATAAATTAGGGCAATAGTAAAGCATCATTCACAAAAATAACTTTAAGCCCTGTTCTTACAAAGTTATAACATTTACTTATAAATGTGTAATGTTTGGGTCATTTTTTTTGGAAGATATTTTATCCTCTTTTAGCATAAATAGATACTATTTTAAAAAATACATTAAATGAATGTTTATGAAAGAGTAATATGAGAACTATATTTGGTATATCGGAGGGTTTGATTGTGAATATGTTTATGGTTCACTGTCAAGTACTAGAAGGATGTCAGTCCGATAAATTGTTACAAGAGAAATTGTTTAGCAAATCTTACTTATTGTAGCAGGCGGAACCGGAAGATCAGGAAGTGATTCAGTTATTGGCAACAAAACTGCAAGAAAATGCATTTTAGATTAATTTACAAGTATAGTAAATTGGTATTTTGTAAAAAAAAAAAAAAATAGTATTTACGTTACATAAAAAATAAATGACTTACCAAGAATCCCAAGGAAGACAAGACTCCTCCACAAGACCATGTTTGGTTTATGTCTATAAAGTCCTCTTTTAATCAACAAAGAAATTAGTCAAAATCCATTTAATTTATACATATAAAACAGATTTTAATCAACCTACAGAATAAATCATTGAAATATAAATTTAAACAATTAAAAATGTTCTTATTTTGGGAAAATATTAAGTAATTGCACTTTAACTTTCTATGTTAAAGAATAAAAAATAAGGCTATTGAAATTGAAGTTTAAAGGGAACCTACCACCCCGATTCTACCTATAAAGGTAGAAGGGGTGGTAGGTGGATGAATGGGACGTGAGGATAGCCCATTTTTGGGCTAATCCTCACGTCCCGGGTGTCTTTTAGAAAACTTTATTGCAGATATATGCAAATTTTTTTATGCGGCTAGTGGGGCGTGGAGTAGCCGGACATGAGGCTACTAGTCGCGGCTACTCCACGCCCCAGTAGCCACGTTACTCCGCCTACAAGGTAATCTTCTGGTAGCTGCACGCCCTCGTCCTGGTCCCCTGCGTTCTGTGCATGCGCAGAGCACAGGCCTTCGGCTGCGCGGCCGTGGCTCCTGGGCCGGAGCTACTGCGCATGCGCAGAAGGCCGTAGATGCCGGGGGACTCGGACGAGGGCGCGCAGCTACCAGGAGCTGCGCGCCGAAGATTACCTGGTAGGCGGAGTAACGTGGCTACTGGGGCGTGGAGTAGCCGCGTCTAGTAGCCTCATGTCCGGCTACTCCACGCCCCAGAAGCCGCATAAAAATATTTGCATATACCTGCAAAAAAGTTTTCTAAAAGACACCCGGGACATGAGGATTAGCCCAAAAATGGGCTATCCTCACGTCCCATCCATCCACCTACCACCCCTTCTACCTTTATAGGTAGAATCGGGGTGGTAGGTGCCCTTTAACACTTAGTACAGGCGGTCCCCTACTTAAGAACACACGACTTACAGATGCCCCTAATTACAAACGGACCTCTGGTAATTGGTAATTTATTGTACTTTAGCCTTAGGATACAATGATCAGCTATAACAGGTATCACAGGTGTCTGTAATGAAGCTTTATTGTTAATCCTGGTTCTAATGACAATCCAACATTTTTAAAATCCAATTGTCACAGAGACCAAAAAGGGACAAAGCAGAGCAGAAAATGTATCATAAGACACAAAAATAATTTGTAGTATTTCAAATATTTGTTATTCAATTTTTTAAAAATCAATAACTATCAAATTTTCTTCCCATTTTATCTGCTTGGTTCTCTCACTAGATAGTACCAGCCACCCAACACATTCATATGCAAAATTTGGATTTGGAACATACCTGCTCTGTGTAATCTTGAAGGATTATTCGTCTGTCTTAGTTGTTCCTTTATTTATACCGACTACAAAACGCAGAAGGGAGGAAATTGAAGTAAAATATGAACCACAAGGTGTTCAGGGAAAATCCCTTTGAGTAAAAAGTTTTTGATGACACCGCCCAGAGACCTCAGGCTGACATTGCAGAGATGCTTAGAGAGAAAATATTTAAATCTTGACATCATATGAACATATGAACCCAACTTTTTCTCCGAGGGCTTTGATGTGCTTGAAAAATTTTGGTAAAATCTTTAGTTCAAACTACATTGTACAAAATTATTGTTCTTATATTCAGAGAGTTTGCATCTGATGTAGACCACCAGATTTACCTTAAAGGTGCAAGGGACGTAGCTACAAGGCTAGAGGCAGCAATGGGGCCCACAGTGTCAGGGGCCTTAGCACCTGGGGTATTGGGTGTGTATCGGAAGCGTATATATGCAGTATGGTATTGTATGTATGTGTGTATTTGCTGTATGTGTTTATTTAATGTGTTTGTGCATATGTGATGTGTATATGCTGCATGGTTGTGTATATGGTATCTATCTTTATGCTGTAAGTAAATAAATCTGTAAAAATGGGTGTATAAATGTGTGTGATTGTTGCTCACATGTGTCAGTATACAAATATGTATATTTGCATATGGGGAATGGGGGGCCCCATGCAGAAGTCTTCTATGGGGCCCTGCAGCTCCTACCGCAGTTACGCCCCTCGTTATAGGCATCATGAAATTTATGTTTTCAGTGCAGTTATGTCATAAAATTACTTGACTATTTGGTATCTTCACATTTAAGAAGAGCGGGATTCGGCAGAAGCTATCATTAGCTCCTGGTAAAAAATGGTACTTCTTCTGAGTTTTATGCTTCCTTTCCATTCAACCTATCTGATTATTTACACCTTAACTGCTTTGGGTGTAACTGTACATCACTTGTATATCACATTCCTCATACAGGATTGGGAAATACTTATCCCATTGGTTAAAGAGAACCCATCATGCAAAATAACCCCCTAAACTAAATATATTTTCATAAACTGCCATTAGAGAGCATTGCCTCTATCCCTTCATTGTCCCTCTACATGCCTGTAAACCTAAGCAATGAGGTCCTAAAGCTGTATGCAAATGACCTGTGAAATGTCCAATGAAGCATTAGCATATTCAAGCTGTCCACTCTATTCATGAGTGGGAGGCACAGCCACACCCCCAGTGCATGACTGACAGCATGTATAATGATGTGAGGCTGTATAATGATGTGCTTCCTGGTGCTGGCGCCCCCTGCAGCCTGTGTGTGTGTATAGGAGAGATACAGCAGCTCCATGCAGCCATGTTGCAGCAGAACATGTCAGGTACTTGTGTATCTGATGTCTGTGTCTCTCACCTGTATATTAGGGGGATGCAGCATGTCAGCAGATGCAGCACACACACTAGCAATACTTTACTATACATTACACACAGACATGAGCAGGGGGAGGAGAGGGGAGGGGGAACAGGGGTGACATCACTGCCTCTGACCATGTGACCAGCCTCATTTACATAATAAAGAATAGATGATTTTACAATGAATAATGTATGAAATAACTAGATAAAGGCTGGGATGGGATCCTTGTGAGCTGCTCCAACAGGTAGAGGTGACAGGACTAGTGACAGAGACCTGATGACAGGTGTCCTTTAATACTTACCTCTTTCTTCCCTTCCTACATCCTTGCCAGCGACTGTTGGCATGTAGATTACAGTCTATAGCAAGTGCATACTCTCAATGTGACCATACTGCTAAGGCTAAATTCACATGAATGTTGCCTGCCGTACCCCTGCCCCTCTCCACTGTGATGTATGGAGCACGGCACCATATTCCGGGGTAAGAAAGGACATGTCCTATATTTCTCCCCGGTACAGAACGGTATGATACTGAACATGTGCTGCACCGTAACACTCCATACAGCGCCATGTGCCCTTTGCCAGCCTATGGGTGTTGTACATCCGATGTATATACATCAGCCGTATATACGCCCCCCAATAAATAAACTAGATCTTGAACAGAGGATTAAGGTAAGTATTAATTCTTTTGTTTTTTAATTCTTTGTTGGTTTTTTTTTTAATCTTATCTTTTTAAAATGTTTTGCTCCACTAGTTAAGTAATAAACACTATTCTTGCATTAAATCATTCTTTGTTTTATATTTGGTACACTAAAAATACTTTAGAGATTATTAAAATAGAAAACGTAATGGCAATGGATTGTGAGTGACACCATGTCACCTGTCTGTTGATGTCCCTGCCTCTTGTCTTGCTCCTCTGAGTCTTCTGACCTTGTTGCATCATCCTGCTGGCTCTCAGAACCCAAGAAAAGCATCTGACGTAAAAGGCAAGTGTGCCAACATTACATTTGTCCCCTACCAATTAGGTAATAATAGGGTCCTCCCCCATTGGTAGGGCCCTCCCCCATTTTTGTGTTTTACCAAGACTCCATTCCTTGACCCTAAGTATTGTTAATGAATGTATATTTTTGACCCTGGCTTGATTTTGATGCGTAACATCCCTACCAGGGGCTGATAAAATGTGGGGGCAGGCGGAAACTAGCAATGGAGTTGTAGGATAGGTTGTGGACTAGTCCAAACAGATTGTTAAAGGAAGGCCTACATTAGAGGCTTAGTCAGGGACTTGGAGATGCTCCTTTATTAGAAGTATCTGCATACAGGTCAGCAGCCGTAATAATCTGTGCAGTAATCCTCTCTGATGGCAAAGCAGGACTGTTCCACTTGGCTGGCTGAAGTGCAATAAGTAATCCTTTTGGGATAGGAAACGATAGTGAGTACCGTGGCCTGGACCTATGGTCTACTAAGCTGGGTCAATCTCCAGAGAGCTGGGTCGGCTCTTCAACATCTGCAACACAAGATCCTCAATTACTTTGGAAGAGATGGGTAGCTCCCAGCCAAATTGTTTAGATGGATCCACATTATTTGTGCAAAATAATAAAAACAGTTAATGAATAGAAAAATAATAATATATCAATTACATGTGGTTGCAAGGTCGATGGTACATTAGATTATTTTTGACTGTTCTCCGCTTGACCCCTTGTGATTACCACATCTGCTATAACTTTGTGCACAATTGAGCTACAGTTTTGCTTCAGGGTTTGAGGACCATCCCTTTACTAAAAAATGTTAATATTTTGAAAATTAGGAGGTGATTCTTGCTACCACCCAAAGACCCAAGGCAGACATTCCAAGCACGCTTATACTCTTTTTTGGCATATTGACATAGTACAGTACATAAGTATTCATATTTTGACTGCAGATGATCTATTTGTCCGGATGTTCCACTGTTGAACTGAAATCTATGATGTAACTATGTACTGAAAAATTACACTTAAAGGAAATATACTATCAATATTGTTCTTGATAAACAAGGGACACTTTATTGTAGATCAAGGCAATGTGACTGTGTTAATCTACTAATATTTATTTTTCATGGCCACCTTCCTTTTTAAAAGTATACTAATGAATATGAGGGGCAGCACGGTGGCTCAGTGGTTAGCATTACAGCCTTGCAGTGCTGGGGTCCAGGGTTCAAGTCCCATCCAGGTCAACATTTGCAAAGAGTTTGTATGTTCTTTCCGTGTTTGCGTGGGTTTCCTCCCAAACTCCAAAAAACATACTAGTTTCCATGGGGAAAGAAACTGAATTTGCAAGCTCTGTTTAGCTCTGCGGAATCTTTTGGAGCTATATAATTAAAGGAATTATTCATATTATTACTCTAGCACCTCAGTTATCTAGTTTTACAGGCTGTTACACTGTTTCAAATTCCCCGTTTGAAGGGTGCCCATGACTGTATAAGGAGGGTGCCCACTGACTGGGGGTGTCCTAGTGTTGCAATTTATTACATGGGACGTTTGCACTATAAATAGGGGTGGTATTTGCCTCCTTTCTTCTCCCTGCTGCTGCTGCTCAGTCCCTCCCATAGCTGAGCCTTTATAGGGCAGGCACTGGGCCTGCACATCAATGGGAATTGATGTGAATTTGCCCGGAAGTCGAAGTGCTAATTCGGGAGTGCGGTTGAGCAAACCGCTTCGGGCAGCTCTGGTTTACAAAGAGACGGACGGAGATTGTGGTTAATTTTTGAGAGTATTAAGCAATAATGGTTTTCGGTGCTCATCTCAAGTCACAGCTGGCGGAAAAGAGAATTGATGTCGATTTTATTCGGAAGTCGAAGTGCTGATTCGGGAGTCCGGATGAACAAACCACTTCGGCAGCGATGGTTTCCAAAGAAACAAACAGAGATTGCGGTTGATTTTGAGAATATTAAAATAATAATAATTGTGTTTATCAGAAATAAATAGCTGTGACCTTTTCTGCCCAACAGGAGCCTCGTGTCATCATTTCTTAGTTATGTTTAGTTATAAATGGTTTATGGGGTTAATGTTAAGGGTAGGATTATGTATCTTTACTAAGTGCCTTAATGTGTAGTTAAATGGGTAATGTTTACTACCTCCCAGTCTCCTCAGCACTTGCACACGGACCACTTTCTGCTGTAATATCGAACTTCTCAGACTATTCGCTGACTTTAGAGGTCAGTGGGCGCAGGTCCAGAGTCTGCAGCAACGTCTTTAGATGACATCCAAAGACCCTAGGGAGAAGGGAGTTGCATTTTTTTCCCGTTTCTACCTTCTCTGGTCCTCACAGAATCGTGCTGAATGAGTACGATGCATAGAGGTGCAGAGCCAGCACAGCCGCCGGCTCCATAGACTTGACTGTCACATGACCGCCGGCTCTAAGGGGGTAAAACAGAGCTGCTGGGTCTAATTAGACCCAGTCCAGCTCTGATCAGAATCCCCAGTGACAGGTGGAGGTTTCCCCCTGTAACTGAGGCTCTTATAGGTGTCTCAGTTACAGGGGAAAACTTGTAAAAGAAAACAATTTAAAAAATTAAAAAGTGAAAATGTGCCCCAGGGGTCTTTTATGACCTCATGGGGGACATATAAAGTAAAAACAAACACAAAAAATATTAATAAATATTCACAAAAATACAATGACATTTCCCCATATAATAAGAAAAAAATCCCCCGCTACACTACAAAAAGCATCGTCATAGTTGCCCCGTTTTCCCTAAGATATACATAGTGGGAGTCATTTAATAAGGGCGCAAACCGCTTTTTGGTTTCCCAAATATTACCAATTTGCGCTGAATTGCCCCTCGTTTTTGGCTTATCCGATCGGATTATGGCGCATCGGCGCCGGCATGCACGCAACGGAAATGGCTGTAGTAGAACCCGACGGATTCGGGAAAACCGTGTAATTTGAAAAAAAATGTGTCGCTTGACCCGCGCTTACCTGCACCCAGCAACGGATGGGGAACTCCAGTGAACTCCGATGGACTTCAGCGCAGCAGCGACACTACCTTAGTGAATCGCCGGAAGACACGAATCCTTGACGGAGAACCCGCTGCTGGATCGCAAATTTACCAGGTAAGTAAATCGGCCCCATTATATATCAAAACAAAATAGGGAATTCAATAATAATGTTCATTTTGAGTTAATTTGACAATTTAAAAAAAAGCACTATACTTTACAAAAAAGCCATTTTTCCACATTTAACCCCAAATAAAAATGAAGAAAAAAAAAATGTTTAAACTTTTATTACCTTTTTAACTAGCTCTATGTGTCCCAAAAGAAAACACCTTAAAAATTTTAAGGTAGCATGCAAAAAAAAAGTTATGGCTGCATCACTAAGGGGTTAAGCACTTTTGTGCTCTAAGTGTTTAACATCACAGAATAACTTTTTGCTTCCACACTTTTCTCAACATACTGAGGTGTTGCATCTAAGCCATCGTTACATACACCCCCCCCCCCTTTCATATAGTCCACTACTACATCTAAGCTGTCATGTTAATATTTTTTATTCATGAGCTCAAAGGGAATTTATACAGTGGAGTTCTTGCAGATAATAAAAAGCTCTGTAAAGTAAGTAAAGGGAACCTATCATCAGGATCCCTTTTGCTGAGTCCCCCATATCCCCATAGAGAATAGTGTATACATTGCCAAAGAGTTTTATA
This sequence comes from Engystomops pustulosus, assembly GCF_040894005.1. Lineage (NCBI taxonomy): Eukaryota > Metazoa > Chordata > Amphibia > Anura > Leptodactylidae > Engystomops > Engystomops pustulosus. Next base: position 19,267,926 of record NC_092416.1, read on the forward strand.
ATAAGACTGTCTTTTCCCCCAGAAAAATTATAAGTTAGATTTCTAACTCTAAATCTTAATTCTAAATTTAAATCTAAAGTTTAGATTTCTGTATGCAGAGCTGCATCCCCAGTCCCCTGGGAGTGGGCAATGATGAGCGTCGCAGATCGTTGTATGATCTCCTGATAAGGGACACGGGGGACACGGGGGACACGGGGGACACGGGGGTGTCCGCGCGTGCGCGGGATCGCGCCGACATCGCGGGAGGTTCGCGGTGATCGCGGCGGAGAACGCAACGCAAGGCACGTACACCACACAAACAGGTGGTAAACGCTAATTACTGACCCTTTATATGGGATGCACAATTGTTACACCACAGCACCCCTGAGGAAGCCACCTCTGTGGCGATACGCGTGGGGCATTTTTAGTCCCACACTACTCTCTTTGGCAAGTTAGTATGCATTATATCATGTTTTGCTCAGTGTCAGTGTTTTGTATATTTTGGGCCATTAGAGCCTTGGTATTGATGTGGATTTAAACCATGAATTTCCTACTGGCATTTGAACATGGGATTATCTCTATGTAAATTTTCTACTTGCCACTTGACTTTGTAAAGGGAGAGTGTGGAGGGGTTATACATTTTGGTTGTATCGGAACCATACCCTGATTTTACACGTTGATGGAAACGTGTTTTTAAATGTTTTTATGGTGTTTCGTTGTATAATTATGCTTTACAATAAAAATTGATTTCTACGTTATGTAGTGCATTATATGAACCGTGTTACACACCACTCTGGTTTTTCTTTATACCTCCTGATAAGGGAAGTGACAGAGGAGGGGATATGGGGAACATGGGTTTTTTTTCTTATTTGAAATTGATGCATGACAGAGCAGTTTCTCGAGGGGTTGAGTAGAGGGGGGGGGGGGGGACACCTCACTGGCCACTCCCAGGGGACTAGGGATATAGCTCTGCACACAAAGGTAAACTTTTATTTTGGAAAAAGCCAGTTATACTTTATAAACTATTTTGCAATGTGTTCACTATTCTCTATGGGGACATGGTAAAGCCAGAAAAAGGCCTCCTGATGACAGGTTCCCTTTAATACAGGTAGATTAAATAACATTACATAGGGATGTGTGGAAGCTGGAGGATTGGCAGATGAGGTTTAATCTAGATAAATGTAAGGTTGCGCATTTGGGCCATGGAAACAAAAAGCACAATGGTAAATCGTCAATTTCTTGCTAAAACTTTACCATAAAAGACTTGGAGGTATTGATGGGTGGCAAACTTAATTTTAGTAACCAGTGCCAGGCAGCTGCACTAATAAGACAAATAAAATGATAGGATGTATCAAGAGGGGAACATTTATTATATGATGTGATGCACAGTGTCGGCAGGGCACTAGTACGCCAAGTCTAACCTGGCGCAGGCTACAGGCAGTGAACAGGTGCAGGGAAGCAACTATTCACTCTACCTGTCTCAACCCTATACACTTATTTAACATAGAGGCATGAGGGGGAAAATAAGCACAATTTCTGATAGTATGCCGAGACAAGGGGCATCTTTTACACCTAAAAATGAGGAAGATCTACCATCACCATAGACAGGGGACATCCTCTACACCTAGAGGAGAGGAGGTTCTACCATCACCATAGACAGGGGGCATCCTCTACACCTAGAGGAGAGGAGGTTCTACCATCACCATAGACAGGTGGCATCCTCTACACCTAGAGGAGAGGAGGTTCTACCATCACCATAGACAGGGGGCATCCTCTACACCTAGAGGAGAGGAGGTTCTACCATCACCATAGACAGGGGGCATCTTCTACACCTAGAGGAGAGGCGATTCTACCATCACCATAGACAGGGGAATCCTCTACACCTAGAGTAGAGAAGGTTCTACCATCACCATAGACAGGGGGCATCCTCTACCCCTAGAGGAGAGGCGGTTCTACCATCACCATAGACAGGGGGCATCCTCTACACCTCGAGGAGAGGAGGTTCCACCATCACCATAGACAGGGGACATCCTCTACACCTAGAGGAGAGGTGGTTCTACCATCACCATAGACAGGGGACATCCTCTACACCTAGATAAGAGGCTGCTTTACCATCACCATAGACAGGGGACATCCTCTACACCTAGAGGAGAGGAGGTTCTACCATCACCATAGACAGGGGAATCCTCTACACCTACAGTAGAGAAGGTTCTACCATCACCATAGACAGGGGGCATCCTCTACACCTAGAGGAGAGGAGGTTCTACCATCACCATAGACAGGGGGCATCCTCTACACCTAGAGGAGAGGAGGTTATACCATCACCATAGACAGGGGGCATCTTCTACACCTAGAGGAGAGGCGATTCTACCATCACCATAGACAGGGGAATCCTCTACACCTAGAGTAGAGAAGGTTCTACCATCACCATAGACAGGGGGCATCCTCTACCCCTAGAGGAGAGGCGGTTCTACCATCACCATAGACAGGAGGAAACTTCTACACCTAGAGGAGAGGAGGTTCTACCATCACCATAGACAGGGGGCATCCTCTACACCTAGAGGAGAGGAGGTTCTACCATCACCATAGACAGGGGTATCCTCTATACCTAGAGGAGAGGAGGTTCTACCATCACCATAGACAGGGGACATCCTCTACACCTAGAGGAGAGGAGGTTCTACCATCACCATAGACAGGGGGCATCCTCTACACCTAGAGGAGAGGAGGTTCTACCATCGCCATAGACAGGGGCATCCTCTACACCTAGAGGCGAGGAGGTTCTATTATTCTCATAGACAGGGGGCATCCTCTACACCTAGAGGAGAGGAGGTTCTACCATCACCATAGACAGGGGACATCCTCTGCACCTAGAGGAGAGGAGGTTCTACCATCACCATAGACAGGGGGCATCCTCTACACCTAGAGGACAGGCGGTTCTACCATTACCATAGACAGGGGGCATCCTCTACACCTAGAGGAGAGGCGGCTCTACCATCACCATAGGCAGGGGGCATCCTCTACACCTAGAGGAGAGGAGGTTCTATTATTCCCATAGACAGGGGGCATCCTCTACACCTAAAGGAAAGGAGACTCTAGCATCGCCATAGACAGGGGGTATCCTCTACACCTAAAGGAAAGGAGACTCTGGCATTTCCATAGACAGGGGACGTCCTCTACACATAGAGGCGATATTGTTCTAAGATCACCATAGATACAGGGTAGGTTCTTTATAAGTGTAACTCTTGACAAATTATTTTTGTCCGATGGATTTTCTAAATTTTGTGCTGTCATGGGAACAAGGATTATCAATAAAACTTCATTACAGACACTTTCCAGCCTCAGACTAAAGTAACACCCAGAGAGGCTCACCAGTGGGCAAAGAGGTCCGCCTGTAACTGGGGGTTGTCTGTAAGTCAGGTACTGTATATAAATATAAAAACATGATGTTTCTGTAAAATTACCTTTTTGGGGATTTCCTGGTACCTTCATCTCTGTGCACAATGCTGGCGGCAAGTGGATGGCGGATGTGAAAACTGAATTGATGTTAGAAAACACTGTTGATGTTAACACTTAAGATAATCCATTATCTATTTATTCATGACTAATTAGCTATATAAATGCTGAATAATAGGGATTCACACTGCACAATTATAATTTAGAGCAGGGCCGGCGCCAACACTGGGCATACCCGGGCAAATGCCAGGGCTCAAGGCTGCTGGGGGCGCACATAAGTCTGTACATAAGGAATCCATAGGAGGTGTGGGGGATATAGTGTAACCATGAGAGGGTTGTTTGGTATGATAAACTAGGGAATATTTTAGGGAACAGGAGTCTGTTTTAATTTCTGAATTTACTGCAAAGGGGCCCACTTAGGCTCTGTCACCCTACTGAAACCTGGAGCCCACCCGAAGTTAGAACACTGCTACCACAAGATGTCAAACTAAATTGATTAGGGCAGGTAGATTCTCATTAGCACACTATGTGGCCAGCCATGGTACTACAAGTGACAGCCACCTTTAGTAATTTCTAAGAATTATGATGTGTATCTACTGAAGTATTATATGAAAATTGAATTAGAAGTTACATTGATGTTACATATGTAGTTATATTTATTGCATTTATGTCTATTTATGGATCTTATATTCCTGTATTTTAGGCAGCATTCAGTAGCATTTTATTTTGTGTATGTGTTTGGAACAGATTCAACTTCCACTTTAATTCTCTAGGAATGTATCATCAGCATTCTATTGAGATACCTACGTAATAGTAATGTACATAAACAGCCCCGGGCTCCATGGCTCCGTACAAAGGGTGGACCGCTGCCAAGAATGTCAGGCTAAAGAAAGCAAGGAACGAAAATGAAAAACTTTTTAAGGCCAATATTTGGTTTACCGTACATCTGTGAAATCTAAATTATGTACAAAAATGAAGACTTAAACTTAGATTTTAATGGAAATGCTGCGACCTTAAAACAAGAAATGTAACCCCTTTTAACTCCTATTTAACGCCCTATCTTTGCACATATTTTCCATGCTGATGCCCAGGATTTTTAAAAATTTTTTTTAATGCCTTCTACAAGTTTGATCTTTTTTGTATGTTCCGTTAACCGATGTTATATGTGTTTTTTTAGGACATAATGGGGCACATTGACTTACCCGATCCTGTCGCGATCCCTGAGGTGCGTTGTCTGATGAGGATTCAGAGCTGCCGCGATTCAACAAAATCGTGTGCCCAATATCCTGCATGTGTCGCTTCCCCGCTCAGGTCCATCGGAGTTCACCATCTTCTTCCCGGTGTATGTGAGTGCATTTTGAACTTTAAATCCCGTGCTTAGTCCGAATCAGTCCGGTTATCCGACGGCCCGTCCGAGATGAATCGCGCATGAAAGTCGGCGCGATTGCGGTGAAATCCGATCGCATGTGCCAAAAACCCCTGTTAAATGCTGCACAAAACAGAAATTGTCAGGAAATCCGATGGAAATGCAGTCCGTGGACCCTTAGTAAATGTTCCCCAATGGGTTCTTTTTTTTTTAGGTCATACTGTAGTTTTTGATAGCACAATTTTGGGTTTTATATACTGTCAGGATTTGCTGGTGGTTGAAAAAGGTTCAGACTCCAAGGTTGGCAGTCCTAATATTGAGTTTTATTCACTCGGAGATATTCAAATGCAGCACAGAAACAATACATAAAAAACTCCTGCCCAATTTGGGGGCTAACTAATCAGAAATTGGTTTCCTTGCCTTTAGTAACAAAGATTTCAGAACGACCAAGACCGTCCTCTGCAGGAGGAAACAGCTTTCTGGCTCTACAGCCAAGCTCTGCCATTGTCTGCTCTAATAGCAGACTTCTTATACTCCCTACAGAAGACAATCCCAGCCATATGGGTTTCCCCAGGTTCATCCACAAAATGTGGACTGAAGGGGATTCTCCAAAAAATCCAGCCCAAACATAGGCGTTTGCTGAGAAACAAACAATCTGGATTTTCTCATCTCACCCATCTGAGCAACCCGGGTGACATGTACATCCCTTCCAGTATTTGACAGGCCATCGGCTTATAATATCCTGTTGATGAACTTCTATTAACCCTTCCTGTACAGTATATTTAAAAAAGAACACAAAACGAACATTTTTTGCTAATATATGTGGATATCTGCATGTATGGTGTAACTTTTTTGTGTCAGTTTGGCTGTGTGAGGTCATAACGGCTATGAAGTATTTTTGGTTCATATTTGGGAATTGTAAAACTTTTTGATCACGTTTAATGTAACTTTTTGCTTGATGGATGATTAAGATTTTTTTTTTCTTTATTTTTAAGATTTTAAATTTTTTTTAGATTTTTTTGTTGTACGGCATAAATACCATTGTAAATTTTTGCTAGGGTTGTTACGGCAGTGGAACTACAAAATATGTGTGATTTATTATTTTTAATCGTGCTTCCAATTTTTGAGGGTTGAAGTTTCTTTAACCATTTTTTTTATTTTTCCAAGATTTATGGTAATTTAATAATATACCGGTAGGTTTTCTGAGATTCTTAGACTACCACTTAAACAAAATATGGCACAAATAGTCAATGGTTTTAAATGAAAATGCAAAAATCTACTTTGTAAATAAAATTACATACATTATACGTTTTGGAAGGTATTAAAAGCTTTTCTTTTCTTCAATCTTTTTTATTTCAGCTGTTGTGTAGTACAATGGTTTCACCACTTTGTGTCGCTAGATCATTACTAAATCACCTCCTTAACACAGCTGAGAAACATCTAAAGCATCTCTTTTACTTTTTACTTGATGTTATTTTAGTAGTTGTTGTTCTATACAGTAGCTGTTGTTTATAATATCTCAAGTAGAAAGGTGCAGTACCATTTTAAGCCACTATAAAATTTATGGAGCTGCGGTTCTTTAGCCAGAGCTGCCATGACCCCATAAAGCAGCTGATCAGTTGAGATATGAACCAGATCCCTAAAAATGTGAAATGATTGAGCTTTATCTATGGATATCAATAACAAGGCCCTAAAACCCTTTTTATAATCCATAATGTAAAATATAATAAAAAAAAAAAATCTGTGATATTTTATAATTTATGCTTACTTGAAGGGTAGACAAAAAAAACTTTACCCTTCATTATCAAGATAAAAAATAAATCAAACTGCTATAATGTAACATCCGTGCCAAAGTCCTTCTCTGTCTGCAGAGTGCGACTTAGGTGAGTGTGTGAACTGTGGCTAAGGTTTCTGCCGTGTTGTGATTGATTGAGGCACACCCAGCTCTCTGCAGTCCAGCTCTGTCCAACAAGGCTACTGGAGTGATGGAAGGCTTAACCAGTCAGCGGCTGGGGGCGGTGTCCAGGAACAGATACATCACACCTTGCTGGTTCTACAAGTCTCCTTAAACATTTCCCTATTGCTGATTACTATTGCTTTGCTATACTATGTATCCAACCTCCTACTTTGCTTAAACAACCTCTCTCTAGTGATTTGATTCTGTACTTTTGCCCCATCTTGATTTGAATGCCCAACTTTGCTTGACCCCTAACCAATAGGGTTTGAGTGGCTTGTCAGGTAGGTGTCAGAGGTTGTGAGTCTAGGATCTGAACCCCCTTTCTCTATCTAAATTTTTGGATTGAAGATAACTGGACTAGACAGTGCCATTTTAGTGATATTGCAAGTAGAATCACTAGTTCACAAGGAAAAGACCATTGGGCCAATTTTTCCAAATTAGTGATGAGCAGAATCGAAGTTTGGAACTGGATTTGATTCATACTATGCCAGTGACATTTAATTAGTTAACACTAGGGTGTCACTGGTGGGGTACCAAATTCGAATAGGGCTTTATAATTTTGATGGGTCCATTCATCACTTTTCCTAATGAAATGGCTCATTTATAATACATTGGAAAGTACATGAAGTTTTAGACAGGAAACAAGAACTGGAAACAAAACCCCTTTGTATAAATCCTGGAGTCACCTATGACCCAATGGTCCCACTACAGTTCAGATTGTAAAAATGGGCTGCTGAGGGAAAGCACAAGCTCAAGGAGGAGGCAATGAAAAATGTATGTATTTTTAATTACAGTAAAGTAAGCTGTAACAGTAAAGTAAAAACAACTAAAGTTCACCCATATGTAAAAAAAATAATTTCTGCCAGGAAACCACTGCACAAAGAAGGGTTCAAAATTTGGCAGGAGTTGTGATATTGACCTAAAAGGGAAATTAACTAAATTTCCTATTTCAATCATAAAATTATTTTTAAATGTTGAGAAAAGTGTAATTTTTTCAATAAACTTTATTTATTCAATAGAACACAAGTTCATATAGTATATAATAACTTATAATATCAAATGCACAAACCATGTAGGTTTTGACAATGAAAACAGTACCATACCCCTCCCCCATCTTTGGAATATTTACCCATTTTTACCCTAGTTCCCATAAGAAGTGTTTGTCGGATTTTCACATTCACTGTTTTTGATACATGGACTCACTCATTGTTCTGGAGATAGTGGTCCTTCTTGTAGACACAAGGGGGGGGGGTACATTCTATAAAGGAAAACTGCATGTAACTGCCCAAGCTCTTACACGTTCCACCGCAGCATGGACTACAGCCTTGTTTTCTGTTATCTGGGCAATTTATTAGATGGAATAAAGAAAAATTGACTAGTGACTAGAACAATCAGTTTATTGTATATTCTGTAGATATTTATAAGGTCCAGCTTGTCCTTTTCATTAGGAATCCTCATCAATTTGCCGAGGCAAAAAGTTGCAACTAAGAGAAACTATCTTTTTGAGGGTTCCAACTAACTGAATAATATTGGTGTAATGTAATTTTTTATTTGGCCAGTGGTGACATTGTACAAGAATGCAATGCCTACTGCCATGTAATCTCATATATTACAGCTCCTTACTTAAAATTATAGTAGTGGAATAAGCAAAAATATACTGTAATCAGATTAAATTTGGCAAACCCCAACAAGATGAGTCATGTCTATGCAAGAAAAACTATTTTAACTATTCAGACTTAAACACTGATTACTTTTTTACAAGGTGTTGTCCAGGGAAAAATTATTTTTGGCCATGTGATTGCTTCCATTCACTCTCAATTGGAGTGGATACTGTCAATTCTCTCTTCTCTTCCTATGCAGGAGGTGATCTAGAAACTTTATCAAACATTGATCCCAAGAATGTGACAACTAGAGTCTAAAGGAAATAGATCCCCATAAAAATTGTTGCCATTGTATTTAAAACTCAACTTTTTTTAAGCATATTTTAACTAGGAGAAGGGTTCTTGGGCCACACTTATAGTGGAATTTTATAAAATATAGTAGGCTAGATTTCATTCCCTTCAGGTCCCACTAAAAATGATGATATGGATGGAAAATTGTCCATCCCAAACATAACTCTTCTTACATAACTGAAGACTCATGGCGTCCAATTTTTCCATACACATTGCTGGAAATGCTGTAGGAGAAAGATCACATTAACTTCCTTATGTTTTATTATTTATTCCCTTTGCCCCCAACCTGAACCCTTAGTTTTTTTACAACTATTTTGGTCCTGTAGAAGAAATTCAAGTGTTTGGCTACAATATTGCCTCTGCTCGATCTTTGGGAATCTGTTTCTAAACAACAGTTTCCCAATGTTGAAATACCTGGATCCAATAAAAGATCCTCTGATCTGACCTTAATTTAAGAAGCCAAAATATAGGAGGGTATTGGACACAGGAACTGTAGGACATTTTTAGGTGCACTGACTACGAATTTGAAGTAGCCTTAGAAGGAGCCTTATAAATTCATGAATTTTTCAAGATTTCCAATTTGGGCTGGTGAAAACAAGGTTTTCTTTCTCCCCATCTTTATACTATGCATATATATATATATATATTTAAATAAATTTCAATAAACTACAACTCTGCATCATGTTGATGTATTTCTGAAAACGAAGAAAATGAATTTTAGTGCAAACAAGATTAGAGAGCGACAGATCTCTGCACCCCATGGTGCCCAAACACAAGAGAACAATGTCTCCAAGTTAGTATCCTCTTCCGAAGAGATGGTTGGACATAGTTCTTGCCAGGAAGAAGCTGTCGTAGGTCCATGGGAGCAGAAACAACCAGCATTTCAGGAGGAACAATATGGTTAGGAACGGGTTCTTCCCCAATTAGGGTTTGGTTTTCTTCTCGTCATTTTCTATTGACTTATTGTTTTCCTGTACATTATTTACAGATAATTTATGTGTTCCTTGTTTCTCTTTTCTTGCTGTACATTTAAGGATTAATGACACATAAATTCTTGGTTTACTCTTCCAGTGAAACGGAAAAGGATTTCAATCCATTTCTTCATCCGACCCGCATACTTTTCTTTATGTCTGACAACTTTATCCAAATAGCATCTATCTATCTAGAAAAGTAAAATCTAGAGCAGCACAGTGGGTGGGTGCACAACAGCAAGATCCCGGCTATATATTTATATATATTTTATATCCTAGAAAAATGTATCATCTATCTAATCTTTCTATCTAGAAATGGTAAAAGTCCAAGTCAGCACAATTTGCAAAACTCCTTAGACGAAGGGGTGCAGGGCCCCCAAAGGTCCTGGCCTCGTTCTCTTGTGGATAAAAATTGTAAAAAGCGGGCAGCGCTCCAAGGTCCCAAATTCAAAGTTTTCTGATCTTTATTGAACAAGTGGCAACGTTTGTAGGATACTTTCATCAGGCTTGATGAATATAAAATACAAAACCAATATAAACTAAGACACAAACATAACAATGCACACATGCATAAGGCTTGAGGCCGCACGTGTCTCAGTTTTTCACTTTCAAGTCTCACCCCATGACACACAATCACAGACATTCCTATAACAGCGTGGCCTCTAGCCAGCGTGGCTGTCAGGTGAGTCAAACCATGTGACTCTACACAATGAAGGAAGACTACACACACCTTCTGGATGGCTGCCATAAAAAACCATAACCTGCAACCGCATATGGCACAGCTTGTGTATCTAAGCCTTCTAGCTGTGATACTGTGGTGTCCAAACTTGATTGCTTAGACCTCTTTATCTGCTAGTTAGAATGTGGTGTATTGCAGTCACCATGTTAATTGTAGCCTATTTTATGCTATTTATAATGTTAACTTTATATTTTATAGTGTACCAGCTGTAGCTAGCGGCATTGCCTGAGAGAGTAAATAATAGCTCTTAGCTATACCCAAATAGAATGGAGTAGCAAAAAAATATTTTAGATGTATCTACGCCTCTGTCTACTTCAGAAACAAGGTAGCACTCCAAAATTCAAGTGAAAAGCAGGGTGTCTATATTCCATGTTGGGGCTCTTCGGTGGCACAGCACCTTTTTCAGGCATAGTGTTACATGATCAACAATCAAACAAATATAGGGCAACCTTCCATTTCATTGGTCAATGGTTGGGGTTACTCAAAAAATAAAAATATTTCATACTGCGTTACATCAATACGAGTCTTTTATATTTTTAATGGTGCATCATATAAGATTATGTGTACAGGCAGTCCCTGGATTACGTACAAGATAGGTTCTGTAGGTTTGTTCTTAAGTTGAGTTTGTATGTAAGTTGGAACTGTATATGTTATAATTTTAACCCAAGCCAGATATTTTTTGGTCTCTGTAACAATTGGGTTTTAAAAATGTTGGGTTGTCATAAGAACCAGGATTAATTATAAATCTTAATTGCAGACATCTTTAACTGTTTATATAGCTGTTTATTGTAGCTTGGGGCTAAAGTGCAGTAAATTACCAATATCCAAAGGTCCGTTTGTACCTAGGGGTTGTGTGTAGGTCAGGTGTTCTTAAGTAGGGGACCGCCTATACATTATACATATTGGGGGTCATTTACTACCGATTCGCGTTTTCCCGATTTCCGATTTGCGCCGATTTCCCCTGAATTGCCCTTGGATTTTGGCGCACACGATCAGATTTTGGCGCATCGGTGCCGGCGTGCACGTGACGGAAATCGGGGGGCGTGGCCGAACGAAAACCCGATGGATTCGGAAAAACCGCCGCATTTAAAAAAAAAAATCTGTCGCGGAGCTTGCACTTACCTTCACTCAGCCCGGTTCGGTGAACTCCAGCGCGTTCCGATGCTTTTCAGCGCAGCAGCGCCACCTGGTGGACGACGGAGGAACTACCTTAATAAATCCCGGCCAGACCCGAATTCAGCGCAGAGAACGCGCCGCTGGATCGCGAATGGACTGGGTAAGTAAATCTGCCCCATAGTGCATAAAACCTATTAAAATCAAATTCATGTCCCGCCTATCGGGATGTAGACCACCCTCCCGTCTTCCGGGATTGTAACTTCTGGTAGTAACTCCAATTAGGTGTCTCCGGTAAGTTGACCCCAAGAGTAGGCAGCTGTTATATACTGTCGGCGCCATTTTTGAATATCCCGAATTTATATGTCAACCCCTATTGAATCTGAATCAGTAACAAAAGGAAAAAGTCCCATTTAATCACAGTGGGGACATCTTAGTGTGATCTGGTATTCTAATGAACATCAGTCACATATTGACATGTTGGCCCCCACAGCCACACCTTTCTGATAGACAAAAAAGTCATTCCCAAACAGGAAATAGCTGTTATACAAGACTAATGCATGTATATCTAGTATAAAATGAGTTTCCTGTTCCCTGTAATTAGATCGCCTGAGTTTTTTCTCTACTGCTTTCAATCCCATATCATGGTTGATTTACGTGTACAGTGATACTGCATCAAAGGATAATAAGCCTCACTCATTATCAAGAAGGAAAGACAAAATGTAGAATCCATGTTTATTATAGATGAGATGTCCTCAGAATTCAGTCCTCTCCATCAGTTGTATTTTTTGCTTTTTTCACGTTTTTTATACTTTCCAGAGACTTCTTTGGGGCATTTCTCCGGTAGGATACATGGACCTGAGTTGCCCGACTTGAATATAAAAGGACTCTGACAGAAGCATCCAGGAACACAATTCATTGTGCATGGGACATGTTCATGTTTCATCAGCTCGCAGTTCATTGGACAAGCGCTTCCACAAACATCCCAAGACTTATTGGCCTCCGGACATCTTTGACCTATAGAGGAAGATGGGACATTATAGGCGAACCTCAACTTTATACAAAAGTCCTCTAGAAAGTAAAATGAACTTGAGCTTTGATCTTTTATAATACACATAGGATTAATGATACCAAGGAAGGAACTTGATCCCATTGGTCAGTAGACACCAAAGTTTGGATTTGTTGTTGCTTTGTTGTGACAGACCTTTGGACGGCCAAATACATCTCTGATGATAAATGACGGTGGCATTCACTATTAAGCTCTACCAGATTGACTCAAACATTATCACTACTTAGTCAATGAACAGATATTCCAGTAAAGTAGATCTTCGTATGTCACTGGGTCACTACTAGTTTTGGTGACCTTGAGTTGGCTTAGAACAATGGCAAGGTGACGCTCATCAGAGAAGCCTTCCAAAGAAGACCAACCCCAAATTACACAACGGTCAATTGGTTCCAGGGCAAATCCTACCCATACACATACACACTTCCTGTACAAACATGGCAGCCCGAATATATATAAATTCTATCAATGAATGGATTATAATAAATTATTTTTATAATATGCATTTTTAATATTATTGATTATGTAAAAAATGGTGGTATTGTTTCTTACAACATAGTTATTGATTAGACAATCTTAATTTTTTTCCCTCTTAACATCATAAAATGTTTGTGGGCTCAGTAAGGATGTAAAAAATTAAGGCCCCAAATTCCCTTTGAGGAATGGTCTGGTAGTTTGGAGTTAAGGCACCTCCCTTTGGACCTCACCCATCCCTCCTTGTCTTTTTACTATCAACACAGTAATATTGCCATCTCTGTCTAACACAATGGGGCATATTTATCAAGCTGCCTGAAAGTCGGAATATTCCTTGTTGCCCATGGCAACCAATCACAGCTCAGCTTTCATTTTACCAATGCTCATGGATATTTTGCAGGGGAGCTGTGATTGGTTGCAAGAAATAAGAATATTCTGACTTTCAGACAGCTTGATAAATCTGCCCCAGTGAGTTTCTTTGGGCCCACCAGATTATAGAAGTCTCTAATTTGGGTTGTCTCTGTGGTCCAGAATCGATTTATAGGAAGGCACCTATTCTTGTTTACTTGTGGGCCAGTCCAAAATTACCCATACTCACCTCCCTAGTCACGGATGACATGCCCCCTCAATGGCATTTAAAAAGCATAACAAAAAAATATCTCCTCTTATTAGACTCACCTAATTGGTCTTGAGGTTGAATGGCAATGGCCTTCGCAATGCACAAGGCTGAAAAGACATATTACATGTGGAGTTTTGTCATGATGATACAATATCTTCTTAATAATAAAATAATATTTCTATAGTGTTAAACTGGAAGAAGCGCAATGGTGCCAAGTGGCCAATACTGGGTACTCAGACCAAATCCCTGAATCCATTCCAATACTTTAGCTCCAATACCATGTCAATATATATATATATATATATATATATATATATATATATATATATATAATGTTCAGGCTTTGCCCTCTCTTTTGTATGTATCAATGAGTAGGTTAATAACATAGAAGTCTTTGCCTTTCAGTGTAGGTCAGGGAAGATAAACAATAGTTCCTATTCTCCTACATTCATACATATACCCACCATATATACAGTATAGTACAATGTCCCAACGTATTTATTCTTCTACAACTAATGTAATTCCTTAGGAGCGAATACGAAACTATGCAGCATTAGATAATACTGGCTCTCTAGCTGTAAATAGCGACCAGGTGCCGATGGTGAGTCTGGTTGCTTGGGTAGCTCTCTCACCCAAAAAAGGGGAGGGGTTATGACACCCTCTTGTTAATTTATTTGAAAAATCTGGTAGGTCTCCTTTAAAAATTTAGGAAATGGTGCAAAATATAATTTGACCTGGTGATCTCCTTGAATACTCTAAACCATTACTCACCCGCCGTCAGTGTCAGGAGCACACAGGTCATCTTCAACATTTTTGTTCCTCTCTTTTTAGCTCTGTGTAACAAATGGATACAAATTCTTTTTACGTAGTCACTACATTAGCTGTTCTGTTCTTCTGAGATCCTTCAGACTGATTATGGGATATGGCTGGATATAACAACTGGTTACATGTCATCCCAATTTACTGTAAAACACCAACGCATCTGGTTAATCATGAAGAGAAAAGCAAACACACGAGAAACACTGCGGGGACAACTCTCAGTAACCACATGATGGGTAGCAGGCAAACATACAAATAAAATACCTTACAACGACTTGCTGGGAATTGTGGGGTTGCCACAGCTTTATTTAACCACACATTTTTAACATATTTAACATCAAAAATTCTTTTCCAGGGCAAGGTCCCAATCCACCAGCTGTGACACCTGTGATCATGCGGCAGGAATTGGTGGACGGGCCGTCGGATGATCTGACTGATTCGGACAGACTGCAGGATTTAAGATTAAAATTGCTTTGCCTCAAATGCACTTACATACAGCGGGAAGAAGATGGTGGACTCCGGCGGACCTCAGCGGGGAAGCGACACATGCAGGATATCGGGCACACGATCTTAGTGAATCGGGAACTCCTCCAAATGGGTAAGTAAATGAGCCCCAATATCTTGCCATTATACATTCTACCAAAACAACGGGGGTAGGTCAACCCCCTCTTTACCCCCACTGCCCCTCCTTTAGTATTGCCTGCCAAAACCGCTTAACCCTGTAGTCCTAAGCCCTTTTGTTTACCACTTCAGGGCTTGTTTA
The DNA here is from genome assembly GCF_040894005.1 of Engystomops pustulosus. Lineage (NCBI taxonomy): Eukaryota > Metazoa > Chordata > Amphibia > Anura > Leptodactylidae > Engystomops > Engystomops pustulosus. The sequence goes on from NC_092416.1 coordinate 19,283,194, forward strand.
CTTCAACTTTTATTTCAATTTGTGCAGGACCCTGAGAAATCTCTGGTCACCTGACAAGAAGATGAAGGACTCCTTTTAAGTACGAAGAAAACTTAAAGGGGTTTAAAACTTTAAGTCTTAAAGAGGTTTGCCATGAAGACACATTCTCTAATTCAATTTTGTTAACAAAAATACAGCATTTCACAGATATTATTCCAACCTGTCTCTATCAGTCTTGGGGTGTAGAATTGCAGTTGCCCAAGCATCCGACTATAAATCAGAAGTCTAGGGTTGCCAGGACAGAGACAAAGAGAGAGACACTTCCTGTCGGCAAGCAACAGTGTGAGGAAAGTAAATCTACATGCTACAGGCAGATAAGGTTTTTATATGGTGGAGGGAGGCACAGCATAGCTGACCGTGTATGCTATGGCTGAGTTAACAGAGCTAGAAATGTTATGTGCATCTCATGAATCTCATCATCTCTCATTTCTGATTGTTCTCATCTCTCTTTCTAAGTTTCAGATACTAGTGGATGTTCAGAAGTTAAATGAAAGTGTAGGTAAGCCTTTACCCTGTACACAGCACTAGTGGGATCATGAAGTGTCTGCTCAGAAAGTCCCCGCCCACACTGAATTTTACACTGACCATCACTGTGTGATAAGAGCTAAAAACGCAATAAAACTAAGTACAATGGCAAAGTAAGGGGTTACAAATGATCTTTATTGTGTAAACATCACTAGGGGATTGAAATTTGAAAATTTTCTTTCAAGGCCAAACCCCTTTAAAGATTTAATACACAGATATGCAGTGCAAATAAAAAGATAAAAAACTGTTATGAAGAATATACAAACTATATAGATATAAACAGTGAAAATAACAAAAAGGGTAAAACAGATAAGCCTCACTAATGAATAGTAGAAGTTACTTGTACCATTGGACCCAGCAGAAGATTGTAAAGGCAGTCCTTATAAGTGACCTGGAATCCCCCAAAAATGACAGTCCAGCTTGTTAATCTAATTAGTTCTGCCACCCTTTGGCTGGCGAGGTCATTGAGCCAGAAATGTTTGCATGCTAATGTGTCTTGTCCTTTTTTAAAATTTATTTTAAATATGACTCTACAATAACCTCCAATCCACTGGGTTCTCCAATCTCCATCACCCCATAGAGTTTCCCTACTAGAATCTAGAACATTCCCCCCTTGCATTCGCTCCTCTTCTCCCTGGGGATAAGACGTGCAGCCTTGCCAGGTGAGACAACATGTACTTACAGGATAAACACAGATTCCTCCCTGTGGTTATGGCATCTAGAGAAGGTTTTATCGCAGGTCTTGAAATGTAAATTAGAATTGTAATCTATGTGGACTACAACAATAAAAGTTGATAACATTTCTATAATATCACCATAACATGTCCTCACTTAAGTGCCGTGGTTCTGTTTTTGCACCACGACGATCCCTATTTATTGCAGGTTCCTTTCAAATACAAAAATGACTCTATATTTTGTTTTTCATCTTATTTATTAGGATTACATAGGTTCCCATCATCTTCATGTATAGGAAATTTTTTTTCAGTTCTTCAATTCAAAAGATTCTTGTGTTTTCTAAGGACATCTGTCAGGATGGACACAAGTGCCGGAGCTTCCAGACTCGAAGATAAAGGGTTTACGGCAGAAACATCCCGGCACACAGTCGGTAGAACACGTTGTGGTGTCACTTCCTTGATTCTCACAGTTGATGGGACAGGCGGTCCCACAATCCATCCACATTTGGAGCCTTGGACATTCTGCTGCATCAATGGCTATAAAAGATTCAAATCTGTTAAAAACTTTCTCTAGTCCATAGTAACTAATCACACACACAGTGATTTCTCTATAAGGTATTCCCTCCGTTTCTCCGTTAAGGAACTCTATTTCCATTTCACAAGATGGCTGCCTTGTCTACTGTGTTCTCTGAAAGATACTCCCCTGGATAGATAGTAGATGATGATGTCATGATCATGTGATTGGCTTCTTGTGGTGCAGAAGGTAAATCACATGGTCACACTACAAACAGACCCTAGGACTCACATGGACATATTAACCCCCACCCCCTTACTAATGGGGATAAGTTAGTAAAATTCTAAGTTTTTGGTGCACTTGAATTTTTCCAGGAGAAACTCAAAAAGTATTGTACACAATTTTCACATCATGCCAGTATGGAAGGATATACTTAGGTGTTACTTACCTTTATCTTTTACCCATGGCAAATTAAGGTGTGACTCAATGTTGCGCCGATCTGCTGGAGAGAAAGGAGATGGGCAACTCTGTAGAGTTATAGACTAGTAGAATGGTGGCATGGCTGTACCCCCTGCAATAAATTCGCTTCCCACCCTCCCCTGCCCCCCCCCCACACACATATCTACAGCTGCAAATCCGTTCAGAAAAGCCATGAAGCTTGCCCCACTTACATAATTACCCACACTTGGTGGGGCCTCCTTTAAAGTGTAACTGTAAAGTTACTTGACAAATAGTTTTAGCACAGCTGGAGAAAGCTGTCAATACCTGGATCATGCTGCTAGCTTCTTCCAATCCTGAGATCTAGTGCTAATACATATATAAGGCTATCTGTAACATTCTCTTAGCTTTTCCTGAAGTGGGTGGGACTTCTTGGTTGTGAAATCAGCTATGGGCAGTGATGCCAATAACACTCAGGGCATTCACATGAATGTGCACAAACAGCTCAGCCAATCAGAACACAGAATTAGTATTACTGCTTGTACAGAGAGCTAGTGCAGAGCAAGGCAGAGAAGACACAGAGCATTGGAGCTCATCATGCAGGTATCTACTACATCACACAGAAAACATATATTAAGGATGTATTCACATGTGTCAGTATGCGTTACTGCCACGTGTGAATTCACCTTAAAACATGAAAAGATGAAAAATGGGCGCACCTCTCCAGAAGACCATATGTCTGAGTGAACCTCCTCCATAAAAGACTGTTTTTTAATTCAAACACAGATTGTTTTTTTTTACTCCATTATACTCTATGGTAACTACCTCTGCAGATCAACACAAAGGAGGAGAACTGCTCATAGAGGGTTTCCTGTGTATACACGGTGCTGTGTGTGCAGGATCCATGATCTGATCCATTCATTAGAACTGATGGAGAGAATGAGCTCTGGCTATATTTATGCATTCCAACTCTCATACATACTTTCAAACACATATAGCCCTGCTACATCCCATTCCTAGTATGTGATTGAATGACCTGAAGCATGTGATCAGCCTAAAGCTTATAGCATCAGAGCAGGCCAAGTAGCTTTTACTGATCCTGAGAGTGCATGTGCTAGTAACCCCTCCCGCCACTCTCCTCTTCTCCCTCCAGCTACGGAATCACATGGCAACCAACCCACACAAAGACAGAGGGACCAGGTAACTGGTAGCTTCCAACCTGTTAGCTGACAAATGGCTGCAGATAACTAATTAGTAAAATTAGAGAATTGCTTATTTTGGCTTAGTGCAGAGCTAGGGAAAAGTTTTCATAGTTTAAGCTTTAAGGGCAAAATGGTGGGGGCCCTGGGAAATGCCCTAACCCTAATCTGAGCCTGGTAATATTATTTTAGGTTAATATTATTTTCAGGTTAGGATGCAATGACAGACACAGCCTGTGCACAAGTTTGCACAGTTTTTAGGCAGATTATACAAGAAACTCTAGATGTAGAAATTGTATTCTGCAACTTTCTTTACTGTATGTTGTAATGTGTCTGGCTAAGATCCCTCCTCACAATGTATACAGACCCCAACCCCTTCTTTAAATAAAACACAAACCACATTACATTTTATACAAAAGCAGACAACACTCTATACAGACCTTAAACCAAAGCCCCATATACAAAACCAGTAGAGATTTCCTTACTTTCATAAGTGCTTACAGATTTCTATAGGGTCCCCAGACAAACCACTACAGGGACCCTTATATGAACCCCAGACCACACTTTATGCAAGCCCCAGACCAATCTATATGCTAGACTAGAGCTCCCTGTATACAGACCCTGTGCCAGAAACCCCTGTATACAGACCCCAGACTACAGATCAGCCTTTTATACAGACATCAGACCACCCTCTATACAAACCAGCAGACTACAATGTATACCAAGACCATGACCTCCGACCCACGAGAGACCAGAAACCAACCTGCTATACCAACCCCAACCAAAACCACTGTATAGAAAACATAATCAGAACAGAAATAGAACAGAACCCCTCTATACAGCACCCAGAAACAAATCTTCTTTTTGAAGACCCCAGATCATCAATCTTTTCCCGTTCTCCAGGATTAGGAAGAGGTAGGTCTGATTTAATGAAGCTGGGGCATCTGGGAAATTTGCTGCTACCGCTCCCCTTTTTCTGGGAATCTTCGAGATATTTTTTTTATAGTCACATCATGTCAGTAACAAGGTATCTTATTGGGGGGTACTTACCGTCATCTTCAATCAATGGCTTGTGCTCTGTGGGATCAATCATATGTAGAGCTACAGGAGACAAATGGGAGGAGCTTATTATTTACCCATGAATGTCATGCCACCATATTTAGCATTATATGATCACTTCCACAACTGATATGACGCAGCGCTGCAATGAGTTTGCCAAATCAGTCCCTGTACCAAATGGGGCTCACAATCTAATCCACCTACCAGTATGTTTTGGAGTGTGGGAGGAAACCTGAGGACCCAGAGGAAACCCACGCAAACACAGAGAGAACATACAAACTCTTTGCAGATGTTGACTCTAGGACTTGAACCCAGGTCCCCAGCGCTGCAAGGATGTAATGCTAACCACTGAGCTACTGTTCTGCCACAACATGTAATATCATTCCTATACACTGACTATACAGAGATACACATTCTTCATAGAAGAGGAACACATTTCATTTTTGAATGTAACATTGTGGAAGTTTACAGTTAACATTAAGAAATGGTTGATAACGGAGAGCAGTAGATTACATGCAGCTGCACAGTGCAGAACATAATTTAACCCTAAGCTTACCACCAACCACAACAAGATGTTCCAACATACACAGAACTTACTTACAGAATACACAAATGAAGAGGATCGGGCTCAGTTTCCACATTTTCAATGGTCTTCTGAATTGCTGAATTTGAAAGGAAGCAAAAAAATAATTTATATATATTTTGATTTCATTACAATCCCCTTCTCAAAGGAAAACTACCATCAAAATCTATCATGAGTGAACAGAGAGACTTACTTAAATATATCCAAGCATCATGACTGTGATGATCTTATTATACTTGTTATATACACTCACCGGCCACTTTATTAGGTACACCATGCTAGTAACGGGTTGGACCCCCTTTTGCCTTCAGAACTGCCTCAATTCTTCGATTCAACAAGGTGCTGGAAGCTCCTCAGAGATTTTGGTCCATATTGACATGATGGCATCACACAGTTGCCGCAGATTTGTCGGCTGCACATCCATGATGCGAATCTCCCGTTCCACCACATCCCAAAGATGCTCTATTGGATTGAGATCTGGTGACTGTGGAGGCCATTTGAGTCCAGTGACCTCATTGTCATGTTCAAGAAACCAGTCTGAGATGATTCCAGCTTTATGACATGGCGCATTATCCTGCTGAAAGTAGCCATCAGATGTTACAGGGTACATTGTGCTCATAAAGGGATGGACATGGTCAGCAACAATACTCAGGTAGGCTGTGGCGTTGCAACGATGCTCAATTGGTACCAAGGGGCCCAAAGAGTGCCAAGAAAATATTCCCCACACCATGACACCACCACCACCACCAGCCTGAACCGTTGATACAAGGCAGGATGGATCTATGCTTTCATGTTGTTGACGCCAAATTCTGACCCTACCATCCGAATGTCGCAGCAGAAATCGAGACTCATCAGACCAGGCTACGTTTTTCCAATCTTCTACTGTCCAATTTCGATTAGCTTGTGCAAATTGTAGCCTCAGTTTCCTGTTCTTAGCTGAAAGGAGTGGCACCCGGTGTGGTCTTCTGCTGCTGTAGCCCATCTGCCTCAAAGTTCGACGTACTGTGCGTTCAGAGATGCTCTTCTGCCTACCTTGGTTGTAACGAGTGGCGATTTGAATCACTGTTGCCTTTCTATCAGCTCGAACCAGTCTGCCCATTCTCCTCTGACCTCTGGCATCAACAAGGCATTTCCGCCCACAGAACTGCTGCTCACTGGATGTTTTTTCTTTTTCGGACGATTCTCTGTAAACCCTAGAGATGGTTGTGCGTGAAAATCCCAGTAGATGAGCAGTTTCTGAAATACTCAGACCAGCCCTTCTGGCACCAACAACCATGCCACGGTCAAAGGCATCAAATCCCCTTTCTTCCCCATACTGATGCTCGGTTTGAACTGCAGGAGATTGTCTTGACCATGTCTACATGCCTAAATGCACTGAGTTGCCGCCATGTGATTGGCTGATTAGAAATTAAGTGTTAACGAGCAGTTGGACAGGTGTACCTAATAAAGTTGCCGGTGAGTGTATGGCCTCCTTTATTCTAGAATCAACTTTTAGAATTATACTAATTAGCCTGAGGGGCTACCCTATGCCCTTTGTGATCTGGCTTTACAGATTGTTACACTCTCTCACCTTCCCTCTGCTTGTGTAGTAAGAAGGAAGTGCAGGGAGAAGCTTGTGGGTGAGACAGTGTAACAGTCTGGAAAGCCATATCACAAAGGGGATTGGGTAGCCCCTCAGGCAAATTAGTATAATTTAAAAAGTTGAAGGAGGTCATGGATAATAAATATAAGAAGATTACCACAGTCCTGGTGCCTGGATCTATGAGTAAGTGTCCCTGGTTTATCAGGATGGATTTTGATGGTCGATCTGCTGGCCACGAGGCTCGGCCACCCATCAGGAACCCAAGTATTGAAGGTGCCTTGTATATATAACATAGCATGTCTATAGAAGATGACAATACTCACACAAGCGCGTCTCTTCTCTTCTCTAAAATTTTTTCAGACTGAAGCTTAACATCTAGTTTTTCTACTTAATAGAACTATGTGGCAGGAGGGAGTTACACTTGACACACCCCATCATTCTAAAATTGACCATAAGAATGTGAAAAAAATTACATAATTGAAAAAAGGAATTTCCAAGCATAACTGTGAAACCTGCTAAACCATACCATAAATTCTTTTATTTTACTAATCAGGGAATCCAAAACATCTGGTCTCCAAAAGGTCTGAAAATTGGGTAAATCCAACCTTTGATGAAGAATAAGACTGGTTACAATGGACCTGCACTCCCATAGTCCTTTGGCCACCGACTGCTAGGATCCCTTCGGGTCAACTAGACATCCCATATACTGTAGGTAGGGAAAACTGGCTGTGACGGTAAACACGGCTACATCTGCCGTGAAAAATTGGGTAAATCCAACCTGTGATGAAGAACAAGACTAGTTACAATGGACCTCCACTCTCACGGTCTTTGGGGACCCACTGCTAGGATTCCTACCAATCAACAAGACATCCCATATACTGTAGAAAGGGAAAACTGGCTGTGACGGTAAACACGGTTACATCTGCCGTGAAAAATTGGGTAAATCCAACCTTCGATGAAGAATAAGACTGGTTACAATGGACTTGCGTTCTCATGGTCTTTGGGGACCCACTGCTAGGATTCCTACCAGTCAACAAGACATCCCATATACTGTAGAAAGGGAAAACTGGCTGTGACGGTAAACACGGTTACATCTGCCGTGAAAAATTGGGTAAATCCAACCTTCGATGAAGAATAAGACTGGTTACAATGGACTTCCGTTCTCATGGTCTTTGGGGACCCACTGCTAGGATTCCTACCAGTCAACAAGACATCCCATATACTGTAGATAGGGAAAACTGGCTGTGACGGTAAACACGGCTACATCTGTCGTGAAAAATTGGGTAAATCCAACCTTCGATGAAGAATAAGACTGGTTACAATGGACCTCCACTCTCATGGTCTTTGGGGCCCAATGCTAGTATCCCTACCGATCAACAAGACATCCCATATATTGTGGATAGGAAAAACTGGCGGCGACTGTAACCAGGACCACGACTACAATGAGGCAAGATGAAAACCTTTCCTTAGGTGGCAGATGTCTGTCTAGGAGAGGATTCGCCCACCAGGAAATCTAGTTGATCTTATTGAAAATTCTTGAAAAGTCAGGGATGTAAAATATGGGGGTCATTTATCTTTATTTTTCTTCCAGTTCCTTCCGTCTTTTTTGGAATTTTTTTGGCGCATTGCAATTTTCGCCCCTTTTTAGGGACATCTTGAAATGTCCTCAGGACATTTGTTTTTCACCAGTAAAACACATCTATCTTTTATTCCGAATGTGCTAAATGTCGCAGATGACATTTAGCATTTCAGATTGCCTTAAATTTGATACATTTTTTGGCGCAAAAACATCCAGATGAAACCATACTTCAGGAAAACTTATAAAATGGAAAAAAAATGACTTGAGACGTTTGTGTGACATTTTTGAGACATTTGTAAAAAACATTTAAAGGAAACCTACCATTTGATTTGATGCATTATGAAGCAAACATACCTTGAGACTGCTATGGCTACACTGATGCAGGATCATATCTTGGTTAATCCCTGTGCTGAGTGGTTTTGCTGATAAAACAGATATAACATCATGATTATGAAGCTCTGTCGCTTCTATGGCTGGTTCAGCGCTTGGTTCCGTGCTTCTCCTAGCCTGTGAGTTTTTCTTGGCAGAAGAGGATGATGCAATCACTTTTCTCCCTGCCAGACAGAATAATCATTTGCTGCAGCATCCCCCACCTGCTGTGTATGAGTGATCCAGCTCAGGTTGATCGGTCATGCTTGACTAACCTCCATTTGTAATTACAAGCTGACCCAGCTTTCCCAAGGTCCTGAATGTTATAATTATTTTTTCAGCAAAACCACTCAGCTCAAGGATTAACCAAGATATGATCCTGCATCAGTGTAGCTACAGCATTCTCAAGGTATATTTGCTTCATAATGATAGGTTTCCTTTAACACAAGGAGAAGTGAGATTGATAAATTACCAAAGTGGCAGACGGGGAAAAAACAGGCAAAAACAAACACAGATAAATGACCCCCTATGTCTCCTTCACTCCCAAAAATCTATATGTTCTTTGATAACTGCATGGCAAAAGAGATACTTATCTAGTAGGGCAGCTTAGATACAGCAGCTCAGCTCTATATAAGGAAGATTCCTATGTAATGGCAGCTTAGATACAGCAGCTCAGCTCTATGTAAGGAAGCTTCCTATGTAATGGCAGCTTAGATACAGCAGCTCAGCTCTGTGTAAGGAAGCTTCCTATGTAATGGCAGCTTAGATACAGCAGCTCAGCTCTATGTAAGGAAGCTTCCTATGTAATGGCAGCTTAGATACAGCAGCTCAGCTCTATTTCTGGTAGATGCCTCTGTAATATTAGCCTCAGTTTCTTGTCTATATGACGTTTTGCTTCTACTATCATTAAAGGATTCTCCTAAGGGGAAGGGAGACAAGTCCGGCAACTTAGGTCATAAATCTCAGCTTACAAAGTAAGGCTCTAGGATTTACAATGTTGAAACTGCCCGCTGGGTTAAGGGTCCCGGTGCAACTGCTATGATCTCTTAACCATTCACCCCCCAGATCAGTGATGGCAAACCTTTTAGCGTACTAGTGCCCAAACTGCAAACCAAACCCCCCCTTATTTATCGCAGGGTGCCAACCAAAAATTAAAGCAGTAACCTATTGCTCCCTGTTCTTCAACAACTTTTGATCATATTGGCCTCCCAAGGACAAGATGGAAAATTTGCATCATTTTAGCTTCTTTCCAGTGTCCCTCTGTACACTGAGAATCATGGGGCCAGAGAAAGGTCCTCCAAAGATAATTTGGCCCGTCTACTCATTTCTCCCTCTTCCTACAGTCCCATGTAGCCAAGTACGTATCATTTTAATATATGACTGAAAGCGGCATCTTTTAAGTTGCTTGGAACTGCAGGAAGATTCTTTGAGTCCTGTCTGGTGTGCTGGGGCGATGGCCCGGGTGCCCACAGAAAGGGCTCTGAGTGCCGCCTCTGGCACACGTGCCATAGGTTCGCCACCACTGCCCCAGATGGCTAATGGACACTGGTCACGTTCTTATTCACACAGCACAGTAATGACTGAGCGATCTGTAGGCAGCCATCAGGAACTATCTCTCAAGAAATCTAGATTTTTGTCGAGCCATTCCTCTAGCTGGAGGCCGTGTAATGACATTTAGAAGTCTGCGCACAGAGTTTCCTTCTAACCTGCCTGACATTTACACTTCTCAGAATGTAATTTTTTGTGAACTTGAGATCTAAATTATTTCCTCAGAAACGATTATCTCAAGGAGGCTAAGAGCAGTTCAACTATTTCCACGACAAACACGTAGCTCACGCTCACGGAATCGGAGTAAGCTTGAGTCTACTGGGGGCCTGACTGCTTCAACCTCAGGTAATAATTAGGACAGGGGCCACAAGTGCCCCCAACGCTGGCAATGCTTACCCTCATCCTACGCTTCACTTAGTTATATAAGTTTTCTGAGACACCCATATCCCGCAGTCCCATAGCCATAATGGGGGAGTATGCACGCACGTGATCCATTCACCTCCATGAACAGGTGAATTATGGGTAGGTATTTATGGTACTAAATCCCTCTAACGGGGGTCTTTAAATGGTCTTTTTTTTATTTTATCAAAAATTGAATCAAAGTTACTCATCTTTTTTCAGTAGTTCCTTCCCTCTGATCCAGTCGGACCAGATGTGGTATATAAAGCACTGGATAGATGAACCAATCACTGGCTACAATAAGAGCACATATGAAAATAAATAGTATGTAACCTTTGAGGCCAGTGAATTACTCAGCCATCATGTGCACAGTGGACATTACATCACCCCCTTCAACAGGATTTAAATCACTGGAGACTAGGGATGAGAGGACTTGATTGGGTTCAGGTCAATGTCAACCTGTCTCTATCAGTTCTGGTTTACACAATCTCAGTTGCCCCTGGTTTCCTACCCTGTATCTTCTGCCTTCAGGGCTGGCAGACATGTGGAGCTGAGCATCTATCTGCTCCCTTCTCCCTGCATTCCAGGACAGAGCTCACACTGATACACACTGAATTCCTGACGGAAAAAAACAGCAGCAAGAGGAGAGTAAAGATACAGACAGATAAGTTCTTTATCTGGGAAGGGGAGGGAGGCACATCAGATCTGAAAGTGTGATAGCAGAGATGTAGAAGTACTGACTTTGTCATTGTGTGTAATATGCATCTCATGGATCTCATCATCTCATCTCTGATCTGTCTCACCTCTCTTTCTATGTCCTAGTCAGATACTAGGACAATGTTCAATACGTAAATGAAAGTGTATATAAACCTGGACCCTGATAATCCAAGTGCATTTTCAGCTCACAGAACTAGATAGATCATAACGGGGGTCATTTACTAACGGCCTGAATCACGTCTTTTCGTCGGGTTACATGAAAATTACCGTTTTGCGCCAAATTGCCCCAGGTTTTTGGCGCACACGATTGCATTGTGGCGCATCGGCGCCGGCATGCACGCAACGGAAATTGGGGGCGTGGCAGACGGAAAACCCTACGGATTCGGAAAAAACGCCGTATTTAAAAAAATGTGTCGCTCGACACGCACTTACCTGCACCAGAGATAGAAGAATATCTAGCAGGAAATCACTCTTTGAAAACTCTTCTTGTGGCTCATACTATTAGGAAAGATATTCCCCTTCCCCTAAAAAGCACACCTACAATAAGAACATCAGTAGAAGCCTGGAAATCACTTCTTTCTCTTCGTTCTATCTCCCATGCAACCAAAGTTAGCAATATACCATTAGAAGTCATGAATATAATTAATCCTAGCCTAAAAGTTAAACACTGGGTTCTTAAAGGCATCCATACATTTAGCGACCTATACGAAGATGAATCTCCATCTCCATTTCAAGCATTAAAGGGGAAATTTCAACTTTCTGATGCAGATTTTCTTCTTCATGCCCAAATTAGAGCTTTTCTAATAAAATCCCCGGCCAAATTTTTGACTCTTCCAGAACCTTTATCAAATCTATTGGAAGGGAAATCTAACAAATTATGGAAGTATTACGAAAAAGCGAATTCCTCAACTCGAACTCCCATCTTTTGAAATGGCAAAAGGTCTTGAAAAGAGTTATAGCTTATAAAGAATGGAGCGCAGGCTTTTATTGGGCCTCTAAGGCGTCCCACTCAGCGAATATGATAGAGGTACACCAGAAAATCCTGACATGGTGGTACTTTACACCAGAAAAATTAGCAAAAATTTACCCAGGTTCTTCTAGTAAGTGTTGGAGATGCTGCACGAATGTAGGGTTTAACGCACATCTTTTGGGAATGCCCGAAACTTTCCACTTATTGGAACTCAAAAGTGTCTTCAGCAAGTATAAATATGGATCAAGCACTTGCATCGGTGGGAATAGGAATCACAAATATTCCATTAAATAGACGTAAACTAATTGGCCACATACTAATGGCAGCCAAACTCGTAATTGCTAGGAAATGGAAGTGCCAAGCCCCTCCTTTGATGCATGAGCTAAAAGATTTATTAGCAGAACACTGTACTTACGAAAAATTAATTGCTTATAAAATCGGGATTTCTCAGAAATTCCGGGATATGTGGGCCCCCTGGATTAAGCTTTTCCCTTCGCTATCCCCTGAGACCCCTGGTTTAACAATATAAAAGTTTGATGCCGCTCATCCATATTAATAACTTACCCTTTGTCACTAATCTGTGCGGTAAAGGCAATCAGGTACCATCTATGCGCCCAAAACATTTGTATGTTCTGGTTTAAATGTTGTTAATGCTGGCAACTGCATGTTAGTGTTGATGGTTAAATCTACAAGATCTGTAAAAGATGGAATTGTACCATGTATAATGTATTCTGGAGGTTCCTCCTCTAATTTTGCAAATAAATAATCAGCCGGTCTAACTGGCAATTACTTAGCTAACATCCTTATATAGTAAGGCTATAAACTTAACATATGTCATAAGCATGTTTATGTAATGTAGCTACCAGCACTTGTTTTATGATTGTATTGTTGGAAAAACCAATAAAAATTTATTTAAAAAAAAAAAAAAAAAAAGAAAGTCAAATAAGGTGTAAGTGGCTAAAATCCATGCGCCGCTAACTTTTGAAAAGTCGCCAAAAAAGACACAAATATGGTGCAAATACAAATTAGAGACAAACAAGTCGCAAAAAACACATCAAAAAGTCGCAAAAAAGTCATAAATCTGCCCCATGGACCCACACAGCAACTTTACTGAGCAGCTCTGCTTGTGACTGTAGCGAAATCCAGCAAACGCTTAATAGCTGCAGTTATGTGACTCCTGGTTACCCAATGTCGGGTTCCCATTCCCTTTCTTACACCCTGTGAGACCTCTACATGCTTTCACCAGGACTCTTACTACAGTAGTTCATACATTCTCTAACCCGGTCCCGCACCTCAGACTTCTACTAACTAATAATTTTGCTGCTCCTTTGGTGTCATCTGCTGTCCATTATCTATATCTAAAACCAAAAGTGGACCCCCCCTTTTATCTGCAACAGGTCAGCAGCAGTGACTGTCTGTGCAACTGCCCACTCTGGGGCATGCAAATGGAGGTCCAATGACTGGTTCCAGTGGATATAACTTTTCCTTGCAGCAGAGGTCCGTAATGCTGGGCAAATCTCCTGTGAAGCTCTGTTAGGCTTCAGGGTCCCTGGATCACCATGGACGATGAATCTAAGTGGCACCCGGTCTTCACCAGACCTCACTGCATAGCAGGATGGGCATGCTGCGGCGTGGTGCCACCAGGTCGTTCCACAGGTGCGACTTGTCCGCGGTGGCAGCCATGATTGAGGTACAGGATCAAGTATAAGGAGGGCGCCCACAGACTGGGGGTGTCCTAGTGTTGCAATTTATTACATGGGACGTTTGCACTTTAAATAGGGGTGGTATTTGCTTCCTTTCTCCTCCCTGCTTCTGCTCAGTCCCTCCCATAGCTGAGCCTTTATAAGGCAGGCACTGGGCCTGCACTTCCTCTTGCCCGCGCCATCTTCAAGCTGTCCCTCCCTCCCTCCATACTGTTACTTGGTTTTTGTGTTTTGATGTTTTCGGTTTTCAGTGATCAACTCAAGTCACAGCTGAAGGAAAATGAGAATTTATGTGGATTTTGCCCGGAAGTCGAAGTGCTGATTCGGGAGTCCGGTTGAGCAAACCGCTTCGGGCAGCGATGATTTACAAAGAGACGGACGGAGATTGTGGTTAATTTTGAGTATTAAAGTAATAATGGTTTTTGGTGATCATCTCAAGTCACAGCTGGCGGAAAAGAGAATTGATGAGGATTTTTTTCGGAAGTCGAAGTGGTGGTTCGGGAGTCCGGATGAACAAACCACTTCGGCAGCTATGGTTTCCAAAGAAACGAACAGAGATTGCGGTTGATTTTGAGAATATTAAAATGATAATAATTGAGTTTATCAGAAATAAATAGCTGTGACCTTTTCTGCCCAACAGGAAGCCTCGTGTCATCATTTCTTAGTTATGTTTAGTTATAAATGGTTTATGGGGTTAATGTTACAGGTAGGATTATGTATCTTTACTAAAGTGCCTTAATGTGTAGTTAAATGGGTAATGTTTACTACCTCCCAGTCTTGCTAAGATGCAGAATCGGGAATGGAGCCAGAGGTCAGGACTGGCAGCAAAGGAGCGAAGTCAGGGTCAGGTCTGTGGTCACAACAGGAGATCAGAATACAAGGATAATGTACAGAAAGCTTTCTCATAGGCTAGGAGCACTAAGATCTGGCAGAGGATGCTGGGAGCAGACGGTTTTTAAAGAATCCCGGGAGTGGCCAGCGCCAATCAGCGGCGAGCTTGCCTTTTAAATCTGCGAGTGCCAGCGTGCACGCCCTAGGGAGTGAGGATGCATACGCTGGCCAGCTGGGATGGGAGCAGGAATGCGGAAAGATAAGTGAGGCCTACAGTGGCGCTGCCACAAAGAAGGCCACGGGTGTGCCTGCAATCCGATACGTGGTTCGCAGGGGCACCCATGACAAACTCTACTATGTCAGCCGCACAAGTTTCTTGTTAAGGACCTAGAACCTAGAGCTGCGCCTCTGGATTGTTCTGAGGGACCAACCAAAAGGACAGCCTGCATCTCCCCATAACTATATCAGATACATAACCAATTGGTAACCCCAACCATTTGGTAACAAAGCAAAAATGAAATGCTTTTACATCCACCCTCTCTGTAGTATATGACAGTCTGGGACTGCAGTCTGGGACTGCAGATGATAGCAGTTTGAGTTTATTTGGTTGTGCCCCCCGTCTTCCCTACTCTTTCCATCTTTTCATCTGCCCCTTATCCCCCTTATTGCACATGTAAATGAAAATTCTCATTCATCAAGTATTTTCAGTTCAGCTACTTGGAACTTGTGCTTCTCCTCAAACTGTATATATTGCCCTTATAGACTGCTGCTCATGACGTTGCCCCCCTCATGAATGTCATGCCTCCTAATGTATATTCCACAAAAGACCTCGATAGTCACATCTTGTCCATTCAACCTGTCCCTGGTCCCCCACACATTTATTTACGACTTTCTTGTCCCTCTCCTTGTAGTTTATGGATTTTTTGAAATGTGTCTGGAATAGAGATGAGCGAACATACTCGTCCGAGCTTGATGCTCGTTCGAGCATTAGCGTACTCAAAACTGCTCGTTGCTCGGACGAATAATTCGCCCGCTTGAGAAAATGGCATCTCCCGCCGTTGTGATTTTTGGCGGCCAGAAACAGAGCCAATCACAAGCCAGGAGACTCTGCACTCCACCCAGCATGATGTGGTACCCTTACACGTCGATAGCAGTGGTTGGCTGGCCTGATCAGGTGACCCTGGAATAGACTAGCCCCTGCCCGCGCTGCTCGGATCATTCTCTGTCTGGATGCCGTTAGGTAGAGAGCTGCTGCTGGTCAGGGAAAGCGTTAGGGTGTTCTATTAGAATAGTGTTAGGCAGGAGTGATTCTACAAGGACCCAACAGCCCTTCCCACCGAAGTGGGACAATTTATTAGGGGTTTGATTAGAATTAGGCAGAGTCTGCTGATTTATTTTTTTTTTACCTTTATTTCTTTTTATAACTCAAAGTCATCAGGCACAGCACAAAATCCAGTTGTGTGCTGTCAGTGTAGGTTAGAAACTAGCCATAGCAATAGGATAGCATCGTTTTGTTTTAAAAAAATAAATAAATAAAAAAAAATAAACACAAAAAAAAAAAATTAAAGTTTACACTTTAATTTGGAAAATGTTTAACCCGAGGGCTAGGGGTAGAGGACGAGGGCGTAGACGTGGGCGTCCAACTACTGCAGGGGTCAGAGGCCGTGGTCCTGGGCGGTGTGAGACACCACCTGCTGATGAGGGAGCAGGGGAACTCGTGGTAACTTGAGACTCATGTCTCAAGTTACTGGGACTCGTGGTAGAGCGCTGTTGAGGCCAGAACAGTGCGAAGAGGTGATGTCGTGGATTGCTGACAATGCTTCTAGCCATTTGTCCACCAGTCAGTCTTCCACGCAGTCCACCCATGTCACCGAAATCAGCACTCCTCCAGCTCCTCCACCTCAGCCTCCTTCCCCCCAGTCTGCCCCCTCCCACCAAAATTTGGCATTTGAACCGGCATACTCTGAGGACCTGTTTTCTGGACCCTTCCCACAGTCACAAACTTCTTGTCCGGTTGCTGCTGAGCTATTTTCCGATGCCCAGGTTTTCCACCGGTCGCAGTCTGTGGGTGATGATGACATTATTGACGTAGTGGAAGAAGTGTGTAAAGAGGTGTCGGACGATAAGGAGACACGGTTGTCAGACAGTGGTGAAGTTGTTGTCAGGGCAGGAAGTCTGAGGGGGGAGCAGACTGAGGGATCGGAGGATGATGAGGTGACAGACCAGAGCTGGGTTGATAGGCCGGATGAACACAGTGCTTCTGAGACGGAGGCGAGTCCTATAGCAGAACAGGTTGGAAGAGGCAGTGGTGGGGCCAGACGGAGAGGCAGGGCCAGAGCTGGTGCATCAGCGCCAAATGTTTCCCGTAGTCAAGCTCCCGTGGCGAGGGCTAGGTTTTCAAAAGTCTGGAGGTTCTTTAAAGAAACACCGGATGACCGACGGACTGTGGTGGGCAACCTGTGCCAAACCAGGATCAGCAGGGGTTCCACAACTACTAGCTTAACTAACACCAGTATGCGCAGGCATATGAATGCTAAACACCCCACTCAATGGCACCAAGCCCGTTCACCTCTGGCTGGGCACACCACTGCTCCTTCCCCTGTGTCATCTGCTAGTCAGCCCAAACACTTCCCGTGCAAAAACCCCATCTTCGCCTCCACGATCCTCCACAGCATCCACCAGCGTTCAGCTGTCCATACCCCAGACGCTGGAGTGCAAAAGGAAGTATAGCGCAACCCACCCACACGCCCAAACCCTCAACGTCCACATCTCCAAGTTGCTTAGCCTGCAGATGCTGCCCTATAGGCTGGTAGAGACAGAGGCCTTTCAAAACCTCATTGCGGCGGCCGCCCTTCGGTATTCGGTCCCCAGCCGCCACTGCTTTTCCCGATGTGCCGTCCCAGCCCTGCACAAGCACGTTTCAGAGAACATCATCCGTACCCTGACCAACGCCGTTTCTGACAAGGTCCACCTGACCACGGACACGTGGACAAGTGCTGCCGGGCAGGGCCACTATATATCGCTGACGGTACATTGGGTTAACTTGGTGGAGGCTGGGACCGAGTCTGACCCTGGGGCTGGTCATATACTGCCGACGCCGAGGATTGCGGGGCCTACCTCGGTCCAGGTCTCAAAGGCCTACTATGCCTCCTCCTCCTCCCACCCCTCCTCCACCTCCTCCTCCTCCGAATTACCATCCGTGGGCATGGCGCCATCAGTCGGTAGCTCTAGGCACAGCAGCAGTGCCGTCGCTAAGCGACAGTAGGCGGTGCTCAAACTGCTGAGCCTAGGCGATAAAAGGCACACCGCCCAAGAGCTATTACAGGGCATCACGGCGCAGACTGATCTGTGGCTGGCACCGCTGAACCTGAAGCCAGGCATGGTTGTGTGTGACAACGGCCGTAACCTGGTGGCGGCTCTGCAACTCGGCAGACTGACACATGTGCCATGCCTGGCCCATGTGTTAAATCTCATAGTTCAGCGTTTCCTCAAGACATACCCCAATCTGTCTGATTTGCTCACGAAGGTGCGCCGCATCTGTGCGCATTTCAGGAAGTCCAGCACAGACGCTGCCACTCTCAGGGCAGTGCAGCGCCGCCTCCAACTTCCCGCTCACCGACTGTTGTGCGACGTGCCCACGAGGTGGAATTCAACATTAACCATGTTATCCAGAGTTTACCAGCAGTGCAGAGCGATTGTAGACTGCCAGATGTCAACTTCCACCAGAACTGGTAGTCAGGTCAGTCAGCTTCCTCAAGTCTACAATAAGGAGTGGTCGTGGATGTCTGATATCTGTCAGGTGCTGAGTAACTTTGAGGAGTCAACACAGATGGTCAGTGGCGATGCCGCCATCATCAGCCTCACCATCCCGCTGCTTGGCCTGTTGAAAAAATCTCTGGTCAGCATGAAGTCGGAAGCTTTGCGCTCGTCACAAGAGATGGGGGAAGAAGATTCCCTTGTTGATAGCCAAAGCACCCTTAGGTCTGTTTCTCAGCGCATATCGGAGGAGGTGGAGGAGTATGAGGAGGAAGAGGAGGAGAATGTTGGCGAGACAGAAGAGGGGACCATTGTTCAGTCCTTCACTGTTCAGCGTGTATGGGCAGAAGAAGAGGAGTTGGAGGAGTTGGAGAAGGAGGAAATGGAGAGTCGGTCCAGTGAGGGGAGTGAATTCTTGCGCATTGGGACTCTGGCGCATATGGCAGATTTCATGCTAAGCTGCCTATCCAGTGACCCTCGCGTTCAAAGAATTTATTCCAGCACCAATTACTGGGTATTCACTCTCCTGGACCCACGGTACAAGCAAAATCTTTCCACTCTCATCCCTGGAGAGGAAAGGAGTGTGAGAATGCATGAATACCAGCAGGCCCTGGTGAATAAGCTGAAACAGTATTTCCCTTCTGACAGCGCTAGCGGCAGAGGGCGTACTTCTGCGGGACAAGTAGCGAGGGAGAGTAGGCGAGCAGGCAGCTTTTCCAGAACTGGCAGGGGTACGCTTTACAAGGCCTTTGCCAGTTTTATGTCACCCCAGCAAGACACTGTCACCTGTTCCCAGTCTCGGCAGAGTAGGGCTGATCTTTACAGAAAGCTGGTGAGGGAGTACGTAGCTGACCATACCATCGTCCTAAATGATCACACAGCTCCCCACAACTACTGGGTTTCAAAGCCGGACATGTGGCACGAACTGGCGCTGTATGCCTTGGAGGTACTTGCCTGCCCTGCCGCTAGCGTGTTGTCCAAGCGGGTTTTTTAGTGCAGCTGGTGGCATCATCACCGATAAGCGTACACGCCTGTCGACTGACAGCGCTGACAGGCTGACGCTTATCAAGATGAATAAAGCCTGGATTTCTCCGGATTTTCATTCTCCACCAGGTGAAAGAAGCTCAACCTGAATAATGTATGCACTCCTCCTCCTCATTGTCCTCCTTCTCCTCCTCTTTGTACACTAAAGCAGAGGAAACTGGCTATTTTTTGCCAGGGCCCACTGGCTCTAGCTATAGTACTCTACGTATTTAATTTTTCTGGAGGGCCACCTACCCGGTCCTCTGTTTTAAGCAATTTTTGGGAGTGCCACATACAGGCACTCAATCTATTTAATTTTTCTGGAGGACCACCTACCTGCTCCTCTGGTTTGAAAACTTTTTTGGACTGCCACATACAGGCACTATCCAAATTAAATTGTCTCCATAGCAGCCTCCACATGTCGTCTTTTTAGCTGGCTCCACACGTTGTCTCCATTGCTACCTCCACACGTCATCGCCATAGCTGCCTCCGGAAGTCGTCCATATAGCTGCCTCCATGCATGGTCTCCTTATCAAACGAACTGTGTCAGGAAGAATTTTGGGTTGTTTTCATGGCTTCCACATCAAACTTGTTAACTTTGTTGCCACCCTGCTGTGTTATCCACAAAATATACTGGCAAACTTTTATCATTTACCGATATTATTTCAGCGCTTCTTGCGCATCTGTTTACATTCCCCTCACCCGCCATATCCCAAACTTTTAAGAACGCTACTACACTTGATCTTATACAAAAGGTTCTTAGAAGTGCTGTTTGGGGAGTAGCCGAGAGACAGGGGCTTGGATTGGCGAAAGCTCGCCTGGCATCGGAGCGCCAGCTCCATCCCAAGATCCAACTAACATAGTTTTAACTGCAGCACCTTTAATCTACTACTAGTTCACTGCCTCCATACATGGTCCCCTTATCAAACGAGCTGTGTCAGGCAGAATTTTGGGTTGTTTTCATGGCTTCCACATCAAACTTGTTAACTTTGTTGCCACACTGCTGTGTAATCCACAAAATATACTGGCAAACTTTTATCATTTACCGATATTATTTCAGCGCTTCTTGCGCATCTGTATACATTCCCCTCACCCGCCATATCCCAAACTTATAAGAACGCTACTACACTTGATCTTATACAAAAGGTTCTTAGAAGTGCTGTTTGGGGAGTAGCCGAGAGACAGGGGCTTGGATTGGCGAAAGCTCGCCTGGCATCGGAGCGCCAGCTCCATCCCAAGATCCAACTAACATAGTTTTAACTGCAGCACCTTTATTCTACTACTAGTTCACTGCCTCCTTACATGGTCCCCTTATCAAACGAGCTGTGTCAGGCAGAATTTTCAGGTGTTTCACCAGATACATAGTGGAACTCGGCCCATCTGTCGCCGCCATGCTGGAGACCTGAAGTTGCAATCATAGCAGCGCAATATGGATGCCCCATACTGTCGCTCTTAATCATTTCTGTAAAAACAATTAAAAATAGAACCACTATGCTATTCC
The DNA here is from genome assembly GCF_040894005.1 of Engystomops pustulosus. Lineage (NCBI taxonomy): Eukaryota > Metazoa > Chordata > Amphibia > Anura > Leptodactylidae > Engystomops > Engystomops pustulosus. The sequence continues at coordinate 19,304,203 of NC_092416.1, forward strand.
ATTATTCCTAGGTGAAATATTCAAACGACCCGGCCTGCTTTGAAAATTATAATTTTTTCAAAGTAAACGGTTCTGGCCCCCAGGCCCATTTTGGGTGGGGTGGAGCCGAGAGACAGGGGCTTGGACAGGCGAAAGCTCGCCTGGCAGTGGACCGCCAGCTCCATCCCAAGATTAGGCAGCCTCAGAGGCATCCATGCATACTGCCCCTACTGTTTCCTGTCCATTTTGCCTCCACGATCCTCCACAGCGTCCACCAATGTCTCATTTCAACTCTCTATATCCCAGACGCTGGAGCACGAGAGGATATGCAGCACATCATCCCCTTATCAAACGAGCTGTGTCAGGCAGAATTTTCTGGTGTTTCACCAGATACATAGTGGAACTCGGCCCATCTGTCGCCGCCATGCTGGAGACCTGAAATTGCAATCATAGCAGCGCAATATGAATGCCCCATACTGTCGCTCTTAATCATGGAAGTCGTCTCCATGGCTGCCTCCACATGTCGTCCCCTTATCAAAAGAGCTGTGTCAGGTTCATTTTTCGGGTGTTTCACCAGATACGTTATGGAACTTGGTCACTATGTTGCCACCATGCTGTGTTATCGACTAAATATACCGTCAACCTTTTGTTCAGATAGGAAATCATTTCAGCGCTTCTTGCTCACCTCCTTTGGTTCTTCTCTGCCACCTATTGGTTTGAAGCCTGAGTCCATTTAGGGTATGTCGCCATGACACTCTCTAGCCTGCCGCTGCTGCCGCTGCCTCTGCATGCTGTCCCCTATAGTGTTAGGGTCAATTATTGGATGTTTTAGATGCTATCTAGCTTCATTCTGTCACTCTGTCATGGCCATGCTGTTGCCCATAATTTTGGCATAATGGTGCGATTAAGCAGCCTCAGAGGCATCCATGCATGCTGCCCCTGCTGTTTCCTGTCCATTTCCGTGGTGTTACCATCCTTTTCTGGGGCTCGTTATTCGAGACGAGCACTCGAGCATCGAGAAAAGTTCGTCTCGAATAACGAGTACCCAAGCATTTTAGTGCTCGCTCATCTCTAGTCTGGAACCCTCTTAAAGCTTTTTTTTTAAGAGAAAATGGTGCTAAAACCTTGTATTAGAAGATTAGGACTTCGGCAAGGGTATGAAAAAAAAATATTTTCAAAGTTTATCTTAAATGTTTTTTTTTTCCAGGGATTCTGGAAAACCCTGTAGGGACTGAGTTTAGTGGTAGTAAAAAAATAAATGTGTTCTCACATTGCTTCTTCTCTCAGCTCCGACCTCTGCTCGTGGCCCAAAACGAAGAGCATAAAACAAAATTGTGACCTAAATTCATCTTAGGTCACAAATGATGTTCCTAGTTCGAGGAAGCTACTGGTTGGCCAAAAAAGGTCTAGTAACCTCCCCTCCTCCCATCGGGGCTCTAGAAACTGTAAGTACTGGAGTGACACAGGAACCAGGAGCCAAAGCAGGGTGAGTACAGTTCCTTATGCTCTGGCATGGAAAATCCATCTGCACTTTATGGGGCTGATTTATCAAGATATCTGAAAGTCAGAATATTTCTAGTTGCCCATGGCAACCAATCACGGCTCCCCTTTAAAATATTCATGAGCACTGGTAAAATGAAAGCTGAGCTGTGATTGGTTGCCATGGGCAACTAGAAATATTCTTACTTTCAGACAGCTTGATAAATCTGCCCCTATGTATTAACAATATAAAATATAAACTTGATTCTGTCAATGGCTCATTTTCCATGATATGGTATAATCTTAATTTGGTTGGACTTTGCTTCATCTATACAAATCTGTTAACTCTGACAGGGCAGAATGGTGGCTCAGTGGTTTGCACTACAGTCTTACAACGCTGGGGTCTCGGGTTGCAGGACCAGCAGGTCAACATTTGCAAAGAGTTTGTATGTTCTCTCCGTGTTTGTGTGGGTTTCCTCCGGGTCCTCCAGTTTCCTCCCACACTCCAAAACATACTGGTAGGTTAATTAGATTGTGAGCCCCATTGTGGACAGGGACTGATTTGGCAAGTTCTGTGCAGCCTTGTGGAATCTGTGTGCGCTATATAAATAAAGGAATGTTTTTTTTATTAACTTGAAAGTGGTAACACACAACTAGTGTTGAGCAGGTTTGCTGAAATTCAGTTTGGATGAGTTCAGCTGAGCATTGGGGAAAAAAATGGTTTGACCTAAAACAGGAACCACATTATAGTCAATGAGGACCTGAATTTTAACATCCAAAATGACTGTAAAATTTGGGTGGTAAGGGGGTAGAGGGCTGTAAAATGGGGGTAATGATAGGGCAATTGCCCTGACTAAAATGGGCTAGGCAAAGTACTTAAATGGGTTTTTCCATGAAAGAAAGTTCTCAAGTCTCAATCCCCTAGCAATGTTTGCACAACATCATTTTCACCCTTTAATTCACAATTTTACTCAGTTTTATTGCTGTTTTAGCTCCTATCACTCAGTGATGGTCAGTGTAAAATCCAAGGGTGTGGGAAGGGCCTCTCTAATCAGACACTTCATGATCCATCTAGTTCTGGTTGCAGAAAATGTGGTTGTATTATCAGGGTACAGGTGTATATACACTTTCATCTGCCTTCTGACATTGTACTAACACACTGACACTTAGAGAGAGATATGAGACAGACCAGAGATGATGAGAACCATTAGATGCCTATTGCACATTATGACACAGTCATCTTTGCTATTCCACAACACACTAGATCTGCTGTGCCTCCCCAGATAAACAACTTATCTCTGTGTAGCTGCTGCTGCTGCCTCATGAACTCAGATTCTATGGATTAGTGAGTGAGCTCCGTGCTGAACTGAAGGTGAGTGGAGCTATATTGAAGGGGGCGGGGCTACAGTGCAAAGAGCAGAGAGAGAGAGACAAGCTCTGAGAAGCCTCACTTAAGATGGCTTCCCCGACCCTAAAGTCAGAAGTTACAGGGTCATGTCTAGGGGCAACTGAAATTGTATACACTAGGACTGATAGAGACAGGCTGGAATTATATCTGTGAAATGCTGCATTTTTGTTAAAAACAGTGAATTAGAGAATGCAAAATTAAACAAATAAATAATTTAAATATTGAATTAAAGAAAAAATGCTACTAATGTCACTGCACTGGAAGATGGTATGGTTGGTGAGTAGTGGACCTGACCATTACTGCTCGTAGAAGAGAAGATTACTAAAGAATAGCACTGCTATCTAGAAAAAAACTAATGTAGTGAAAGTGGAACCTGCAATTTAAGGATATACTGTTGCAGCAAACCTTTTGCTTTTTCTCTAATTGATGGTGATGATGAAGGCGGTAAGGTCATGTCATTATTACACTTTTCTCCACAATGCCCTGAAAAGGGCAATTATTTTTATATGTCCCTCATACCCTTCTATCCCTATATGCCCCGAAAAGATTAGTTGTAAAATTTTTATGACTCTATTTTATCCCTTACTGTCCCTCTAGCTGCAGCCTCTCCCTAGCTCTGTCTTCTGTCTTTAATAATGTCTTGACATGTGACCTTGCCTCTTATACCGCAAGGTCATGTCTCACACTGAGCCAATCACAGCCATACTAAATGTGGGCAAGGCTGTGGTTACTTAGGGGGGACAAAAAAGTGATTGATTGGCTGCTCAGCCCCATTGTCTGATTCATGTTCGAATTTGGGGTTGTGGGTGCCGAACCAGCTTGGTACCATGTTCCATGTTTGGTACAGTCTGTCCAACACTGAACACAACAAAATCCATTAAAATTAGTGGGAGAAAGTCAGGTGAAACTTTTCTGCAATTGTTAATTAGTTAACAATTGCTATTTACATCACTATACATCCTGCTACATTATTTCCTTTTTTTATACGAGGAACCTTTGGACCTTTGCCTCCACTCCTACAACAGATGATATTAGATATCTGACAGAAGATTGGTTAGAGGGTTGGTGTTAGAAAGTGAAAGATTTACGTTCATCTACTGTACTGGCACTTATCTGGAAGAGAGAAAATTTATAACACTCCGTATCAAGACTACAACTATGATCAGAATCCTACAGACACTGAAGGTAAGAGTTAGAAATTACAGCATTATGTTGTATATTGGGGGATGCAGGGTTACAGCCACTACCTGAACCTCTAGCCCACTCCAAGTCTAGGTCCAGACACAGTAGGTCATACTCTGCTTTTCCCACCTAGATGCCCGCCTCATTGCAGCGGCTCTGTGATGGGTAATCATGGTCACAATGTTCAAGATCCTCTTACCGATCGCGGAGGTCCAAGTTGTCAAGGTGGTGCTTTCCGTCTTCCTTGGGTGGTTCCTCTGGCACATCTTTGATATTGTGACAGTGGTTATCCAGGGATGATGGCCTGGTTCTTCCAACTGTAGCACCGGCTGCTTTAAGGGGGATCTGGAATTCCTCACCCCTCACTTTCCTAGTGCTCTCTCCGCTTCCTCTAACTTTATAGGACTGGTCCCGTTGATCCACTTCTTTTTCTACCCACGCCAAAAGTTGTCATGCCCTCCCTATTTACCTGATAGGTCATACCTTGATTTGGTTGTGCTGCAGTGGGAGAAAATTAATGCAACAGAGCCATAGCATCGAAACTATGAAGGGGGACTACATGACCATTCTAGTCTGGCCATTTATTATTATTTTTTGTGTGTGTTTCTCCCAGACACTTATTGTTGTTTTTTTTTCAAAAATATCTACTGAAAATTTGTGTCAGGTGTCAGCTTCCCTGACATCCCTTCTGATCTTCTCCCAAATTAGTTCATACATTTTCAAAGGGTTTGTCCAGGATCAGTAGGGTAGTCATACTGACCCCTCTCTCAGGTTCTCCTTTCATTGTGGCACTGCTCGACAATGCCGATCTGTTTGTAGACAGTGGCTCATCGATAAAGTCATGTCTATATAGACATCTCAGGTGCAGGAAAATAAGAGCAGATGTGTAGGGAATGAATTTGGTACCATTACTGACAAATGGGTGCACGTCACTCCTGCTACATTAATATTCATATAAGACTCTTAAAGTTTGGCAAAAGGTTAGTGGTGTTTCCCCTTCTCCCTTGTGCATATTTTAGTTTTTGTATGTGTCTGACAATGTTTGATACCATTGTGTTTTATCCACTTCTACCCAGACGTCTAGCAAAACTAGATGAGGCCCAATTTTAACTTGTTCCCCCATATTTGATACTCTAGGGCAGTGGTGGCGAACGTATGGCACGGGTGCCAGAGGTGGCACTCAGAGCCCTCTCAGTGGGCACTCAGGCTGTGGGCCCATGGCAGAGTTTGCCGGAAGAGAGAGGAGGTGTGGACAGGGTCAAGTTATCATTGGAGCTCCTTCTGTGTGACCCCTGAATCTTCCTGTTCAGTGGTCTGTCAAGGCAATCCAAGTTTCTTCTCCTTTAGACAAAGATATTGGAGCCCTCAGGACCATTGAAAGATGTGGTATAGCACAGAGCAAGAAGATTGTAATAAGTTACTGCTTGAATTGCCGTGTTGGCACTTTTCAAAAAATATGCAGGTTTTGGGTTCCAGTTTGGGCACTCAACATCTAAAAAGTTTTCCATCACTGGTCTAGGGAAACAACAATGCTGGTCGTCAGCCATTAGTGTGGACCGGCATTTTTGTTCATATCTTAGCACTCTGTTATGGTGAAGGGCTAAGGGAGTTATACCTCTAAATCCCATGAGGAGTCAAAATATTGATGCGTAGGTAGCATAGGTATATCTGGGCGCTGTCCGTGTAAGGGCAGGAGTCATTAGGGTTGTAAGGGCACAGATAAGAAGGGATAGAGACAGAGCTTCCTCACCTTCTCCCCGAGACTCCTGACCAGGTGGCTTTACAAGGCTTACGAGGGTAAGACCAATTTTTTTTACCGTGCACAGATGTTAAGGGTACACAGACTTTTCATACACAATTTTTTTTTTTTGTATGTGACACATTTGAAAAATTTGACTTGATCAGAAGTAAACGTTCAGTTTTATTGATGGAAGTACCGCACTTCAGATACATTTGACTACCTCTGTATTATTTTCTCCATTTGTACCTGGTAAGCAATCGTTTGGCTTTTTCCTTTTATCCTCTTCTCCCAGGTTATGATCGATATTATAACTTTGGACACTCTGCATCACAAGAGGAACCAAGCATGATAAGTGTAAGTATGTCTAGCGTGGTGTTGTGCCGCCATGTTTCTCCTCTTCTCTTCACATATCTTGTCATTAAAGAGGGAAGAGGGGCGGGAGGAAGGTCAATGGCTGTCACCAAATTAGACTAAGAGCATTGTGACTTAACTCCTCAGCTTTATATGGTTATAACTTTTGAACACTGTTACTTATCAAAGTGATTCTGAGATTGTTTTTTTACCCAACATGTTGTACTTCATTCTAGTGGTAAATTGTGGTTGATGAATTTTGCGTTTATTTACAAAAAAAAGAAAAAATTAAGAATTTTTTGAAAAATTTTCGGAATTCAAAATCATCGCGTTTTCAGGCAGATAGATTTACCACCTAAATAAGTTGCTGAATAACATTTCCCATGTCTACTTTACATTTTCATCATTTTTGAAACGTCTGGATGATTTATTTTGACGTCACGTGGCTTACAAATCGAATAGCGATTTTCTGTATTTTTAGAATTGACTATTTTGTGGATAAATACAGTTATGAATGAAATTTTACGTATTTAACATAAAAAACCCTATACAATCAACCTTTTTAAAATCTGCACCCCTCAAACTATCAGAAACAGCTTTTAGGAGGATTGTTAACCTCTTGAGATCAAAATGGAGGTAAGATTTAGAATGGTCAAATTTTGTCGGTTATACGATCATTTAGCCCTAAAATTTACACATTTCCAACAGATAAAGAGGGAAAATCCATCTTACAATTTGTTATGCAATTTCTCCCGAGTACAGAGACCCCCCACATGTGAACGTTACTTGAGAGCACAGCGAGGCTCAGGAAGGAGGGAAGGAGCGTCCTGCAACTGCCAGGATTTTAGTTTCCTCATTGGCCCAATTTTGTAGGCTATAAAATTTTCGCTTTTTTCGTTTTTTGCAGGATGAGATGCTTTTTCCAGTGTTACCATTTTGGAGTTGGTATCACCTATTGTTGAAAATTTAGGAACTTTTTTTTGAGGGCAGGAGTAGAAAAGCATCAATTCTGTACTGGATTTTTTACTTTTCGGTGTTCACCATATAGACTAATAATCATATCTTATGGGGATATCAGACTTATTATTATATTATATTTTACTGATATTTTTTCTTACTAAATTTGCCAAATGAAACCCTAATGTGGAAAAAAATCTATCATTTTTGCATTACTGTCTTCCAGGTGGCATAACATTTTTTGGCTATAGAGCTGCTTGATGGCTTGTCTTTTGCAACACTATCATTCTGGAATACATATGTTTCTTTAATCACTTTTTATTGCATTTTTTGTGGGATTCAATAGGTGAAAATCATAATTTTTGGCGGGTTTGTAACAGGTTTTTTTAACGGCGTTCATCGTGCAGGTTCAATAATTATTTACCTTTATTCCACAGGTTGTTATGGACACAGTGGCATTTTTATTGATTTATTTCTTTATTTTTTATTGAATAAGATTTTTTAAAAACTTTTTCACAGTTTCCACCATGGGACATGAACAATCAATCATCTGATTGCTTGTTCATGATAATACTCTGCAATATTGATGTATTGCAGGTTATTAGCAGTGTCAGCCTATGCACATGCATAGGCTTACACTATACCTTTAAGGTGACATCAGAAACGCAGCCTTTCAGGCACTGCCGTCAGGCAGCCATGGGGTCCTGATCGGACCTCAGGGCTGCCATAGGAATGATCAGCGCACCCCGAGAGGGGGGGGAGATCATGGAGGAAAGACCCACCAGAGGCAGATTAAATGCTGCATTTTTCAGGTTAAACACCCGCGATTGAAGCCCACTCTGACCGCGGGTGTTACATTTCAGTGTCGGCTGTTAGTTATAGCCGGAACCCCGTGTTTCCCGATGCCAGTTCGGCTCAGATCTTGAGCTGAACCGGCATCAGCTCTGCGTCCGATATATCATGCGCTGAACGCTAAATATCGGACCCAGAGCGCTAAGGGGTCATGGTGGTGCTACATACATGAACTGGTGTTCAGGGACGCAACTAGTAGATGGAGTGCCCCACTAGACTTCTCCATGGGGCCTCCATTCCCATAAAACTTAAATGAACATACACTCACACACGTTTATACACACCATACATAAACAAATACATACAGTATATACATATCATATACATTAATACAGTATATACATATCATATAAACACACACAGGATATAAACATCACATACATGCACATACAGTATATATAAACCTTAAATGTACACACATACAGTATATACATATCATGTACCTGCACATACAGTATATACCCATCCTGTACATACACATACAGCATATAAACATCATGTACAGTAACTCTTTACTTGCACATACAGTTTATTCACATTATAAACACATTATAAACACTCATAAAAAGTTTGTATCTGAAAACTTAAATCTCATAACATTTCTTGGCAAGTCACTATAAATTGTTCGAAAGTTATTATGATATAAGTGAAAATAACAGATGTGAAATAACTGGGCTGATCCTTAAACTGAACCTTCCATCAGACATTGGCCTAATAAGCCACTAGCCATATGTTGTCAAACAGCTGAGCAGCTTCTAGATGATGCTAGATGATGCGGTGGCATTAATCAACTTTGAAGTGAGATTTGATCGGTTTTATGAAGTCAAGGAGGCGGAGAGTTTAACACTGAAGTCAAGCCTGCCCTACCTTAGTGCGCCCACTTCACTGTGATCGATGGTTCTGCATCCAGGGAAATCATTGACCAGATCTCCTGAAGTCCAGTGCATGAAGAGGTGTTCAGAGGAAGGTAGAGCTTGACTTCAGTGTTAAACTCTCCGCCTACCTGACTTTATACATCTAAATTACATCTCACTTCAAAGCTAATTTTCCTGATGATTCCATTACACTGAGGCATGAGGGAAAGATGATCCAGAAGTGGTTCAACTGTTTGACAAAATACTGGTAGTATTTCTGATGACAGGTTCCCTTTAAGTGACAAAGTTGGGTAAAAGGTAACAATATTCCTGTCCTGTCCCTTACTGACTCTACTCTGTTTCTGTTATTTACAATAAAAATATATAAATAATACAATTTTAATCTTTTATATTCACTTTAGGGACTACAATGGTATCACTATTGGCATGTATTGCTGCTTCTGGGAGTGGTAAGTTGAAACATTTTTTTTTTTTTAAAACAGTTTTTTAAACTGTTAAACCTCATAAAGACATGCAACTTACCGGCACATAACACTGTCATTAAACCTGTATGAGCTAAGCCCTCTCCCATACAGTGTGGGTGTTGGAAATCAGTGGAGTTGATGAAAGAACTCAGAGTTGGGGGTTTTGAAGTTGGTAAAACATTTCCTTTGAAATGTAACCAAAAGTAAAACAAAAAACTTTTTAAATTTCATGACGTGAGTGATGTGGTGTCCAGTTTGTTCTGTAAGGGTCCAATTTTATCATTGGTATTCTTTAGTCCCTTGCACACGGCCTTGTTGTTGCCTGGACCAGATCCCGGGTGTAGCACAAGGCCTGAGGGAGAAGGGAAAATGGCAAAATATTGGACGAGCCCGATGCCCGGCAAACACATGCAAAGTTATCCTTTCTATATCTAACAATAAGAAGTTCTTTACTATTAGTTAGTTGGCTCTCTGTCTGAAAGGTGGCGTTAGGTCTGAAGCCAACTTTTTGACCTGCTCGCGATGAGATTATTAGGAGTGCAGATCCTCCCCAAAATTGCAGAGCTGGATGCCTCCAGCAAGTTATTGCTGTTGCCCGACCCCAGCCATTAAAAGCCTTAACACCCATGATCAGTATTGAGTCCGATGGGAACCCCAACCTGCACAGTTCTTTATGAACCTGAAACTTTGCAGTTTGGGTTCACTGAATACTTCTGAGAAGCTTTTTTGAGCATAAGTCAATAGCATGAAAATTTCTGGTCTCCCGTTTATAGACAGTAGAACTAACACTTTTGTATCTTTTAGGTCATGATAATTTGGCAGCTGTACAGAACGCACTCATTGTTGGAGGAAGTGTTGGCCTCAAACAAAAATCAGAATCTTCTAGACAAATTGATTCCATTTGTGGATGTGATTAAAAGAATCCTAATTTTCTTAGAAAAGTTCTTCAAATGAAAGTTTCTTTCATTTAATCTAATTTTTTTTAATCTGGATTGATTTCTACTAGTCTCTGATATTTTAGTGATCGTGACAGAGTTCAGTTTGTTGTGCACAGTCATTTCCCTGAGTTATTAGACACATCTGTCGCCTTGCTGGCTTCTATCATTCCCATGATCTCTCAGCACAGCATCAAATGAACAAGTACCATTTCTTTCAGAAGGGGGGGGGGGCAATGTGATTATCCTTCAACTTAGGAACTGTAAATCCTCTTAAAAATGACATTGAGAATGAAATGGCCCCATAAAGTTGCATATTTTGCTGTACTCCTTTATCCCGTATTCAATGAACATTGGGTCATTCAGGGGACAGTTTAATCCAAGAAAGGCAAAAGTTCAGTACACTTGTTGTGGTGATATTAAAAAAAACATTCTTTTATTTATATAGAAAGATAATAAATCAATTGTAAAAGGGGATCACATCAAATATCTGACACTTTGGCTCTACTGCCTTACGGTTGGCCTCAATGGTTGTGCAGGACTTTTCATTTCTTGGGTTAAATTGACACAAGTTTTGCTAAATAAACGACACATCCGATCAGTTGGATTCTAACTGCTTGTAAGTGATCATGAAGACAAGTCAACCATTGACCCTGAGTAAGGGAGCAGCAGATGTCCTGTGCTATACCGAAGTAACTGGGCAGAGGGCTCACCAATCTCTGACTCACTCATAGAGGATGAATAAGATTGGAGAAGATACCAAGATTTGGTGCTTGTCTATTCCATAAACAATGAAATGAACTGCAGGACACATGCTCCAAAAGCCACGCCCCCCATTTATGTGATTGAGATAACATTGAAACTTAAAAGAAAGCAACCACTTAAATATCTACCTCCGCTCCTCTTCATCTTAATCCCGGCCCTGTCCGTTGCTAGTCTTTACACGCTGGGTTCACTTTGAAAAGAAAGTTAAAATTAGCAGCAGTGAACTGGGGACAAGATGTCCGGCATTCCGGGCTGCTAATTATGCCCACCCCACACCTCCCTTTCCTATGCTGGTAACATGTGAGAGGGAGGTGACGTCATTTCGCTCTACAATGCGAGGTTGGCATAAATAGCAGCCCGGAGCACCGGACAGCTGGTCCCCATGCTCTGTGCTGCTAATTATACATCCCATTCAAGGTCATCCTGGAGTGTCAAGACTAGTGATGGACAGCGGACCAAGATGAAGAGGAGCGGAGGTGAATATTTTTTAGCCTTTTATGTTTTTTTTCAAATGGTTGGCCTAATGAAACCCATTGCGAGATTCCAGTTAACGTTTTTAACACTGATTTTTACTATATAATTGTCAAATTAAAACTTGCTCCATCTGTGCTTTTTATATTAATGTCATCAAATTTTCAGAATATTGTTTTCAGATTTTCAGACTTTTGAATTTAATTGCTTAATGTTATCTTCCAAAATAAAGTCTCTTTTTCTGTATTCACTCAAAAATGTAAGACTTCTACATCTGTTAAACCAGTTCATACAGAGTATGTGATCTACCGCTGCAATGGTCTCATGAATCAGTAACTTGTGTCATGTTGAAGTTCTACAAAGAAAGAAGTCTAAAGGTCCTATAGATAAAACAAAGCATAACGTGGTAAACATGCTACATATGAGTTCAATGTTTTGTCCCTGTAGCCAAGATGAGACACTTTAGAATATAGTTCCCCCATGATATTCCGTATGTGCAAGGGCGTAACTTGAGGAGGTGCAGAGGTTGTGATCGCATCCGGGGCCCAAGAGGGGCCCTTATGTTGTCACTTTCCCATATGAGAAGACTATTACTATAAACCATACATTATAGTCGGGGGCCTGGCACAGACTTTGCACTGGGGCCCATCAGCTTCTAGTTCCGCCAGTGCGTATGTGGGTCACTCAGGATGTAGATAAAAATATTAGAGGATGAAAACAGATTATACAGTGGATGGAGGAGAGTAACTGATCATGGAGAATTCATATAGAATTGTGGTGTCCAGATGTAGATATAAAGCTTAAAGGGGTTTGCCCATGAAAAACAAAGTTCTCAAATTTTAACCCCCTAGTGACATTTACCCTCAGTTTTATTGCTGTTTTTGTTCCTATCATTCAGTGATGGTCAGTGTAACATTCCAGAGTGTGGGCGCTCGTGCTGTTGTTTTTTGGCAGGAAGTGTGAGAGTTTGTTTGTATATAAGAATCTGTAGGGCACATTTACTTACCTGGTCCACGGAGTTCACCGAAAGTGCCTTGTCCAACGATAATGCACTGTGCCGCGATTCTCAAAGATTGTACGCCCAATATCCTGCATGTGTTGCTTCACTGCTCAGGTCCGCGGGGGGTTCACCTTCTTCTTCCACGTGCATGTAAGTGCATTTTCACGGGTGCCTCTACTACCAACGTCCTGGGTCACAAGTGCACCCATGCCCCTCTCCACTTCCCCACGGCCCTCATTGAATCACTCTCCTAGCCTTGATCCAGCGCTGACTCTGGTGGTATGGCGCTCGCATCCCTGCATTCTAGGGCATGCGCAAGCTGGCTTCCTGAGATTTAAAGGGCCAGCATGCTGATAATTGGCACCGGCCGGCCGCCCGTTCTGATTAAATTCCAGACCCTTCCTGTGTCCGCTGCCGGATCTTTGTGCCTTGTGCCCAAGAGAATTCTGTGTCCCATGCCCTTTGCTGTTATTGTGATTTCCTGTTGTGACCCCGGTTCCGTTCCTGACTACGCTCCTCTGCTGCCTGCCTTGACCTATTGCTACTTCCCTGCCTCTGAACCCGTGCTGCCCATCCTGACCTCCTGACTTTCCCTTTTGCTCAATGTCTTTATACCTCACCTTGGCCACCACCGTGGACAAAGTTGCACCTGTGGAACTACCTGGTGGCACCACGCAGCAGCAAATCCAACTTGCTTTGTGGCAGGCTCTGGTGAAAACCGGTTATCACTTAGATTCCGGTCCCAGGTGTTGGCTTACGTCATCGTCCATGGTGGTCAAGTAGGTCCACTACCCCAGAAGCCTGACATGTATTGTCTTGTGACACAATTTGAAAGTTAAATCCAATGCTCAGTCTGAATCAGCCGGATTGTTCAACAGCACACCCCCTAAAAGTGTGACGCATGGAAGCCAGCACAGCTGCGCCAAATAAGATTGCGTGCAACTCAATCCCATTGCAGACACCTGTTAAATACCCTTCCAAGCCGTGCCATACCCAATAAAGGTGAACAGTCCGACGAAAGTGTGATCCACGATTCTTAGTAAATAAGATCGTGTGAGCTCATCTTTGAATGGAGGGGGTTGGGATAATGCAGAGGCACTGCAGCATCAGGAGTAACTATTCAAGAGAAAAATCTGTCCTACCCGACCCGAAAGTCAGAAGATTAACGGTCAGATCCCAGGGCAACTGAAATTTTATACACCAGGACTAACAAAGACAGGTTGGAAGTATATCTGTGAAATGCTGTATTTTTGTTAGTAACAGTGAATTGGAGAATGTGTTATTATGTTATCCTGAGTACATTTAGGAATCTTGTTTTCGTGGGAGGACCCGTTTAATGGAAATGAAGTGGGAATGAAGTAATGAAGGATGACTAAAACCGATAAGCATTGGAGTTGTTGAGAGCAATGGAGACAGACTGTAGATAAAAATAGAGAAAGGTTCAAGCAACTGGTTAAAATTTGGCTTTTAGTTTGTATAGGAAGCGTTTGCACAATATATGGATGGTTTTTTTACAGCTCTATGAATGATTTCCTGCTATACATTTATCTATCTATCTCTCTCTGATATCTATCTATCTATCTATCTATCTATCTATCTATCTATCTATCTATCTATCTATCTATCTCATATCTATCTATCTCATATCTATCTATCTATCTATCTATCTATCTATCTCTTATCTATCTATCTATCTATCTATCTATCTATCTATCTATCTCATTTCTATCTATCTATCTATCTATCTATCTATCTCTTATCTATCTATCTATCTATCTATCTATCTATCTATCTATCTCATTTCTATCTATCTATCTATCTATCTATCTATCTCATATCTATCTATCTCATATCTATCTTTCTATCTATCTATCTATCTATCTCATTTCTATCTATCTATCTATCTATCCATCCATCTATCTATCTATCTATCTTTCTATCTATCTATCTATCTATCTCATTTCTATCTATCTATCTATCTATCCATCCATCTATCTATCTATCTATCTATCTATCTATCTATCTATCGATCTCCTATCTATCTATCTATCTATCTATCTATCTATCTATCTATCTATCCATCTATCTATCTATCTATCTATCTCCTATCTATCTATCTATCTATCTATCTCATATCTTTCTATCTCATATCTATCTATCTATCTATCTATCTATCTATCTATCTGTCTCATATCTATCTGTCTATCTATCTATCTCATATCTATCTATCTATCTATCTATCTATCTATCTATCTATCTATCTGTCTCATATCTATCTGTCTATCTATCTATCTATCTATCTATCTATCTATCTATCTATCTATCTGTCTCATATCTATCTGTCTATCTATCTCATATCTATCTCATATCTATCTCATATCTATCTATCCGTCATATATACAGCCCTGTATCAGCATCCATAAATTGTGAGCAACAGAACCACGACAAGGTCCTTCCTGTGTCTGTTGAAAAATATTGTTGGAGCCCTGCGCTGCCCCGTGCACATACCAGGGTTTGAGATTTGCAGTAAAGATCCACAATTATACATCATTTCAATCATAAACTGGTATAAACTTGTCTCTTACCAGTCTGTGGCCACCAGTCTGCGGTGAGGTCAGTCCACATCCGTACTTGACAAAACCCAAATTCATCTACAATATAAAAGAGATAATGGAGACTGTAACCGGTCAATGTCTACAAGATGTGGCTGAATATTGTCTGATAGTTTATCTTTCTTACCTGCAATGTTAGAAGTAAAAACCTGGTCCCAAGAATGATCCAATCTTTAACTTTTGGTCTCCATAATTGTGTTCCTCTATATGATGGTTCCCAATATATCTCGCCCCTTGATCCCTGGTCCATAGAAAGTCTCTTTGGTCCCCATCATTCCTTTCCATTTCATTCTTCTACATTCTTCATTCTTATTTTTTCTGCTTTGGGCCAGTGATTCAGAACAGCATCGACCAAGGTCCAATATGGACCTTGTAATTCCAATGTGTGCTCTTTTCAAACACTTCCCGGTTGTATTTATTTATTTATTTTAACAAAAGTGTTTATTATTATTATTATTATTGCTATTTATTGTTGTTATATTATTATTATTATTATTTTGATAATAAGTGGTTGTTGTGTTTATAAATAGGTTGGCTTCCTTAGAGTATGGGTGCATTCACATAAACGTATGTCCACTGGGCTGTAGTCGGGCGGACATACATCCGGCGCCATGGAGAGGAGGAGTGCTATCCCCTCCCCTCTCCATAGAAATTCTCAGCACCATAACGCAGGAATCTGAAGGAGCTGACAGATTTTACCATGTGTCCTATCAGCCTTATCTGTTCTGTGCTGTCCAATCACCTGGGGATCTAAATCCTTGGGAGAACCACCACCGTGACTTCATAGAAAGTGCAGAGACTTAAAATGTAACTACATGTTTGAAGGAAACTTTGCAATATAATTTATTAATTATTTGGGGTTTTTTTCACGCTTTCTTCAGCTCTATAGCACGCTGTAACATCATAGAACATCGTCATGGTGACAGGTTCATATTAATTGAGGAGAGATAAAAGATCTTCTGGGGAAGTTCCAATGTATTTTGGTATGTAAGATGGAAAGACTTCCTTCAGTGATTCAATAGAACATTGTCCATGGCCATAATGCAAACTGAACTAGTTCTGTATTGTTTTTTAAATTTAAAAAAAAAAAAAAATTTAATATTTTTGTGCCTTTGATGTTAATTTGTACATAGTTGAGTGTTCTTTTTGATGAATACAAAAATAAAAAAATGAATAATAAAATACTAAGGTTTGATAAAGTTTTGGAGAGAAGAAATTTTGGGTCCAAATCAAAAACATATTTTATTTTGTTATGAAGAAGGTGTAAGATGCATAAAATAGAAAAAAATCATAAGGACGAGTGAAAAGGAATGTAGTGAGAAAATGTAAGTATGAAGTAAAAAAAAAAGTTTTCTAAGTTTAAAGAAAATGTACTGGGTTCTGAATTATATTTTTGGATATTTTTTATATTTATTTGTTTTATTTTTGAGAAATTATTTAAGTTGTTATGACAATAGTTGTATGTATAAAATAATGGAATTGTTATATTTTACAGAATATAAGACACACTTTTTAGCAAGAAAAAATATTGCTAAAAAGCACCTGAGCGTCAGGAGAATCTTCTGCCCTGGAGATGGGGGTGTAGTGCTAATAGAGCATTTTACCCAATATCTGAGAGAGCAGACAGGACATAGCCTGATGTCAGAAGCAGGTGACTGATCACATGCTTCCTGCATCACTGCAAGGTCCTTAAACCCTCTCATGCTGTTGGGAATGGGGCTATTGAAGCCAGAAAACACGTTCTGCTGGAGCTCAGTATAAAGAAGAGGCAGTTGTGTGTGCTGAGCAAGTAAATAAATGTAGCAATGCTGAGTGTGTTTATGTGAGTGTATGTAGCATACTTACACTGAGTGATTGTAGCAAGTGGTGCATGAGTGAATGGTTGTAGCAGTGCTGTGTGTAAGTGATTGGATGTAGCAAGTGGTGCATGAGTGAATGGTTGTAGCAGTGCTGTGTGTAAGTGATTGGATGTAGCAAGTGGTGCATGAGTGAATGGTTGTAGCAGAGCTGTGTGTAAGTGATTGGATGTAGCAAGTGGTGCATGAGTGAATGGTTGTAGCAGAGCTGTGTGTAAGTGATTGGATGTAGCAAGTGGTGCATGAGTGAATGGTTGTAGCAGAGCTGTGTGTAAGTGATTGGATGTAGCAAGTGGTGCATTAATGAATGGTTGTAGCAGAGCTGTGTGTAAGTGATTGGATGTAGCAAAGGTGTGTGAGTGAATAGCTGTAGCAGAGCTATGTGTGAGGGAATGGATTTTGCAGAGCTGTGTGAGTGAATAGTTATAGCAGAGCTATGTGTCAGTTAATGGATTTTCCAGAGCTGCGTGGGTGAAAAGTTGTAGCAGAACTATGTGTGAGTGAGTTAATGTTGTAGAGCTGTGTGTATATGAGTGGATATAGCAGAGCTATGCATGCTGTGCATGTGTGTGACCAACAAGGAAGTTTTATTTCGTGTCAAATCTATTTTCCTTTTTTTTTGGTTGACTAAATCTGGGGTGTGTCTTATAGCTGGAAAAATACGTTTTTTAAAAGTTTACCAGTATAAATAAAATAATTGTTATTATAAACAATATGTTAAAGATTCAGAAAAAAAACAGATTTGTATTTATTTTTCTGATGAAAGGATTTAATCAATGATGTTTTTGCCTTGGCAAAATATTTTGGTCATATATATATATATATTTGTAATTGCAGCCAAATTTTTTCCCTGTTTTAGCAAAACTTCTCATAGTTGTAGCATTGGATATGAAGTTTGTATAGAAAACGAATACACTTACCCAAAATGCCACTGGGATCTTCGGCGTATATCTGATCTATTTTGAAGGCCCAGCGTCCTGAGACATTGACATTACTATTGGAGGATAGCAGTAGAATGTCTGAAGTGAGGGATCCTGGGATCTGGTAATAGCTGGATCTATAGCCGCTGTTCAAACCGGCCTGAAGAAAATAAAGTTTGGTCAAACTGAAATATATATATTTTTTTTACATTGATTTAGAAACAATCCCATGGTCTGATAGACTAGGCAGGTAGTTCTTAATTAGAGATAGACCTAAAATGTGGGTTCAGGCATGGCATATGGGTGCATTCTTCCTGACCCAGAAATATTGCCAGATTGGTTGCCGAGCCCACAATTTGGCAAATGAATGCCACTAACAACTCGCGATGGTTGGCTATGGGGAATCAGCAGCCAATCTGTAAACATGTGCAGTATGGAAGGTAAGGGCTTGAATGCCGAACCTGAACCTACACTTTAAAGAGTAGGTTAGAGTGTTGGAGTGATAGCGTTACCGGAAACCTCAAACACTGCGGCGGGGTATAGTGTAATCATCGGACAGCTTGCAAAGCTGTCTGATGTATTCATGAGGGGGCGGTCCGAGGCGCTGCCTCTGCCCCGGACCACCCCGCTCGCTGCATAGGCCGGCAGTGACTGCCGCGCGCTAGGCGCTAGTCACGCTCCCACCCCGCCCCCCATGAATACGTCGGACAGCTTTGAGAGCTGTCCGACAATTACACTATACCCCGCCGCAGTGTTAGATAGCGTTACCGGAGGTTTCCAGTAACGCTATCACTCTAACACTGCGGCGTTTGTCCAAGCACTAGGAGCTGCTTACTTTAGTAACATCTCCTAGTGCCGATAAATGGGGTGACAGGTCCTCTTTAAGTCTGCTCATCTCTCTTCTTAAACTCTACCAGGTTTTCTATTGAGCATCTGACAGTAAGTTCTTAATTAGAGAGAAGTGGGCCCAAAATGTAGGTTCAAGCTTGGCATTAGGGTCTGTTTCTCCTGACTGCGACATATTGCCGGATTGGCTGGTCAGTATATCATAGTAAAAATGCAAAATTTATTGAAGTCACTTTATAAATAGAACATAACAAAAGGGTAGTATGATATAGGTGCTGGGCAGCGGACACACAATGGCTTACAAGATAGTAGGACAATTTAAAGTGCATAGTGCATGGCCAAAGTGCAGTTTAATCACAAGGACAAGTCAGGTAACAAACATATCACTGCATATGTGAAGAGCGCACAAAAAAGGTAATACCTGTACCTAGAAAGTCTGGGATACAAAGGCGCAGAGGAGAGGACGCTGCCCAGCACCTATATCATACTACCCTTTTGTTATGTTCTATTTTTAAAGTGACTTCAATAAATTTTGCATTTTTACTATGATTCCTGCTCATTTTCTCCTTTTGTTGGTACTACTTGATCTCTGAGCATTGCTGTAACTTGTGTGCCCTTTTGTATTACATTGTGTAAGGTTACCCATATGTCCATGGTCCACTGGTACCTATAGTTGTTGTGGCTGGTTTGGTTTTGCATATCTTTAATTAAGAAGGCCCATAATAACGGCCAGGGGGACACGGCAATCTATCCGTCAATATGTCCAGAATGCCAAATCCGAACCTACATTCCGCTCATCTGCATTCTTAATATCTACCAGATTTTATTTTGGACATCATCCATTCTTATTTAGTTTTTTAACACTGCAAGATTTTGGGGGGAAGTATAGCTCTCTGATATTTCATGCTGCCCATTGTTCAGGTATCCTACAGGAACCCAATCTTCTTCCAATCTTACCAGAGCTGGAACTCCACCATGTCCTGTACTGCTGCTTCCGTTACTAGCCGTGCCTGTGGTCCATTGAAGATCGCCGTAGT
Organism: Engystomops pustulosus; assembly: GCF_040894005.1. Lineage (NCBI taxonomy): Eukaryota > Metazoa > Chordata > Amphibia > Anura > Leptodactylidae > Engystomops > Engystomops pustulosus. The sequence continues at coordinate 19,323,933 of NC_092416.1, forward strand.
TGTATAGAGCAAAAGTTACATTTCCATTGGTGATGAGGACAGCTTGGAACGTATTCACCTGCAAAACACAGATTGAATTTTTTTAATTTAAGTGATTAAATTGTATTATTTCTATCATTTGTGCTACTTTGATATGCATACACATCACTGTCATAGAAACGAAAAAAAAGCATGTACCTTTGTAGATGTAGATCCAAAAAAGGGAACATCTTGCCATGTCACCACAAATACCCAATTTGCTTCAAAGTTCAAGCCAGGAAAATAAGAATTTATATCAGATGCTGCTTGTGACAACAGTTCTGGATCTGAACTCTGCCGAAAGAAGATGTTTCCTTCCATACTGATGTCCACGTCAGACCAATAAGGAGCAATCATAAAGATTCTTTTGGATAATGGAAATTTATGAGGAGTATATTGTATGAACTCCTTGGAAGACAGATAGCCATTGTTGCTTAACTGTGGGAAAACAAGAAGAAATCACAACGGTAACCTGTCATCAGATTTTCACCATTTAACCCAATGGTAAAGTCTTCATACTGTTCCCCATGCCCCGTACTGTTCTCCCGGAATGAGAGAGTTTAAAATTAGCTCCCATCTACCTTATTCCCGGAGAACAGTATGGGGGCGAGTCACCTGTAGCCAATGTCACTCTCTCTTAAATGCCTCATCCTTGGGGAAAGGGGGAATGACGGAACTGAGCTGTGTAACACAGTGGGGCACATTTACTTACCCGGTGCTGTCACGATCCCCGCCGTCCAACGAAAATGAATTTGCCGCGATTCACAAAGATTGTGCGCCCGATATCCTTCATCTGTTGCTTCCCTGCTCAGGTCCGCCGGAGTTCACCTTCTTCTTCCCGGTGTATGTAAGTGCTTGGGCTTGCGACATAATTTTAAAGTTAAATTCCGTGCTCAGTCCGATGGCCCGCCCCCCGATTTTTGCTGCATGAAAGTCGGCGCGATTGAGCCAAAATCCGATCGCGTGCAACATGATCCCCTTCTAAATAGCTGTTACGGTGACGCAAATCCCGAAAATGTCTAAAAGCCAACGAAAGTGTGATCCGTGGGACCCTTAGTAAATAAGTCCCTTGACTTGATAGAAAAAAACTGTGGGGCACATTTACTAAGGGTCCGCGGACTGCATTTCCATCGGGTTTCCCAACAATATCCGATTTGCGCCGCATTTAACAGTTTTCATGCAACACAAATCGGGGGGCGGCCGTTGGACGATCCGACTGATTCAGACAAACCACAGGATTTAACATTTAAATTGTGTCGTAAGCCAAGTACTTACATGCATCGGGAAGAAGAAGGTGAACTCCGGCGGACCTGAGAGGGGAAGCGACAGATTCAGGATATCGGGTGCACGCTGTAAGTGGATCGCGGCAGCTGTTCATCCTCGTTCATCCCGCCTCGTGCAGGGACGGGTAAGTAAATCTGCCCCTGTGAGTCTCCTGGCAAAGTGCCACCAACTTTTTTTATAAATAATTTTAGCTAGATCGGAGCTATGGACAAAATAAATCATGGGGCACATTTGCTCTCCATATATCTATCAATGTGTAAATTATTTAAAATGAATTAATCACTTTATACTCACATAGAATGTTGTATATGTACTACCAAAAAGAGGAAGTTTGATATGAAGCTTTATAGCGGGTGATCCTCCATCATCTTCTTTTGGACTTCGCTGGTCCCATGTGAGACCATATGGATAGAGATGATCTAATTTGAGATAAAATATTGCATTGCATTTGGTTATATGGTAATGCTTGGCTCTGGAGGTGGTAGTACATTGAAGTTAAATGCTTAGGAATTAGGGGGGTATCATTACCATTACATCAGTTTTCTGTCTTCTCACGACTGTCACATCTGATCAAATTTGCACCACATATGGGACTTATTGACAAATCGTTCCACTTTTCACTTCAGATTGAATATGTAAATCCAGATGTGACAGACAAATTTATGAAGTGCGTCTAATCAAATTGTTACAAATTTAGGCACAAATTCACTCAAGTCCAGTCCAGTGGTGCAGGAAAAGGAACCGGTTAAGAACCAGTTGCACAAAATTTAAGTTTACTTATGTTGCGTAAACACTTCGTGCCACAGTTATCAAGCTGTCTAAGTCATATGAATAACTCTGATGTTGATAGGAGTTCCTAAAACAGTAGAAACATTGGTTCCATATAGACTAGTTTTAAGCTAGAATGTCAGGTGGATTTGGGTCTCTGATGGTTTGGTGTCCCAAACTGTCATGATATAGAAAGTGGGACCCTGATCTCACCAACAATCCTAGTCCCTACCTAATTATCCAGGTTGTACTAGTCTTAGTGGACAACTAGAAGATGACCCTGCTTTGAGTATGTGCTCAGAAAAACAGATACCACACTTTTGTCTGTCTAAGGGTATCTGGGTCAAACTAATATGGTAGTGAGGTACAGATTTAATGTACCGTATATACTTGAGTATAAACCGAGATTTTCAACACTAAAAATGTGCAGAAAAAAACTATTTCTGCTTATACTCGAGTCAAAAAAAAGTCAATACTCAACCTTTCCGACGCCCCCTGCAGGTCTTCTCTTCTTCCGTCCAGCAGCGGCAGGTCCGTGCAACATTGTGGAGCACAGGCTCTGATGTCAGCTACTGCTGATATCAGTGTGTGCAGGCTGGCACACGCATTGGGCTGGCTATATACTGGATCAGGGGCTGGCTGGGGGCAGGCCGGCTATATACTGGGGCAATGGGCTAAATAGCTATATTCAGGGGATGCTGTGACCAATGTGTTTCCCACCCTAGACTTATACTCTAGTCAATTGGTCTTCCCAATTTTTGTGATAAAATTAGGGGCCTTTGGCTTATTTTTCGGGTCGGCTTATACTCGAGTATATACGGTACGTTGGTTTCATCTTTTTTGGATAGTCCTTTTAAATTTTGTTCTTTCTGCAGATAAATAAAATTCAGTACTTTTTTCATTGTTTTTTTATGACTTTTGCAGAGGGGGTTAAATACTGAGCTGCACAATACCCAGTAGGGCCGATTTATAATTCCCCAATCACTACCAGGAAGTGAGGATGAGGATGAAAAATGAAGGAGGTATTGTGAAGCAGAAGCATGTTTATTTTTGAAGTGCCCCTCCCCCTGCAAATATAAGGCAAGGCAATTATTAAAAAGAAGACAGTTAATAAACATGCAATGGGATTTTGGGACCTGTCATCATGTAAAAATAAGGTTCTCGTGAAGCTTCCCTGAGGTGTCTTGACAAGTTCATTTTCCATTTTTGTGTTTTCATTTGATATTAATCAACTTACCTGTGTGAGGAGTTGCAGTTGTGGTTGTTTCTGTGCTTGGTGATTCTACCATAGTGGGTGTTTCCACACTTGTGGTTGTTGTATCAGAAGTAGTTTCTAAAGTGGTTATTTGTGGTGGTTGTTGTTCTGTGGTTGTTGTTAAAGTAGTGGTTTGCACAGTTGTTTTGCCTACAGGGGTTGTTGTTGGGAGAGACTTGCCAGTTGTTTCTTCAATAGTGATGGTTGTTGTTGGCAATAGCTCTGTGGTTGTTGTTTCAGGAGTGGTGGTTTCTACTGTAGTTGTTGTTGTTTCAGGAGTGGTGGTTTCTACTGTGGTTGTTGTTTCCCAATTCGTTTTTCCTGTTGTGGTTATAGTTTCAGGAGTGGTGGTTTCTACTGTGGTTGATGTTTCAGGAGTAGTGGTTTCTACTGTGGTTGATGTTTCAGGAGTAGTGGTTTCTACTGTGGTTGTTGTTTCCCAATTCGTTTTTCCTGTTGTGGTTATAGTTTCAGGAGTGGTGGTTTCTACTGTGGTTGATGTTTCAGGAGTAGTGGTTTCTACTGTGGTTGATGTTTCAGGAGTAGTGGTTTCTACTGTAGTCATTGTTGTTTCAGGAGTGGTGGTATCTACTGGTGTTGTTGTTTCAGGAGTGGTGGTTTCTACTGTGGTTGTTGTTTCAGGAGTAGTGGTTTCTACTATAGTCGTTGTTGTTTCGGGAGTGGTTGTTATTTTAGGAGTGATGATTTCTACTGTTGTGGTTATAGTTTCAGGAGTAGTGGTTTCTACTGTAGTTGTTGTTGTTTCAGGAGTGGTGGTATCTACTGGTGTTGTTGTTGTTTCAGGAGTGGTGGTATATACTGGTGTTGTTGTTTCAGTAGTGGTGGTTTCTACTGTAGTTGTTGTTGTTTCAGGAGTAGTGGTTTCTACTGTGGTTGTTGTTTCCCGATTAGTTTTTCCTGTTGTGGTTGATGTTTCAGGAGTGGTGGTTTCTACTGTGGTTGATGTTTCAGGAGTGGTGGTTTCTACTGTGGTTGATGTTTCAGGAGTAGTGGTTTCTACTGTAGTCGTTGTTGTTTCAGGAGTGGTGGTATCTACTGGTGTTGTTGTTGTTTCAGGAGTAATGGTTTCTACTGTGGTTGTTGTTTCAGGAGTAGTGGTTTCTACTATAGTCGTTGTTGTTTCGGGAGTGGTTGTTATTTCAGGAGTGATGATTTCTACTGTTGTGGTTATAGTTTCAGGAGTGGTGGTTTCTACTGTGGTTGTTGTTTCAGGAGTAGTGGTTTCTACTGTAGTTGTTGTTGTTTCAGGAGTGGTGGTATCTACTGGTGTTGTTGTTGTTTCAGTAGTGGTGGTATATACTGGTGTTGTTGTTTCAGTAGTGGTGGTATCTACTGTAGTTGTTGTTTCAGGAGTGGTGGTTTCTACTGTGGTTGTTGTTTCCCAATTATTTTTTTCTGTTGTGGTTATTGTTTCAGGAGTAGTGGTTTCTACTGTGGTTGTTGTTTCAGGAGTAGTGGTTTCTACTGTGGTTGTTGTTTCCCAATTAGTTTTTTCTGTTGTGGTTATAGTTTCAGGAGTGGTGGTTTCTACGGTGGTTGTTGTTTTAGGAGTAATGGTTTCTACTATGGTTGTTGTTTCAAGAGTAGTGGTTTCTACTGTAGTCGTTGTTGTTTCGGGAGTGGTTGTTGTTTCAGGAGTGATGATTTCTACTGTAGTTGTTGTTGTTTCAGGAGTGGTGGTATCTACTATGGTTGTTGTTTCCCAATTAGTTTTTTCTGTTGTGGTTATAGTTTCAGGAGTGGTGGTTTCTACTGTGGTTGTTGTTTCAGGAGTAGTGGTTTCTACTGTGGTTGTTTTTTCAGGAGTAGTGGTTTCTACTGTGGTTGTTGTTTCGGGAGTGGTTGTTGTTTCAGGAGTGATGATTTCTACTGTAGTCGTTGTTGTTTCAGGAGTGGTGGTATCTACTGTGGTTGTTGTTTCCCAATTAGTTTTTTCTGTTGTGGTTATTGTTTCTGGAGTGGTGATTTCTATTGTGGTTGTTGTTTCAGTAGTAGTGGTTTCTACTGCGGTTGTTGTTTCCCAATTAGCTTTTTCTGTTGTGGTTATAGTTTCATGAGTGGTTGTTTCTACTGTGGTTGTTGTTTTAGAAGTAGTGGTTTCTACTGTGGTTGTTGTTTCAGGAGTGGTAGTTTCTACTGTAGTCGTTGTTGTTTCGGGAGTGGTTGTTGTTTCAGGAGTGATGATTTCTACTGTAGTTGTTGTTGTTTCAGGAGTGGTGGTTTCTACTGTGGTTGTTCTTTCCCAATTAGTTTTTTCTGTTGTGGTTATTGTTTCAGGAGTGGTGGTTTCTACTGTGGTTGTTGATTCAGGAGTAGTGGTTTCTACTGTAGTCGTTGTTATTTCAGGAGTGGTGATATCTACTGGTATTGTTGTTGTTTCAGGAGTAGTGGTTTCTACTGTGGTTGTTGTTTCAGGAGTAGTGGTTTCTACTGTAGTCGTTGTTATTTCAGGAGTGGTGATATCTACTGGTATTGTTGTTGTTTCAGGAGTGGTGGTATCTACTGGTGTTGTTGTTTCAGTAGTGGTGGTTTCTACTGTAGTTGTTGTTGTTTCAGGAGTAGTGGTTTCTACTGTGGTTGTTGTTTCCCAATTAGTTTTTTCTGTTGTGGTTATAGTTTCAGGAGTGGTGGTTTCTACTGTGGTCGTTGTTATTTCAGGAGTGGTGGTATCTACTGGTATTGTTGTTGTTTCAGGAGTAGTGGTTTCTACTGTAGTCGTTGTTATTTCAGGAGTGGTGATATCTACTGGTATTGTTGTTGTTTCAGGAGTGGTGGTATCTACTGGTGTTGTTGTTTCAGTAGTGGTGGTTTCTAATGTAGTTGTTGTTGTTTCAGGAGTAGTGGTTTCTACTGTGGTTGTTGTTTCCCAATTAGTTTTTTCTGTTGTGGTTATAGTTTCAGGAGTGGTGGTTTCTACTGTGGTTGTTGTTTCAGGAGTAGTGGTTTCTACTGTTGTTGTTGTTGTTTCAGGAGTGGTTGTTGTTGTTTCAAGAACAGTGGTTTGTACTGTTGTTGTTGTCTCCGCCATGGCGGTTTGTACTGTGGTAGTTGTTGTTTCAGGAGTGGTGGTTTCTACTGTAGTTGTTGTTGCTTCTGGAGTGGTTGTTGTTGTTGTTTCCAGCGTGGTGGTTTCTACTGTAGTTGTTGTTTCAGGAATATTTGTTGTTTTTGAAGTTGTTTCCTCTATAGTGATGGTTGTTGGTGAAAGCTCTGTGGTTGTTGGTGTCATGGTGGTGGTCGTAGTTGATGTTGTTGTTGCTGGAAAAATAAGAGTATTGCTACATAATATACGATTTAAAAAAAAATAACATTAAATAGTATTAAACATAGGTAATATTTAGGGTTTTTGTGGACCCTAACCACAACAGAAGTTTGGGGTTCAGGCTCAGCAACACATCAACCAGCTAATTACCTTAAAATACCAATGTTTTAAGTGGTTTCACAGACTGAGACCTCTTTAAACACTCCCCCAGTTAACCCTTTAAATGCCGCCAGCAAAGTCACCATTTTTCCCAAGGTTTGGGGAATGCTAATCCTAGAGAAAATGTTTTTGCTACCATTTAAATGCAGCCATTGTCTTTATCTACAGCATTTAGGAGGATATTAGCCACAATCAATTCCAGGACAAAACTTCAGACACTAAAGGGGATGCTTCTGCCTCTTGATGTATCGGGCTGCCAGTAGCGCAGTGTTTATCCTGCGGCAGGCAGGGCCTGGCATAGAAAAAGAACGCAGCCGGCGACTTTTCACGTATGAAAAGTCGCCGGCAGCAACGAGTGCGCAGGCGCGGGAACAGTAACGCCCGCACCGGCCCACTCCCGTCCGGCCGCGCCCCCCGCTCGGCCGGTCACGCCCTCCTTCATTCCCCTTCACGCCCCACTGGCGTGAAGGTGGCGGATTGGGGAAAATAATCGCAAAAGCTAGCAATAAGCTAGCATTTGCGATTATTTCAGGGCCTCTGCGCCACTGGCGGTGCACAGAGGTCCTGATAAATATGCCCCTTTGTAAAAGATCAGTAGACAGTTCCCCATATACAGGTAGGAGCGAATTTACTCCGAAACACATTTTTGTGTGGACTCAGCAAACCCTAATCTGAACAGGTTCGCTCATCACTAATAGTATTGTATGCTGGCCGGCGATGCTTCCGCCAGGAGTTGCTTTGACTATCATTTAACATTTTGGGTGATGGTTTTAATGTTCATGAAATAAGTTAAACATGGTGTTATACTGACCTGTCTTGTAATTCGGGAGAACAAGTGGCAACTGTTCAACCTGGAAAGCCCATCGTCCTGTCACATCGACATTGCTGGTCATGGCTATATTGATGATCTCTGAAGTTAATGATGTAGGGATGGTGTAGTAATCAGAGTCTTTACCACTGTTCAGACCCGCCTGTGCCAAAAAAAAAAGGAATGTTAGTATAAGGCTTAGTATAAGGATCCACTATGTTCTTATTTATTAATTTATTCACATAACACCCACAGAGGTGATGGGGCTACAGCATGTGATGCCAAAACAACTTCTACTTCTAACAACTTCTAACTTGACTAACAGTACGGGACAAGAACTGTTTGATCAGAAACTTCACTTTCAAGAACAAGTCCTATTACTCAACCTAATAACTGATGATACTCAAGAAGATCAACTTACCTCTATACTGGACACTTCCAAAATTATCAACACCAAAAATCCCACCTTTTATCCAGTCAACGCAAGATGCACTGAAATGGATATGTTCCAGGAAGTAGTTGAACATGAACTTAAAATTCTACGAGACTCCTCTATGGCAAACTTTCATAACTGTAACCTCACTTCCAGGGAACGCAGGGCCATAAAACAACTATGCAACAATCCTAATATTTATATTAGACCATCTGATAAAGGTGGCTCCATAGTTGTACTCGATAAGGAGTTATACAAAAGGGAAGTTAAGACCATGCTACACGATCCTCTTGTATACACCAAATTGTCATCCGACCCCACTGAAATTATTTCGGGCAATTTAAAACTCTTACTACAAGAGGGCAATTATTTGGGCATCTTTGATAAACACATAACCGAGTACCTCCTTCCACTCAATCCTGTCACTCCATCTTTTTATGCCCTACCCAAAACACATAAAGAGCAGTTCCCCCCACCCTTCAGACCCATTGTTTCCAATACTGATTCTCTTACTGAACGGCTCAGCGCGTGGCTTGATAAACTTCTCCAACCCTTGGTGTCCCGTCTCCCTGGTTTTCTCCAAGATTCCAAAACAGTTTTAAATGTCATGAATAATTTCTCCTGGCAATCATCTTACAGCTGGCTTACATGTGATGTCACTGCATTATACACTTCTATTCCACATAACACAGCACGTACAGCAGTTAAATACCATTTACAGAAATACAGCAATTACAATGAAACACTCCAAGACTATATCATTACAGTTCTCACTTTCTTATTATCCAACAATTTTTTCACATTTAACAGCGTTTTTTACCTCCAAAAACTTGGATGTCCCATGGGGGCCATTTTTTCCCCCTCATTAGCCAACTTATACATGGCATATTGGGAAGAATTGTATCTTTTTACTTTTGATAATCCATTTCTTACATATATTGCCTGGTACGGACGGTATATAGATGACTGTCTCCTGGTCTGGAACTCCGACCAGGAGACAGTCCAAAATTTTGTCATCTATCTTAACCATAATACTCTGAACTTACAATTTACTTTTTCCCACCATCCGTTAGACATGCCCTTTTTAGACATCATGTTAACAGGCGACATTCAAACCCACTCTGTCATCACCAAACTGTATCGGAAATCTACTGCTGGGAATACCCTATTACATGCAAACAGCTGTCATCCACCGCACACTGTCAAGAATCTCCCTATAGGTGAGTTTCTCAGGGCCAAACGTGCCTGTACACTACCCAATGACTACATCACTGAAAGCCAAAATATTGAGAACAGACTCACACAAAGGGGTTATACTCGCAAATTGTGCAACAAAGCTAAAAACATAGTGGACAATAAAAACCGTGACACTTACTTGGAATCTAAATGTGCAAAAAATACACACAATCAGTCTCGCATCACGTTCACTACTCAATACAGTTTACAGTATTACCAAATAATTGATATCATCCACAAACATCTGCCCATTCTCAAACACGAGGCGACACTCAGACAAATATTGCAGACTGGCGTATCCTTCTCTTCCACCCGAGCCCGCACGCTAGGTAATATTTTGTCCCCTAACACTTTTTCTGATAAGACTCCACAGAGACAGTGGCTTCAGGTCAAAGGCAGCTATTGCTGCGGCAGCAGCCGTTGTAACTTATGCAAATACATGTGCAAAGCCACATAATTCACTTCAGCAAGTACAGGCTTAAGTTATAACTAGAGATGAGCGAGCACTAAAATGCTCGAGTACTCGTTATTCGAGACGAACTTTTCCCGATGCTCGAGTGCTCGTTTCGAGTAACGAGCCCCATTGAAGTCAATGGGAGACTCGAGCATTTTTCAAGGGGACCAAGGCTCTGCACAGGGAGCTTGGCCAAACACCTGGGAACCTCAGAAAAGGATGGAAACACCACGGAAATGGACAGGAAACAGCAGGGGCAGCATGCATGGATGCCTCTGAGGCTGCTTAATCGCACCATTATGCCAAAAGTATGGGCAACAGCATGACCATGACAGAGTGACAGAATGAGGCTAGATAGCATCTAAAACATGCAATAATTGACCCTGACACTATAGGGGACGGCATGCAGAGGCAGCGGCAGCAGCGGCAGGCTAGAGACTGGCATGGCGACATACCCTAAATGGACTCAGGCTTCAAACCAATGGGTGGCAGAGAGGAACCAAAGGAGGTGAGCAAGAAGCGCTCAAATAATATCGGTACATGATAAAAGTTTGCCAGTATATTTTGTGGATTACACAGCAGGGTGGCGACAAAGTTAACATGGAAGCCATGAAAACAATCCAAAATTCTGCCTGACACAGCTCGTTTGATAAGGGGACCATGTATGGAGGCAGTGAACTAGTAGTAGATTAAAGGTGCTGCAGTTAAAACTATGTTAGTTGGATCTTGGCATGGAGCTGGCGCTCCGCTGCCAGGCGAGCTTTCGCCAATCCAAGCCCCTGTCTCTAGGCTACTCCCCAAACAGCACTTCTAAGAACCTTTTGTATAAGATCAAGTGTAGTAGCATTCTTATAAGTTTGGGATATGGCGGGTGAGGGGAATGTAAACATCTGCGCAAGAAGCGCTGAAATAAAATCCGTAAATGAAAAAAGTTTTCCAGTATATTTTGTGGCTTACACAGCACGGTGGCGATAAAGTTAACAAGTTTGATGTGGAATGCCCTGTAATAGCTCTTGGGCGGTGTGCCTTTTATCACCTAGGCTCAGCAGTTTGAGCACCGCCTGCTGTCGCTTAGCGACGGCACTGCTGCTGTGCCTAGAGCTACCGACTGATGGCGCCATGCCCACGGATGGTAATTCGGAGGAGGAGGAGGTGGAGGAGGGGTGGGAGGAGGAGGAGGCATAGTAGGCCTGAAACACCTGGACCGAGGTAGGCCCCGCAATCCTCTGCGTCGGCAGTATATGACCAGCCCCAGGGTCAGACTCGGTCCCAGCCTGCACCAAGTTAAGTGTAGTAGCGTTCTTATAAGTTTGGAATATGGCGGGTGAGGGGAATGTAAACAGATGCGCAAGAAGCACTGAAATAATATCCGTAAATGGTAAAAGTTTGCCAGTATATTTTGAGGATTACACAGCAGGGTGGCGACAAAGTTAACAAGTTTGTTGTGGAAGCCATGAAAACAACCCAAAATTCTGCCTGACACAGCACGTTTGATAAGGCGGCCATGTATGGAGGCAGTGAACTAGTAGTAGATTAAAGGTGCTGCAGTTAAAACTATGTTAGTTGGTTCTTGGCATGGAGCTGGCGCTCCGCTGCCAGGCGAGCTTTCGCCAATCCAAGCCCCTGTCTCTAGGCTACTCCCCAAACAGCACTTCTAAGAACCTTTTGTATAAGATCAAGTGTAGTAGCGTTCTTATAAGTTTAGGATATGGCGGGTGAGGGGAATGTAAACAGATGCGCAAGAAGCGCTGAAATAATATCCGTAAATGGTAAAAGTTTGCCAGTGTATTTTGTGGATAACACAGCAGGGTGGCGACAAAGTTAACAACTTTGATGTGGAATCCATGAAAACAACCCAAATTTCGGCCTGACACACCTCGTTTGATAAAGGGACGATGTATGGAGGCAGCTATATGGACGACTTTTGGAGGTAGCAATGGAGACAACGTGTGGAGGCTGCTATGGAGACAATTCAATTTGGATAGTGCCTGTATGTGGCAGCCAAAAAAAGTTTTCAAACCAGAGGAGCAGGTAGGTGGCCCTCCATAAAAATGGAATAGATTGAGTGCCTGTATGTGGCAGTCCAAAAAAGTTTTCAAACCAGAGGAGCAGGTAGGTGGCCCTCCAGAAAAATGGAATAGATTGAGTGCCTGTATGTGGCAGTCCAAAAAAGTTTTCAAACCAGAGGAGCAGGTAGGTGGCCCTCCAGAAAAATTGAATAGATTGAGTGCCTGTATGTGGCAGTCCAAAAAAGTTTTCAAACCAGAGGAGCAGGTAGGTGGCCCTCCAGAAAAATGGAATAGATTGAGTGCCTGTATGTGGCAGTCCAAAAAAGTTTTCAAACCAGAGGAGCAGGTAGGTGGCCCTCCAGAAAAATGGAATAGATTGAGTGCCTGTATGTGGCAGTCCAAAAAAGTTTTCAAACCAGAGGAGCAGGTAGGTGGCCCTCCAGAAAAATTGAATAGATTGAGTGCCTGTATGTGGCAGTCCAAAAAAGTTTTCAAACCAGAGGAGCAGGTAGGTGGCCCTCCAGAAAAATTGAATAGATTGAGTGCCTGTATGTGGCAGTCCAAAAAAGTTTTCAAACCAGAGGAGCAGGTAGGTGGCCCTCCAGAAAAATGGAATAGATTGAGTGCCTGTATGTGGCAGTCCAAAAAAGTTTTCAAACCAGAGGAGCAGGTAGGTGGCCCTCCAGAAAAATTGAATAGATTGAGTGCCTGTATGTGGCAGTCCAAAAAAGTTTTCAAACCAGAGGAGCAGGTAGGTGGCCCTCCAGAAAAATGGAATAGATTGAGTGCCTGTATGTGGCAGTCCAAAAAAGTTTTCAAACCAGAGGAGCAGGTAGGTGGCCCTCCAGAAAAATGGAATAGATTGAGTGCCTGTATGTGGCAGTCCAAAAAAGTTTTCAAACCAGAGGAGCAGGTAGGTGGCCCTCCAGAAAAATTGAATAGATTGAGTGCCTGTATGTGGCACTCCCAAAAATTGTTTAAAACAGAGGACCGGGTTTGTGGCCCTCCATAAAAATTAAATGCATAAAGTACTATAGCTAGAGCCAGTGGGCCCTGTCAAAAAATAGCCAGTTTCCTCTGCTTTACTGTACAAAGAGGAGGAGAATAGAGATGAGCGAACATGCTCGTCCGAGCTTGATGCTCGGTCGAGCATTAGGGTACTCGAAACTGCTCGTTACTCGGACGAATACTTCGCCCGCTCGAGAAAATGGCAGCTCCCGCCGTTTTGCTTTTTGGCGGCCAGAAACAGAGCCAATCACAAGCCAGGAGACTCTGCACTCCACCCAGCATGACGTGGTACCCTTACACGTCGATAGCAGTGGTTGGCTGGCCAGATCAGGTGACCCTGGGATAGACTAGCCGCTGGCCGCGCTGCTCGGATCATTCTGTCTCTGGATGCCGCTAGGGAGAGAGCTGCTGCTGGTCAGGGAAAGCGTTAGGGTGTTCTATTAGCTTACTGTTAGGCAGGAGTGATTCTACAACAACCCAACAGCCCTTCTTAGGGCTACAATAACGTTATACTTTTTTTATTTTAATTTGCATCTTTTACCATTTTGTGAGGAATTAGCAGGGGGACTTGCTACCGTTGTGTTTAGCTCTTAGTGGCACACATATCCATAGCAAAGACCGAAGTGGGAAAATTCAGTAGGGGTTGGATTTCTATTAGGCAATAACTCAGTGTCATCTCATCTGGCATAGTAGTGTGCTTCCTTTGATACTTGGCTAGAAAATAGCCATAGGAGAATACAAACAGCTTCTTGAAGCCTACAGTAGCGTTCTATATATTTGATTTCTGGTTGATCTGCTGGTGGCTGTAGTTTCTGCAGTGCATGTACTTGCCAATTCTGAGCAATTTGTAGTGAGACTTGCGACCGCTGTGTTCTGCGCTTAGTGGCGCACATATCCATAGCAAAGGCCGAAGTGGCAAAATTCAGTAGGGGTTGGATTTCTATTAGGCAATAACTCAGTGTCATCTCATCTGGCATAGTAGTGTGCTTCCTTTGATACTTGGCTAGAAAATAGCCATAGGAGAATACAAACAGCTTCTTGAAGCCTACAGTAGCGTTCTATATATTTGATTTCTGGTTGATCTGCTGGTGGCTGTAGTTTCTGCAGTGCATGTACTTGCCAATTCTGAGCAATTTGTAGTGAGACTTGCGACCGCTGTGTTCTGCGCTTAGTGGCGCACATATCCATAGCAAAGGCCGAAGTGGCAAAATTCAGTAGGGGTTGGATTTCTATTAGGCAATAACTCAGTGTCATCTCATCTGGCATAGTAGTGTGCTTCCTTTGATACTTGGCTAGAAAATAGCCATAGGAGAATACAAACAGCTTCTTGAAGCCTACAGTAGCGTTCTATATATTTGATTTCTGGTTGATCTGCTGGTGGCTGTAGTTTCTGCAGTGCATGTACTTGCCAATTCTGAGCAATTTGTAGTGAGACTTGCGACCGCTGTGTTCTGCGCTTAGTGGCGCACATATCCATAGCAAAGGCCGAAGTGGGAAAATTCAGTAGGGGTTGGATTTCTATTAGGCAATAACTCAGTGTCATCTCATCTGGCATAGTAGTGTGCTTCCTTTGATACTTGGCTAGAAAATAGCCATAGCAATAGGATAGGATTGTTTGGTTTTAAAAACTCAAAAAAAAACAAAAAACACAAAAAAAAAAAAAAAACACAAAAAAACACCAAAAAAAACAAAAAGAAGTAAAAAAAAAAAAAAAGTTATAACTCTCATTTTAAAAATGTTTAACCCGAGGGCTAGGGGTAGAGGACGAGGGCGGGGACGTGGGCGTCCAACTACTGCAGGGGTCAGAGGCCGTGGTCCTGGGCGGGGTGAGACACCACCTGCTGATGAGGGAGCAGGGGAACGCCGCAGAGCTACACTCCCTAGGTTCATGTCTGAAGTTACTGGGACTCGTGGTAGAGCACTGTTGAGGCCAGAACAGTGCGAACAGGTGATGTCGTGGATTGCTGACAATGCTTCGAGCAATTTGTCCACCACCAGTCAGTCTTCCACGCAGTCCACCCATGTCACCGAAATCCCCACTCCTCCAGCTCCTGCACCTCAGCCTCCTCCCCCCCAGTCTGCCCCCTCCCAGGAAAATTTGGCATTTGAACCGGCATACTCTGAGGAACTGTTTTCTGGACCCTTCCCACAGTCACAAACCACTTGTCCGGTTGCTGCTGAGCAATTTTCCGATGCCCAGGTTTTCCACCAGTCACAGTCTGTGGGTGATGATGACCTTCTTGACGTAGTGGAAGTGTGTAAAGAGGTGTCCGACGATGAGGAGACACGGTTGTCAGACAGTGGGGAAGTTGTTGTCAGGGCAGGAAGTCCGAGGGGGGAGCAGACTGAGGGATCGGAGGATGATGAGGTGACAGACCCAAGCTGGGTTGAGAGGCCGGGTGAACACAGTGCTTCTGAGACGGAGGAGAGTCCTCGACCTGAACAGGTTGGAAGAGGCAGTGGTGGGGCCAGACGGAGAGGCAGGGCCAGAGCTGGTGCATCAGCGCCACTGTCAACTAGTGAAGCTCCCGTGGTGAGGGCTCTTGCGGCGAGGGCTAGATCTTCAGAAGTGTGGAGGTTCTTTAAGGAAACACCGGATGACCGACGGACTGTGGTGTACAACATTTGCCAAACCAGGCTCAGCAGGGGTTCCACCACTACTAGCTTAACTACCACCAGTATGCGCAGGCATATGAATGCTAAGCACCCCACTCAGTGGCAACAAGCCCGTTCACCTCCGGCCGTGCACACCACTGCTCCTTCCCCTGTGTCAGCTGCTAGTCAGCCCCCTGCCCAGGACCCTGGCACAAAAACCCCATCGTCGCCTCCACGATCCTCCACAGCATCCACCAGCGTTCAGCTCTCCATACCCCAGACGCTGGAGCGGAAACGCAAATATAGTGCAACCCACCCGCACGCCCAAGCCCTTAATGTGCACATCTCCAGATTGCTTAGCCTGGAGATGCTGCCCTATAGGCTAGTAGAGACCGAGGCCTTTCGCAACCTCATGGCGGCGGCCGCCCCTCGGTATTCGGTCCCCAGCCGCCACTACTTTTCCCGATGTGCCGTCCCAGCCCTGCACCAGCACGTGTCAGACAACATCATCCGTGCCCTGACCAACGCCGTTTCTGACAAGGTCCACCTGACCACGGACACGTGGACGAGTGCTGCCGGGCAGGGCCACTATATATCGCTGACGGCACATTGGGTTAACTTGGTGGAGGCTGGGACCGAGTCTGACCCTGGGGCTGCTCATATACTGCCGACGCCGAGGATTGCGGGGCCTACCTCGGTCCAGGTGTTTCAGGCCTACTATGCCTCCTCCTCCTCCCACCCCTCCTCCACCTCCTCCTCCGAACTACCATCCGTGGGCACGGCGCCATCAGTCGGTAGCTCTAGGCACAGCAGCAGTGCCGTCGCTAAGCGACAGCAGGCGGTGCTCAAACTGCTGAGCCTAGGCGACAAAAGGCACACCGCCCAAGAGCTATTACAGGGCATCACGGCGCAGACTGATCTGTGGCTGGCACCGCTGAACCTCAAGCCGGGAATGGTTGTGTGTGACAACGGCCGTAACCTGGTGGCGGCTCTGCAACTCGGCAGACTGACACATGTGCCATGCCTGGCCCATGTGTTAAATCTGATAGTGCAGCGTTTCCTCAAGACATACCCCAATCTGTCTGATTTGCTCACGAAGGTGCGCCGCATCTGTGCGCATTTCAGGAAGTCCAGCCCAGATGCTGCCACTCTCAGGGCAGCGCAGCGCCGCCTCCAACTGCCCGCTCACCGACTGTTGTGCGACGTGCCCACGAGGTGGAATTCAACACTGACCATGTTATCCAGAGTTTACCAGCAGCGCAGAGCGATTGTAGACTGCCAGATGTCAACTTCCACCAGAACTGGTAGTCAGGTCAGTCAGCTTCCTCAAGTCTACAATGAGGAGTGGACGTGGATGTCTGATATCTGTCAGGTGCTGAGTAACTTTGAGGAGTCAACACAGATGGTCAGTGGCGATGCCGCCATCATCAGCCTCACCATCCCGCTGCTTGGCCTGTTGAAAAACTCTCTGGTCAGCATGAAGTCGGAAGCTTTGCGCTCGTCACAAGAGACGGGGGAAGAATATTCCCTTGTTGATAGCCAAAGCACCCTGAGGTCTGTTTCTCAGCGCATATCGGAGGAGGTGGAGGTGGAGGAGGATGAGGAGGAAGAGGAGGAGAATGTTGGCGAGACACAAGAGGGGACCATTGTTGAGTCCTTCACTGTTCAGCGTGTATGGGCAGAAGAAGAGGAGTTGGAGGAGTTGGAGGAGGAGGAAATGGACAGTCAGGCCAGTGAGGGGAGTGAATTCTTACGCGTTGGTACTCTGGCGCATATGGCAGATTTCATGCTAGGCTGCCTATCCCGTGACCCTCGCGTTCAAAGAATTTATTCCAGCACCGATTACTGGGTGTTCACTCTCCTGGACCCACGGTACAAGCAAAATCTTCCCACTCTCATCCCTGGAGAGGAAAGGAGTGTGAGAATGCATGAATACCAGCAGGCCCTGGTGCACAAGCTGAAACAGTATTTCCCTTCTGACAGCGCTAGCGGCAGAGTGCGTAGTTCTGCGGGACAAGTAGCGAGGGAGAGTAGGCGAGCAGGCAGCTTGTCCAGCACTGGCAAGGGTACGCTTTACAAGGCTTTTGCCAGCTTTATGTCACCCCAGCAAGACACTGTCACCTGTCCCCAGTCTCGGCAGAGTAGGGCTGATCTTTACAGAAAGATGGTGAGGGAGTACGTAGCTGACCATACCATCGTCCTAAATGATCACACAGCTCCCTACAACTACTGGGTTTCAAAGCTGGACATGTGGCACGAACTGGCGCTGTACGCCTTGGAGGTTCTTGCCTGCCCTGCCGCTAGCGTCTTGTCCGAGCGGGTTTTCAGTGCAGCTGGTGGCATCATCACCGATAAGCGTACACGCCTGTCGACTGACAGCGCTGACAGGCTGACGCTTATTAAAATGAATAAAGGCTGGATTTCTCAGAATTTCCAATCTCCACCAGGTGAAGGAAGCTCAACCTGAATAATTGATCCACTCCTCCTCCTCCTCCTCATTTTCCTCCTTCTCCTCCTCTTTGTACAGTAAAGCAGAGGAAAATGGCTATTTTTTGACAGGGCCCACTGGCTCTTGCTATAGTACTTCATGCAGTTAATTTTTCTGGAGGACCACCTACCCGGTCCTCTGTTTGAAACAATTTTTGTGAGTGCCACATACAGGCACTCAATCTATTCCATTTTTCTGGAGGGCCACCTACCCGGTCCTCTGTTTTAAAAAATTTTTGGGACTGCCACATACAGGCACTCAATCTATTCCATTTTACTGGAGGGCCACCTACCTGCTCCTCTGGTTTGAACAATTTTTGGGACTGCCACATACAGGCACTCAATCTATTCCATTTTACTGCAGGGCCACCTACCTGCTCCTCTGGTTTGAACAATTTTTGGGACTGCCACATACAGGCACTCAATCTATTCCATTTTACTGGAGGGCCACCTACCTGCTCCTCTGGTTTGAAACATTTTTGGGACTGCCACATACAGGCACTCAATCTATTCCATTTTACTGCAGGGCCACCTACCTGCTCCTCTGGTTTGAACAATTTTTGGGACTGCCACATACAGGCACTCAATCTATTCCATTTTACTGCAGGGCCACCTACCTGCTCCTCTGGTTTGAACAATTTTTGGGACTGCCACATACAGGCACTCAATCTATTCCATTTTACTGGAGGGCCACCTACCTGCTCCTCTGGTTTGAAACATTTTTGGGACTGCCACATACAGGCACTCAATCTATTCCATTTTACTGCAGGGCCACCTACCTGCTCCTCTGGTTTGAACAATTTTTGGGACTGCCACATACAGGCACTCAATCTATTCCATTTTACTGCAGGGCCACCTACCTGCTCCTCTGGTTTGAACAATTTTTGGGACTGCCACATACAGGCACTCAATCTATTCCATTTTACTGGAGGGCCACCTACCTGCTCCTCTGGTTTGAAACATTTTTGGGACTGCCACATACAGGCACTCAATCTATTCCATTTTACTGCAGGGCCACCTACCTGCTCCTCTGGTTTGAACAATTTTTGGGACTGCCACATACAGGCACTCAATCTATTCCATTTTACTGGAGGGCCACCTACCTGCTCGTCTGGTTTGAAACATTTTTGGGACTGCCACATACAGGCACTCAATCTATCCCATTTTACTGGAGGGCCACCTACCTGCTCCTCTGGTTTGAAAAATGTTTGGGACTGCCACATACAGGCACTATCCAAATTAAATTGTCTCCATAGCAGCCTCCACACGTTGTCTCCATTGCTACCTCCAAAAGTCGTCCATATAGCTGCCTCCATACATCGTCCCTTTATCAAACGAGGTGTGTCAGGCAGAAATTTGGGTTGTTTTCATGGATTCCACATCAAAGTTGTTAACTTTGTCGCCACCCTGCTGTGTTATCCACAAAATATACTGGCAAACTTTTACCATTTAGGGATATTATTTCAGCGCTTCTTGCGCATCTGTTTACATTCCCCTCACCCGGCATATCCTAAACTTATAAGAACGCTACTACACTTGATCTTATACAAAAGGTTCTTAGAAGTGCTGTTTGGGGAGTAGCCTAGAGACAGGGGCTTGGATTGGCGAAAGCTCGCCTGGCAGCGGAACGCCAGCTCCATGCGCATCATGCGCTTCTTGCGCATCTGTTTACATTCCCCTCACCCGCCATATCCCAAACTTATAAGAACGCTACTACACTTAACTTGGTGCAGGCTGGGACCAAGTCTGACCCTGGGGCTGGTCATATACTGCCGACGCAGAGAATTGCGGGGCCTACCTCGGTCCAGGTCTCAAAGGCCTACTATACCTCCTCCCACCCCTCCTCCACCTCCTCCTCCTCCGAATTACCATCCGTGGGCATGGCGCCATCAGTCGGTAGCTCTAGGCACAGCAGCAGTGCCGTCGCTAAGCGACAGCAGGCGGTGCTGAAACTGCTGAGCCTAGGCGATAAAAGGCACACCGCCCAAGAGCTATTACAGGGCATTCCACATCAAAGTTGTTAACTTTGTCGCCACCCTGCTGTGTAATCCCCAAAATATACTTGCAAACTTTTACCATTTAGGGATATTATTTCAGCGCTTCTTGCGCATCTGTTTACATTCCCCTCACCCGCCATATCCTAAACTTATAAGAACGCTACTACACTTGATCTTATACAAAAGGTTCTTAGAAGTGCTGTTTGGGGAGTAGCCTATAGACAGGGGCTTGGATTGGCGAAAGCTCGCCTGGCAGCGGAGCGCCAGCTCCATGCCAAGATCCAACTAACATAGTTTTAACTGCAGCACCTTTAATCTACTACTAGTTCACTGCCTCCATACATGGTCCCCTTATCAAACGAGCTGTGTCAGGCAGAATTTTGGGTTGTTTTCATGGCTTCCATGTTAACTTTGTCGCCACCCTGCTGTGTAATCCACAAAATATACTGGCAAACTTTTATCATGTACCGATATTATTTGAGCGCTTCTTGCTCACCTCCTTTGGTTCCTCTCTGCCACCCATTGGTTTGAAGCCTGAGTCCATTTAGGGTATGTCGCCATGACACTCTCTAGCCTGCTGCCGCTGCCTCTGCATGCCGTCCCCTATAGTGTCAGGGTCAATTATTGGATGTTTTAGATGCTATCTAGCTTCATTCTGTCACTCTGTCATGGCCATGCTGTTGCCCATAATTTTGGCATAATGGTGCGATTATGCAGCCTCAGAGGCATCCATGCATGCTGCCCCTGCTGTTTCCTGTCCATTTCCGTGGTGTTTCCATCCTTTTCTGAGGTTCCCAGGTGTTTGGCCAAGCTTCCCTGTGCAGAGCCTTGGTCCCCTTGAAAAATGCTCGAGTCTCCCATTGACTTCAATGGGGTTCGTTATTCGAGACGAGCACTCGAGCATCGGGAAAAGTTCGTCTCGAATAACGAGTACCCGAGCATTTTAGTGTTCGCTCATCTCTAGAGGAGAAGGAGGAAAATGAGGAGGAGGAGGAGTGGATAAATTATTCAGGTTGAGCTTCCTTCACCTGGTGGAGATTGGAAATTATGAGAAATCCAGGCTTTATTCATCTTAATAAGCGTCAGCCTGTCAGCGCTGTCAGTCGACAGGCGTGTACGCTTATCAGTGATGATGCCACCAGCTGCACTGAAAACCCGCTCGGACAAGACGCTAGCGGCAGGGCAGGCAAGAACCTCCAAGGCGTACAGCGCCAGTTCGTGCCACATGTCCAGCTTTGAAACCCAGTAGTTGTAGGGAGCTGTGTGATCATTTAGGACGATGGTATGGTCAGCTACGTACTCCCTCACCATCTTTCTGTAAAGATCAGCCCTACTCTGCCGAGACTGGGGACAGGTTACAGTGTCTTGCTGGGGTGACATAAAGCTGGCAAAAGCCTTGTAAAGCGTACCCTTGCCAGTGCTGGACAAGCTGCCTGCTCGCCTACTCTCCCTCGCTAGTTGTCCCGCAGAACTACGCACTCTGCCGCTAGCGCTGTCAGAAGGGAAATACTGTTTCAGCTTGTGCACCAGGGCCTGCTGGTATTCATGCATTCTCACACTCCTTTCCTCTCCAGGGATGAGAGTGGGAAGATTTTGCTTGTACCGTGGGTCCAGGAGAGTGAACACCCAGTAATCGGTGCTGGAATAAATTCTTTGAACGCGAGGGTCACGGGATAGGCAGCCTAGCATGAAATCTGCCATATGCGCCAGAGTACCAACGCGTAAGAATTCACTCCCCTCACTGGCCTGACTGTCCATTTCCTCCTCCTCCAACTCCTCCAACTCCTCTTCTTCTGCCCATACACGCTCAACAGTGAAGGACTCAACAATGGTCCCCTCTTGTGTCTCGCCAACATTCTCCTCCTCTTCCTCCTCATCCTCCTCCACCTCCACCTCCTCCGATATGCGCTGAGAAACAGACCTAAGGGTGCTTTGGCTATCAACAAGGGAATCTTCTTCCCCCGTCTCTTGTGAGGAGCGCAAAGCTTCCGACTTCATGCTGACCAGAGAGTTTTTCAACAGGCCAAGCAGCGGGATGGTGAGGCTGATGATGGCGGCATCGCCACTGACCATCTGTGTTGACTCCTCAAAGTTACTCAGCACCTGACAGATATCAGACATCCACGTCCACTCCTCATTGTAGACTTGAGGAAGCTGACTGACCTGACTACCAGTTCTGGTGGAAGTTGACATCTGGCAGTCTACAATCGCTCGGCGCTGCTGGTAAACTCTGGATAACATGGTCAGTGTTGAATTCCACCTCGTGGGCACGTCGCACAACAGTCGGTGAGCGGGCAGTTGAAGGCGGCAGCATCTGTGCTGGACTTCCTGAAATGCGCACAGATGCGGCGCACCTTCGTGAGCAAATCAGACAGATTGGGGTATGTCTTGAGGAAACGCTGAACTATCAGATTTAACACATGGGCCAGGCATGGCACATGTGTCAGTCTGCCGAGTTGCAGAGCCGCCACCAGGTTACGGCCGTTGTCACACACAACCATGCCTGGCTTCAGGTACAGCGGTGCCAGCCACAGATCAGTCTGCGCCGTGATGCCCTGTAATAGTTCTTGGGCGGTGTGCCTTTTATCGCCTAGGCTCAGCAGTTTGAGCACCGCATGCTGTTGCTTAGCGACGGCACTGCTGCTGTGCCTAGAGCTACCGACTGATGGCGCCATGCCCACGGATGGTCGTTCGGAGGAGGAGGTGGAGGAGGGGTGGGAGGAGGAGGAGGTATAGTAGGCCTGAAACACCTGGACCGAGGTAGGCCCCGCAATCCTCGGCGTCGGCAGTATATGACCAGCCGCAGGGTCAGACTCGGTCCCAGCCTCCACCAAGTTAACCCAATGTGCCGTCAGCGATATATAGTGGCCCTGCCCGGCAGCACTCGTCCACGTGTCCGTGGTCAGGTGGACCTTGTCAGAAACGGCGTTGGTCAGGGCACGGATTATGTTGTCTGACACGTGCTGGTGCAGGGCTGGGACGGCACATCGGGAAAAGTAGTGGCGGCTGGGGACCGAATACCGAGGGGCGGCCGCCGCCATGAGGCTGCGAAAGGCCTTGGTCTCTACTAGCCTATAGGGCAGCATCTCCAGGCTTAGCAATCTGGAGATGTGCACATTAAGGGCTTGGGCGTGCGGGTGGGTTGCACTATATTTGCGTTTCCGCTCCAGCGTCTGGGGTATGGAGAGCTGAACGCTGGTGGATGCTGTGGAGGATCGTGGAGGCGACGATGGGGTTTTTGTGGCAGGGTCCTGGGCTGACACAGGGGAAGGAGCAGTGGTGTGCACGGCCGGAGGTGAACGCGCTTGTTGCCACTGAGTGGGGTGTTTAGCATTCATATGCCTGCACATACTGGTGGTAGTTAAGCTATTAGTGGTGGAACCCCTGCTGATCCTGGTTTGGCAAATGTGGCACACCACAGTCCGTCGATCATCCGGTGTTTCCTTAAAGAACCTCCAGACTTCTGAAAATCTAGCCCTCGCCGCAGGAGCCCTCGCCACGGGAGCTTCACTAGTTGACACATTTGGCGCTGATGCACCAGCTCTGGCCCTGCCTCTCCGTCTGGCCCCACCACTGCCTCTTCCAACCTGTTCTGGTCGAGGACTCTCCTCCGTCTCAGAAGCACTGTGTTCACCCGGCCTCTCAACCCAGCTTGGGTCTGTCACCTCATCATCCTCCGATCCCTCAGTCTGCTCCCCCCTCGGACTTCCTGCCCTGACAACAACTTCCCCACTGTCTGACAACCGTGTCTCCTCATCGTCGGACACCTCTTTACACACTTCTTCCAGTACGTCAACAAGGTCATCATCACCCACAGACTGCGACTGGTGGAAAACCTGGGCATCGAAAAATTGCTCATCAGCAACCGGACAAGTGGTTTGTGACTGTGGGAAGGGTCCAGAAAACAGTTCCTCAGAGTATGCCGGTTCAAATGGCAAATTTTGCTGGGAGGGGGCAGACTGGGGGGGAGGAGGCTGAGGTGCAGGAGCTGGAGGAGTGCCGATTTCGGTGACATGGGTGGACTGCGTGGAAGACTGACTGGTGGACAAATTGCTTGAAGCATTGTCGGCAATCCACGACATCACCTGTTCGCACTGTTCTGGCCTCAACAGTGCTCTACCACGAGTCCCAGTAACTTCAGACATGAACCTAGGGAGTGTAGCTCTGCGGCGTTCCCCTGCTCCCTCATAAGCAGGTGGTGTCTCACCCCGCCCAGGACCACGGCCTCTGACCCCTGCAGTAGTTGGACACCCACGTCCCCGCCCTCGTCCTCTACCCCTAGCCCTCGGGTTAAACATTTTGAAAATGAGAGTTATAACTTTAATTTTTTTTTTTACTTTTTTTTGTGTTTTTTTTTTTTTGTGTGTTTTTTAGTTTTTAAAACCAAACGATGCTATCCTATTGCTATGGCTATTTTCTAGCCAAGTATGAAAGCACACTGCTATGCCAGATGAGATGACACTGAGTTATTAAAAAAATAAACGTAAAATAAAAAAGGAAATGGCAGACTGTGCCTAATTGAAATCCAACCCCGGGCCCTAATAAATTTTCCCACTTCGGTCTTTGCTATGGATATGTGCATCACTAAGCGCAAAACACAGTGGTCGCAAGTCTCACTCCAAATTGCTCACAATTTGCTAGTAGATGCACTGCAGCAACTACAGCCACCAGCAGATCAACCAGAAATCAAATAAATATAACGCTACTGTAGGCGTAAGTAAGCCGTTTGTATTCTCCTATGGCTATTTTCTAGCCAAGTATTAAAGCACACTACTATGCCAGATGAGATGACACTGAGTTATTAAAAAAATAAACGTAAAATAAAAAGAAACTGGCAGACTGTGCCTAATTGAAATCAAACCCCTAATAAATTTTCCCACTTTGGTGTTTGAGGTGGATATGTGTGTCACTAAGAGCTAAACACAACGGTAGCAAGTCCCCCTGCAAATTCCTCACAATATGGTACTAGCTGCACTACTAGTGCCAGCAAGCCCAGCCACAAGCAAATAAAAAAAAAAAGTATAACGTTATTGTAGCCCTAAGAAGGGCTGTTGGGTTGTTGTAGAATCACTCCTGCCTAACAGTAAGCTAATAGAACAGCCTAACGCTTTCCCTGACCAGCAGCAGCTCTCTCCCTAGCGGCATCCAGACAGAGAATGATCCGAGCAGCGCGGGCAGGGGCTAGTCTATTCCAGGGTCACCTGATCTGGCCAGCCAACCACTGCTATCTACATGTAAGGGTACCACGTCATGCTGGGTGGAGTGCAGAGTCTCCTGGCTTGTGATTGGCTCTGTTTCTGGCCGCCAAAAAGCAAAACGGCGGGAGCTGCCATTTTCTCGAGCGGGCGAAATACTCGTCCGAGCAACGAGCAGTTACGAGTACGCTAATGCTCGATCGAGCATCAAGCTCGGACGAGTATGTTCGCTCATCTCTAGTTATAACATCTCCTCATACATCAACTGTGAGACCTCTCATGTTGTTTATCTTGTCCATTGCCCAATCTGCTCCCTTCAGTATGTGGGCTGTACTGCCCGCAAGCTGAAGGACCGCATCAGTGAACATATAACTGGTGCCAATCCACGCACTATAGCTAGTACACGCAGTCTCTCTGGCATATCCAAACATTATAAAGAATTACATTCAGGGTCCATTAGCAGTATGCGTGTCACAGCCATAGAACAGGTCCGCAAGCCCCCTAGAGGAGGAGACTGGAAAAAACTGCTGTACTCTCGGGAAGCCTTCTGGATTTTAAATTTGGAGACTCGATTTCCGAAGGGATTAAACTCTAAACAAGACCTCATGTATACTTACTAATGTTTATGTACACTTAGAATATTATTATTGCATGTGTCTCTGTTTTGCCTTTTTTTTTTCCCTCCCCCCTTTCTTTCTCTTCATTGTTTCCCATGTCATTTGTATCCACGCCCGTGGAGGGTGTGTGCTTTTCCCATGACCTCACCGGAAACTCGTGCAGGTGCACCACTAGGTATTATTTAAGCCCTGTCATGAGGTATTTTGAGCCAGGTATGAGTAAGGACCATACAGCTTAAGGTCCGAAACGCGTTACCGCAAGCTCCTTTTTCCCAATGTTTTTTGTCATGTCGTCTGTGTGTTCCCATGCCTGCTTTCTTGCTTCGCGCAAGTTTTTTTCTATTTTAACAAAGATGGAATAAATTTTTGAATACTTTTTATCTCAAAGTCTTACTTGTACATACCCTCTTGCTGGAGTCCGCACCTGTGTTTCCTTTTGCCTGATGCCAAAACAACTTGCCCCTCGTCACATGGGAACATTGATTGAGGAGTGAAGACTGATAAATTAGACTGGGGGATGCTCTTATTCATTCCCCTGTTGGCCTCTCTCATATTTTTACTTTATTTCCCAAGAATTGTGTTTTTTAAAAGGAAATCTACCATTTGTTTTTATGCATTGTGCACCAAACATACCTTGAGAATGCTGTAGCTATGCTGATGCAGAAACATATCTTGTTTAATCCCTGGACCAAGTGGTTTTGCTCAAAAAACAATTATAAGATTAGGACCTTGTGAAAGCTAACTGCAGAGTGACTTTGAGCTTGCTGAACTGTCCAGACAGGACTAATCAACCTGAGCTGAATAACTCACAGCGCTGGGGGATTGATTACTTCTGCCTGTCAGGGACAACATAGTGATTACATCATTCTCTGGGGCAGTGCTTAATTAGTGTAAGAGGAGAAGCTCTGGGGCAGCCACAGGAGCGACAGAGCCTCATTATTGTAATGATAGCATGTTGCACTGTTGGGCTCACTTTCACTCCAGTATGAGGATGATATAGGAATTAAGATGGCATTGAATAAATCAGTAATACCTTATTTCATAAATATTTGAGATGCAGAAGAAAAATGTCTTTCACAACTGGCACTTTCCCTAATATTAGATTATAGCAATGACTGTCTGGTAAGAACTTTCCACTGCAGTTCTGAACGAAAAGATTTCAGATATTTTTAGCAGCTTATTTGATTGTTGTACGTCCTCCTGCTCTATAACATGTTGCATGCAAGTAGGAAACCATGTCCAATATACCCAGCTACTGCTGCTCTATAATATGCCGTCTGCAAGTTCGGAACAAGTCTAAGATGCCCACCGCCTCCTGCTCTATGGCATGTTGCCTGCAGAAAGGTCACTACTGATCAGCTTCTCCTGCTTTATAACTTGTTGTCTGGGGAGTTTTTAGCTCCCCCTTTTCTAAATCATTCTGCTTGTATACAGGGCACTTTTATCAGGGCTT
Source organism: Engystomops pustulosus (assembly GCF_040894005.1). Lineage (NCBI taxonomy): Eukaryota > Metazoa > Chordata > Amphibia > Anura > Leptodactylidae > Engystomops > Engystomops pustulosus. The sequence goes on from NC_092416.1 coordinate 19,350,992, forward strand.
TTGCACATGCACATAAATGGGCTCAAATCTTGCCTTAGGCTGAATTCACACAACATGTGTATGTCCACATGGAAATAGCCACATGGAACAGTCTGGTGAGCACAACCGTACCATAGCCGCAAAAAGATACAGCAAGGCTTTTATCTTCGGCCCAGGGGTGTAACTACAGTGGTAGCAGCTGTTATGGGGCCCGCAATGTCAGGGGGCCTCGTCATCCGACCTGACACAATGAAGAATGGAGGATGTGCACCATTATATCTATATTGTACTGCACATTGTCCAGCATAATATGTATATAACATATACTGTGATGTGTATATGCAGTATCTGTGATGTGTATGTGGTGTCTGTATACACTGTATGTGTGTGTATATGCTGTATGTGTATTTATATGTGATAGTATACTCACATATGCAATTTACAAATATGTATTTTTTTTAAATGGGAAGGGGGGCCCCATACAGTAGCCTGATAGGGGGCCCTGCCTCTCCTAGTTACGCCCCTGCTTCGGCCATATTTATGACCGTGTGGCATAAGCTTAAATGAATAGAGGAGGGGTTTACAGCCAGGAATTGTGACTATTTCCTCCCTTATGCCACTTTCACCACAAGTGGACAGTAGTGGATAATATTATAGGCAGTTTCGGCAGTAGACCAGGGCCCAAACCTTCTAGGGGGTCAATGGGAGGCAACCTGTGCACTGCCACGTGGATTTATCAGGAACCTTCTTATAGATTCGCTGGGTTCTGGGGGACATGCAACATCTATATAGACCAGTTTATCATTTCATTATAAAAATGTAGCTTTGAATATTATATTTCTAGTAACCAACAATTACCATAGCTGGTACACCACCGAGACCAGTAAGACTACTCCCCCCGCTGGCGAAGCCGGTAGTCCATGTTATATTACCGTAATTGAATATAACAAACGTCTGGAGCCCATCTGTGCAGAGAACAACCTGGAATGTGTTCACCTAGGAAAATTCCATTAAAAAAAACATAAAAATGTGGATTATGGTTGTTATTTACTAAACTAACACTCAGCTGTAAAATAATACATATACTTTTTCTTTCTAAAATTATTCATGACTACACTGGGAGCAAATAAATGTAAAAATCCCAATTACAGCTGACCTCATATCATAGTAGCCCTCCTATGCTTCTTAAAAGATTCCAAGATGGGGATTAGATTGGGTGGCACGTCAATGTGAACCAAGGTTTAAAGGGAAATCGTCACCAGTTTTTACCCTATTTACTATTAGTCCCCTTAGGTGGGGATAGAAATTTCCTTTCCAGAATGGTCTTATTAAGTGGAATCTCTCCTTTTTACCATTAAAAATACCCTCCAACGTCATGGAAAATTAGCAGAATAAATTGTATGATGCTTTAGATGAGTCAAGTTTAGAAGCTGAAGTGAAAGCAGCAGAAGCCGATATCTAACCACTATCTCAGATAAATTGGTCTTGCCCCCAGTGCATTAGCCCCATAGGCTGATTTGCATATCTTTAGAAATATATTTATTCCTACTTTTGTGGCCCCATGTTTCAGCTTTTATCAATAATATCGATTTGGGTGGCACCTTTGACCTGACAGTTTCTTTCGGTTGTATTACACATATATAGACATGTCCAGTTGAATGTAAAAGTACCTTATTAGATATGGATCCATAGTAGGGGACTCTGTCCCACGTGGCGGTGAACACCCATTGCGCTTTGAAGGTCATGGAGCCAAAGTAGCTTCTGATATCTGCTGTTGCCCTGGAGAGGACATGGTCTTCTCTGCTCTGATTATAGAATATGCTCCCAGTCTGAGAATTGTCCACATCCGCCCAGTAAGGAGCTATAAAGGGGATCCCAGTCAGTAATGGGAGCTTGTGTGGTGTGAAGTCGTCAATCAGAGAGTTGAAGGATAGTAATCCATTGCTGTCCACCTGTCCGGTCAAAGGAGAAACCAAACTTATCAGAATCTATGGAACCTCAGTACATGATATGAGGGAGGGTCTACGGAGCTGCTCATCAGCATCACATGGGACCTTGAAGATGTAATGTGGGGGGGATCATATACCCATTGCCTATAATTATTTAAATGGGGGGCTTACACCTGCAATGGAGGCTTCCCTACTACCTAGGAGGGTCAAACTGGGAAATTGCCCAGGGCCCCCATCACCAAGTGGGCCCTCTGCCACTGGTGTCACTCTGCATAAAGACCAGAGGAAGACAACTTCCTTCTGCTGCACCTAAATAAGCAGACAGAAGTGCAGGTAGTCAGCGGCTGTAGCCGGACATTAGGCTACTAGTCGCGGCTACTCCACGCCCTAGTAGCCGCGTTACTCTGCCTACCAGGAAAACTTTGGCGCGCAGCTCCTGGTAGCTGTGCGCCCTCGTCCGAGTCCCCCGGCTACTGCGCATGCGCAGTAGTTCCGACCCCGGAGCCGCGGCCGCGCAGGGGACCCGGACGAGGGCGAAGATTATCTGGTAGGCAGAGTAACGCGGCTACTGGGGCGTGGAGTAGCCGCGACTAGTAGCCTAATGTCCGGCTACTCCACGCCCCAGTAGCCGCATAAAAAAATTTGCATATAGATGTAATAAAGTTTTGTAAAACATGCCCGGGACGTGAGGATTAGCCCAAAAAAGGGCTATCCTCACGTCCCATCCATCCACCTACCACCCCTTCTACCTTTATAGGTAGAATCGGGGTGGTAGGTGCTCTTTAAGAACAAACCTACAGAATTTGTGTACATAACACGGGACTGCCTATATTTCCCTTTTTAAAACGCTCCACTGCCATAGTGAGATGTCACTTTCCTACCCCCATTACTGGAGAGACATGGAGAATCTTCTTATAGATGTAGATCCAATGGTAGCTTCCTCCTGCCTAATCCCTACAATGGGGCAGATTTACTTACCCGGTCTCGTCACGATCCCGCGGTGTGTTGTCCGCCAAGGATTCGGGTCCTGCGTGATTCACTAAGATCGTGCGCATGAGTTCCCGCATGTGTTGCTTCTGCGCTGAGGTCCCCCTGAGTTCACCTTCTTCTTCCTGGTGCATGTAAGTGCTTGATCTTGTGACACATTTTCTTTTTTAAATTCTGCGGTTTGTCCGAATCCGTCAGGTTGTCCGACGGCCACGCCCCCCCATTTCTCTCGCGTGCAAGTTGGTGCCAATGCACCAAAATCCGATCACGTGCACCAAAATCCCGGGGCAATTCAGCGCAAAATGGAAATATTCAGCAAACCCGGCGAAAGTGTGGCATTCGGACCCTTACTAAATGAACCCCATTGTGTTTGGCTAGTCTATTAACCCCTTCCCGGTGCATGGAGAGGGCCCGCGGGCTGAGCCCTCTTCATAGCCGGTAAGTCTTTGCTGCATATTGCAGCAAAGGCATACCTGTAACACCCGCGATCGGTGCTGAATTGCCCCGGGATTTTGGCTCACGTGATCGGATTGTGGTGCCGGCTTGCACGCGACAGAAATCAGGGGCGTGGCTGTCGGAAAACCTGACGTATTAGGAAAAACTAAGGAATGTAAAAAAAATTTGTGTCGCGAGAACAGCACTCACATACACGGGGCGGAGAAGGTGAACTCCGGCGGACCTCTGCGCAGCAGCGACACCTGCTGGATATCGAGCGCACTGACCTTAGTGAATCCCGGCAGCACCCGAATCCTTGTCGGAGAACGCGCCGCTGGATCGCGACTGGACCGGGTAAGTAAATCTGCCCCAATGTTTTTATCAAATTGTCTAGTTCCATTGACTAAACAGATGAAAAACAAATTAGGGATGAGGCTGGCTGGAGGAAACTACCACCAGAACTAAAACCACATGTAGATTAATGATGCTAGATAAGCACAAACCTATAATCACAATGGAGGTCTGGGTAACTATGGTGTAGTATCTCTAGAGTTAGAGTCTTTTGAGGTCATTACTTAGTAATATCTGACACACTCACATACAAGGAAGAGTAAGTGTCTCCAAACAGTGGAAGAGTCACATCAAGTTTCACCAGTTCCGCGGCATCATCTGCGCTCGAGAGTAAATAATCCTGGGCCTGTCCGTATGGATACAGAACATCTACAGGAAAGAAAGATAAAGAAAATTATCCTTCTGGAGTAGTAAAATATCAGTAAATACTGAAACTGGGTACAGCACCACCAGGAGGAGATACATACCTGGATCCACAGTCTGTGAGGAGCCCAAGTCCACTGCAACAGAGAACATGGATGGAGACAATCAATGGAGAAGTCATGATGAGGAGTCACCAGCTATAACCGTATTAACAAATGAATGATACTCTATGGGCAGTAGTATAATATACTACTTCTAGTAATTTCTACTACTATTGCTATTTTACAGTAATTTAATATTTATAGCTGGTATTTAACAGTCAGCACACCTACTAATCCACCTACCAATGCAATCACTACTACAGTTACTACTACTATTATACTTATATGGTGGGAATTTACCAAGCTCTGGGGCATCATGGCTATAGCTAAGGCACGGGTCCTCCTCACCCACTGGGAGGGGAGGGTACTTAACGCCCTAACTAAATCCCCCCTATGTGTTACACACCTACTTATACTGTTACTACTACCATGGCTTCTACTTCTATTAGACTATGAATATCAGTGGACTTGCTAGTAGTATTACATCTACTTTAATAACTTGAATACTTCTATTCCACCTACTGATGCTATTACTAATATAACTGCCACCATTAGAATCTGACCACCTAATTATACTGCTGCGATCATTGCTACTACTACTACCATTATGATTCCCCTACCTCCACTACTACTCCACTTACCGTTGGTATTGTCTTCTACCACTACAGTAGTTTTTTGTTCTTCTGATGTTGCTGCTATTATTACCATTAATAGATCGGGTATTTATATCGATAACTCTTTGAAATTGTTATAATTTTACTGTCACGGGTGCCCCTGGGACCCATGTCTCGGGTCGCAGGCCCACCCGTGTGCCTCCGTGTGCCTTACTTCCTTGCTCGGCGCCCGCTAACTGCTAACATATAAGGATTATTACTGCAACTATCAGTATTTCATTTATTGCTACTATTTTATGACATTGTATGGCACTACACCTGCCTATTATATTACTAGCTTTTGAAGTTGAAAATTACGACAATTGTTTGTACTATATTAAAGGAAATCTACCATGAAAATCCATCCTGATAAACCAGGGACACTTACTCATAGATCCAGGCACCGGGACTGTGGTGATCTTTCTATATTTGTTTTCCATAACCTCCTAAAATCAACATTTAAAATGATACTAATGAGCCAAAAGGGCTCAGGGGTGTTACCTTTGCCATTGGTATCACTGTCTCACCAAAACTCTTTCAGCCTTCCCCCTCCCTCTACCTCATATAATCTCACGCAGTAGGAGGGGGGAAGTGTTCCTGCACAGTGTAACATTCTTTAAAGATACAGCACGTAGGAGCTCTGGAAGTGCCCTCAAAGCCCTTCTGACTCATTAGCATAATTTTGATTTTAGCAGTAAAGAAGCCATATACAGGCAGTCCCCTACTTAAGAACACTCGACTTACATACGACCCCTAGTTACAAACGGACCTCTAGATATTGGTAATTTATTGTACTTTAGTCCTAGGCTACAATAATCAGCTATAACAGTTATCACAGGTGTCTGTAATGAAGCTTTAGTGTTAATATTGATTCTTATGACAACCCAACATTTTTAAAATCCAATTGTCACAGAGACCAAAAAAGTTCTGTCTGGGATTACAATGATAAAATATACAGTTCCGACTTACATACAAATTCAACTTAAGAACAAACCTACAGACCCTATCTTGTATGTAACCCGGGGACTGCCTGTATAACAAAAATATCAGTGTTTATCATGATGGATTCTGATGATAGATTTCCTTTAATAATAATTTAATAATAATTTCCTATAATAATATAAGTAGATGGATTTTGCAGCATTTCACTGATACTGGAGAGTCAGGTAAGTTCACAGATGAACCTGACAACCTTTTATCTCAAGGTTTGTTCTGTTCTGTTTTTGTAGAAATGCCGGAGGGCCCAATTTGACCTCCACTTGTACTTCCTTCTTGTAATAAACTTGAAGGGTTTATTCTTCTGGGACTTTCAGGCAGGATCCGGTTTTTCTACATTTTAGCTTCATCTCTGAATATACCCGTCTTTACTACATAGTGAGATGAAAGCTAGAATTCAGTTTTAACCTAATTTTGAACTTAACATTTCTTTCTGGGATGAATGGGTGACAACTTATATAGTTAGTATTTCACCCTATTTTTCCCACCAGTCCTGTCCCGGACCCGCTGAGTACCCTAGTAGATAGTAACCTTCATATAGGAGAACTTTATGTTAAGTAATATTACTAATAATAATTCATTATTTATATAGCGCCTACAGATTCCGCAGCGCTGCACAAAGCTTGACAAATTGGCCCCTGTACCCGTGGGGCTCACAATCTAAATAACCTACCAGTATGTTTTGGAGTGTGGGAGGAAACCGGAGGACCCGGAGGAAACCCACTCAAACACAGAGAGAACATACAAACTCTTTGCAGATGTTGACCTGGGTGGATTTGAACCCAGGACCCCAGCGCTGCAAGGCAGAAGTAATGTACAATGACTCACCAAGCAGAAGGATCACTGTGAAGAGAAGGCTCCAGGCCATCATGTCACATCACTGCATCTGTTCTATATGATACAAGTTTTTTAACATTTTAAAGTTTGTTGTACAGTAGGTCATCATAGAGCATTACACATTTGTTATGTAGGTTGATGAAATAATTAGCAAAAAGTGTTAAAAGACAATCACTTGGTCATCCCGTGCTGTTTATTTCAGTATAACTCAGAAAACTCGTACAAAAGTATACATTATATATAGATGGATTTAAGAATTAAGGGGCTTTCCACAATGGTGGCCTAACTTCCTCTATATCCCCAACTATCCGGATCTACAATTGTCCCATAGGTCATATATGTTTATTTAATTCATTTGAATGTATGTCTGAATTGTATGAAACTGCAATACCATACACAACCACAACAGAATGTATAGCACTGTAGGTAATGAAAGTTACAGTAATGGGGGCTATAAAGGGAAAAATGGACAAAGACAGCGATCCCTAAATCTGAACCCACAAGACCCACTACTTGAATAACTCTAAGTGGTGGCCAGTTACTGGGAGGCAATCCCTCCCTGCACAGTGTGAAACATGGACACAAAGAAAAGACAGTACAAGGAGATAATACATAGTCACCAGAGCCAGGTCACAACAAAGAAGGAAAATATAGTACAAAATAATTCTGAACACGAGCAAAATGGGTCTCTATACCCAGAAAAAAAAATTATCTGAGTCATGGTAAGGAACTAGGAAGAAACCTCTATAGTCAGAATCCTAGACAGGGTGGGTAGGACTTTTATGTGATCTCAGAGCCTCGGTCTCACTGGTAATCTGGTCACATAGAGCAACTGATCCAATTGAAGAAATGTTTACATAAGTCAAATTAATTAAATTAAATGTAAATGCCCAGATGGGAAAACCCCTTAAAGGACACCTGTCATCAGGTCTCTGCCACTAGTCCTGTCACCTCTACCTGTTGGAGCAGCTCTCAAGGATCCCATCCCAGCCTTTATCTAGTCACTTCATACATTATTCATTGTAAAATCATCTATTCTTTATCATGTAAATGAGGCTGGTCACATGGTCAGAGGCAGTGACGTCACCCCTGTTACCCCTCCTCTCTCCTCCCCCTGCTCATGTCTGTGTGTAATGTATAGTAAAGTATTGCTGGTATCTGTGCTGCATCTGCTGACATGCTGCATCCTCCTAATATACAGGTGAGAGACACAGACATCAGTTACACATGAATCTGACATGTTCTGCTGTAACATGGCTGCCTGGAGCTGCTGTATCTCTCCTAAACACACACACATGCACACACAGGCTGCAGGGGGCGTGGCCACCAGCACCAGGAAGCACATCATTATACAGCCTCACATCATTATACAGGCTGTCAGTCAAGCACTGGGGGTGTGGCTGTGCCTCCCACTCATGAATAGAGTGGACAGCTTGAATATGCTAATGCTTCATTGGACATTTCACAGGTCATTTGCATACAGCTTTAGGACCTCATTGCTTAGGTTTACAGGCATGTAGAGGGACAATGAAGGGATAGAGGCAATGCTCTCTAATGGCAGTTTATGAAAATATATTTAGTTTAGGGGGGTTATTTTGCATGACGGGTTCTCTTTAAGTTCCATTCTATTTAATAACTTAAAATGCAGTGACTGCCCATAAGTAATGATATCATGGACCCTACCTACTAATACTGTTTATAGGACAGTGCTAAATACCCCAACAGGTGTTAATCTAGGCCAAATGTACAAGTTTAAAATTTAAAAAGAGCTGTTACTGTGGGATCATACTGTGATTTTTAGGTTTTCATGTATATTTGTGCAGACATTGGGGCAGACCTGGTAGAAAGCTGAAGCTTTTCCAATAGCCAAGGTTACGTAGCTCTTAAAGGAAATGCTCCACCAGGATGAAGTATTGTAAGTCATGCACACTGATATACTGGTGTGAGCCCTCTCTGATAGGATCTGCTTATTTTTTAAGCTTCTAGTGCTTTGTTTTTTACAAAAAGGATTTAAAATTATTTAAAAGAACCAGTGGGGCTCAATTGACAGCTATGGATTTGATAATCACTGCCTGCTTATGGAATAATCTTTTGTAAAAACAAAAGCGTAAGAAGCTAAAAGAAAGCAGACCAGTATGTCAGTGTACTTAGTTTACAATCCTTCATCCTGGTGGTAGATGTCCTTTAATAATCACAGCCTATTGTAGTTTAATCCCCTGAACTCATTGGGCTTCATTAGGCCAAAAGTAGAAAATGAAACATCTAGTCAACGACCTTCAGTGAGGGTCAAACCAAGGTGGCAGTTGGGTTGCGGCAGCATAGAGGAGTTGCAAAACATCAGGTCTATGTTGGCTATGAAGGAAAATGGAGGAAGGTCCCAGGGGCAGGAGGATCATCTGTACCTGCGATGGACCTGCTTATTAAAGCAGTCTTTGCCTTCTTCTTATATGAAGTTAGTTAGAAGACAGAAATACTCTCTGTTTACAGAACTTGCAACGTTGAAGGACTCATTGGTTGGTTATTCGTCATGGTGGATATTCAGCAGATTGTGGAGATTGAGGCTGCAAAACATTTGGTCTGTGTTGGGTATAAAGGAAAAGGGAGGCCCAGAAGGTTCCAGGGGCAGGAGGTTCATCAGTCAGTAATGGCTGGGGGGTAATGTGTGCATTCCCCTGCAACTTTGTTTCTTACAGAAGCACGCTCTGCCTTCTTCTTATATGAAGTCATTTAGAAGACATACAGGCTCTCTGTTTACAGGACTTGTATCATCGATGGACTTGACGGTTGGATCTACATCATGGTGGATATTCATCAGATTGTAGAGATGGATAGTATCCATGAGTGGGCTTTTTTACGTGATTTTGTCCATATTCTGGAAATATCTGTACTGTTCTAATGTTGGTTCTGAGATCCATTTTAGCTTACATGATACAAATTGTAAAATTGAGCATTGCACAGCTGAAAATATACTCTTTGTTCTAATTGCCCACAAGATTTACAAAAATGTGACCAAAACTTTAAAATTAGCACTTGGCTAAGGAAGTTTTTCCAGCGCTCTGTGGGCTCTGTTAGCATTGAGAGTATTTATGATTAAAATTGGAAAAATCTTTTTGACTGGCCCACCATGTTTGATGTAGCCTGTCGGCTTGACTGGATAATAATAAAAATAATGAAAACCTTTAAAACTTGGTAGGTGGAGATAAATGATGTACAAATACTTAATAAAATTATTTTACGAGTGATACAGAGTAGAAGAATAAATATCCAAATATCCAAAAATTATAATAAATTCCATGTGTTCTATTTTTGCCATTTAAGGTCTAACCAGTAAAGCACTTGTTGAATTTATGCTTTGGAAGGATATCCTTGTACTTGATATTTGCCAAGTGACTAACCCAATATTTCTGTATCATAGGAGGGTTGGTCTGAGTAGTGGGAGACCCCAATAATCTGGTTATCTCCACCAAAATTATCTCAAGAACCCCAAGAAAAATCATTACACAAAGTCTCCGAACGTACCTGAGTCTTCTATATTCTTCATGTAGAAGCGTTTGCACTGAGCCCTCGCTCTACAATGAATGAGATGAAGACCGTTCACTCTGATTGACACATTTGATTGCTGGGAGGCAACATACGGAGTGTAAACTATTCAGAGATGACAAGACTAATGACAGGCTACGGTATGCAGAGAAATTCCCCAGGAGCTTATTGTGTTTCTGCTATAATACAAGTAGACCAAGGGTGAAATCCGTCAAACTCTTCTTAGAATTACATCTATCACCAACATTAGATTGATGTTTACGTAACATGTGAACAAACTACAGAGGTTGTTATTCTCCAGGTATTAGTTCTGAGAAGCATCGTTTTCATGTAATCTAAGAGCGGTGAGACGAGAGAACTCTCTGCCACAAGGTGTTGTAAAGGCCGATGACTTGAAGATGGTGAGGAGGAGCCCCTCTTCTGGAGAGTATGTTTTTTTTAAATTATTCTAATGAATAATTCTTATTCTTTCCATCCCGCATCAGAACTCAACCCCAATTTGGAGGCTACTGAGGGGCTCGGTTGTGGGGAAGGGTGGACCCCAGGGATATTTTTGTGTGGTCAGCCCAAAGAACTCCAGTCTGACGCTGATATCATCTTGGACACCGTCTTGGATTCCTACTGTATCATCGCTGAAGTCAAGGAACCTTGGCATGATAGATGATGACTTCTTCAATATGTGCTTGCTGTGTAATATTTTTGAGAAGCTCAACACATCAATGAATAAAAAAAGAGATTGGAAGAGATTGGAATTTTTCAGTCCTATGTCAGATAAGAAAGTCAGTACGAGGTCTGAATAATGTTTATTTGTTTTTTTTATCTTTTTAAGTTTACTAATAATTCTCAGTTGTGTTTTTACAACTGCGTAATTACCGTATATACTCGTGTATAAGCCATAGTCATACTATGCGCCTGCCGCCCGGGAGAGAACAATCTTACAGAAGAGGAGCCGGGAAGCCAGAAGACGGGCTGCGCGGACATCGGGGGAGCAGCTCTGCACATCGGTGCCACCGGAGGGTGAGTATATAAGTTTATTATTTTTTTTAATTCTGGGCAGGCTGTATACTACTGGGGGCAGGCTGTATACTACTGGGGGCAAGCTGTATACTACCGGGAGCAAGCTGTATACTACTGAGGGCAGGCTGTATACTACCGGGGGCAGGCTGTATACTACCGGGGGCAGGCTGTATACTACCGGGGGCAAGCTGAATACTACTGGGGGCAAGCTGTATACTACTGGGGGCAAGCTGTATACTACTAGGGGCAAGCTGTATACTACTGGGGGAAAGCTGTATACTACTGGGGACTGGCTGTATACTACTGGGGGCAAGCTATATACTACTGGGGGCAGGCTGTTTACTACAGGGGGCAGTGCTGTATACTACTGGTGACTGGCTGTATACTACTGGGGGCAGGCTGTATACTACTGGGGACTGGCTGTATACTACTGGGGGCAGGCTGTATACTACTGGGGGCAAGCTGTATACTACTGGGGGAAGGCTGTATACTATTGGGGGCTGGCTGTATACTACTGGGGGCAAGCTGTATACTACTGGGGACTGGCTATATACTACTGGGGGCAAGCTGTATACTACTGGGGGCAAGCTGTATACTACTGGGGGCAGGCTATTTTAAAGGGCAGATGGGAGCGATTAATGGAGAAAGAAACAAAAGTTTGGTGGGATGCGGAGACTTTATCCTCATATTTACAAAAGAAAATGATCCCGCGGGGACTACGTATTAAAAAGGCACCCACCACGGTTTACTCTGACACCTTTCAAGAAAAATGGAATGAGACTTTAAGTGACTGTTCAGAGAAATTGATGGATTTGATTATTACGGAAGAAACCAGAGTTTTGGATTCAATTCGACTGGAGACAGAGGACATAATAAAACAACTTACAGTTCTTGTGACTACAGAAGAGTTTAAAGCTGTGGAGGAGGACCTTAATACAAAAATTTCAGCTATTGAAAACAGCATAATTGAAACCAAGAAAAGGAAATTTGACCGAGATCTCTTGGACTATAAATATAACGAGGTTTATACATGGAAACTACATCGCAAAGAGAGGAGCTCCACCCCGAAATCCATCCTTAAAAATAAACATAGGAGACGTGCAAATCATAAAAAGGACGGTCCACCACCCCATGTGAGTTTCTCAGAAACTGAGGACTCTCATAACAGTTCTTCATCATGTCCCTCAGATGATGCATCAGACCTTTCAGCTAACACCAGGAGATACCCCTCAAAAAACGGGGCAGGAGAGGGGGGAGGAAACAAAGGTCCCGTCAAAGAAATAGATAAAATGAAGACACGTCAAGGAGCCACGAAGAAGCGTTAGCAGAATCTTCAGTTATCAACTTGTCCAGCTTTATCATTACGGAACAACAGATAAAAATACTAAATAAGGGACTTAATTTTTCCCCATCAGTGGACTTTGATCTCTACAGGACTATTTTAGATCTGAATAAATTTGTTCGGAATCTCACGGTAAAATTACATTTCAGAGAGGGAGTGGAGGAAGCAGCTCCTGGTCCATTTTCTTCTGACACTGAGGATGGCCCGCCGGCCCTCAAGTTGTTTGATTCCCATTTTACAGATTTCAATGACCAGGCGGGGATACTCAGTCTCAGAAGTTTGGAGAGGGAATCTCAGGGAGTAGATGATAGACCTGAAAAACATTTTTCTATACAGAACCCTACCTTCTATCCAGTCATGTCCAGACGAGACTGTATGGATAAATTCCAAGATCTAGTAATGAAAGAATTAAATACTCTTAAATCACAATGTAACAGTACTCGATCGAGGTCTAATATCACCCGTTCAGAGAAAAAAGCGATACAAGATTTGAAAAATAATCCTGACCTAGTGATTAGAAATGCGGACAAAGGGGGTGCCATTGTACTTCTAAATGCATCCTTATACAAGAAAATTAATGAAGACCTCCTTAATAATCCACAAACTTACCGTAAGCTGTCCATCGACCCTACACCTAGCTGTCAAAAAAATCTTTCCAAACTGTTGGATGAAGGTTTAGCATTAGGGGTCTTAGATCAGAGACATAGAGATTTTTTGTTCAATAAATTTCCGATCATGCCAGTCTTCCATTCACTCCCCAAGGTCCATAAAGGGACATTCCCTCCCCCCTGCCGACCAATTGTTGCAGGTATCGGCAGCTTGGGTGAGCGTCTGGGAGACTGGCTGGATAATTTCTTACAACCTTTAACTATGATTACACCTACGTATTTGAGGGATACGAAACATTTACTCCAGATTGTTGACAAAATGGAATGGAAGGAGGGCTACAGTTGGGCATCTTGTGATGTTGTCGCCCTTTATTCCTCGATTCCTCACGATCTGGCATTGATTTATCTCTCTAAACATCTAGATGAATTTAGCACTTATTCCCCACAGTTAAAAGAATTTATCATCATGACCACACATTTCCTTCTCCAAAACAACTTTTTTATGTTTGACTCCCAGTTTTATTTGCAAGTGGAGGGGGCCCCCATGGGGGCCAAGTTCTCCCCCTCCCTTGCTAATATTTTTATGACACAATGGGAAATCAATCACATTTTTACAGAATCCAACCCCTTCAAATCATGCATTAAATGGTTTGGACGCTTTATAGACGACCTGTTGTGGTTGTGGCAAGGCTCACACACGGAGTTTGACAATTTTGCCAAATATATCAATGATAACAACATGAACCTTAAATTCACACATTTTTACGGTGGTGATCATATTGATTATTTAGACATAACAATTCAAGGTCACAACAGCATTATCAATGTGTCTCCCTTCCGAAAATCCACAGCAGGAAATAGTGTATTATTAGCCACCTCTTGCCATCCTAGGCATGTCATTGACAATATACCCTATGGCGAATTAATCCGCCTCCGTCGAAATAGCTCTTCCGACCAAATCTTCAACACACAAATGCTAGAATGGGAAAAGAGATTCAGAGCAAGGGAGTACAAACCAGATGTCCTATCTTCAGCTCGGAATAGGATCCACAAGGTAGATAGAAATACACTCCTCATAGATAGGAAACATCATCACAACAAATCATTTGCCAACAAATCCAAACCAAAACCAATCCCTTTTGTAACCACTTACAGTAATCAGTTTCATCTTGTGAAGAGAGTCATAACTAAATACTTACCTATCTTAGAGCAAAATGCAGAACTCAAGGAATGTTTGTCGGACGGTGTGAGAATCATATCCAAAAAAGCACCCACTGTGGGCTCAATTGTCTCCCCGAGTGTTTTCAAAAGTCACACGGTAGAAAGTAACAAAAAATATTCATGGTTACACCATCCTGGCAACCATAAATGTGGGCACCTAAGATGCACCACTTGCGAGCATCTCTTAACCATTGACAACTTTACTTCCTGTACCACCAAGAAAAAATATGATATTACCACATATATGAACTGCAACACCACTTGTGTTGTTTATTTAATAACATGTGTGGAGTGCAGTCTACAATATGTAGGCTATACCACCAACTCTTTGAAAGTCCGCATTAGAAAGCATCTGTCAGACATAAAAAATTCCAATTTAACTAATATGTCAGCAGCCTCTAAGCATTTTCGTGACATGCATAATGGGGACAATAGTTATTTTAAATGGCAGGGCATCGAAAAAGTGAAAAAACCAGAGAGAGGGGGAGACCACAGGAGAAAACTCATGAACAGAGAAACATATTGGATGTTTACTCTACAAACAACACAACCTCTAGGTCTGAACCTTAGACAGGATTTAATTCTCTGCTATGAATGAGCATGTATCCATTACTGTTAGTTCGCTGTATTTTAATTCGATGCTTTGTCACCATTGTTTAACCAGCAAGTGCTTTGTATTGTTCCTGGTTAAGTATTTACCCCCAATTTAAGCACCTATGCCAGTGTCCGTATATTTGTTTACACTTTTATATAGCTTGTTTACTTAGAGGCATAACGCAACAAGATAGAACTCCATTCCATTTTTTCTCCATTTTTTCTCCTTTCTTATAGGCTTTTGTGTAACTTTACTCTAAGTCTTCATCCATCCATCTCACCTTTGTCTGTGTTTTTATACTTGAGACAGTTTTTATTGCATTTGAAATCGTACCGTTCCGGAGGGGGTGTGGCTTAGCCCAATCACGGGATTCACATCACGTGACTGTGACGTCACACGCCATCCCAGGAGCGGGGGGTATTTAAATCGGAATACTACATACTGTTTGTTATAGACCATGACTAAGCCCGCTTAAGGGCGAAACGCGTAGGTCGCTATGCTTGGACCCTCACACCTATGCTAACTGCCCATTCTGGATTTTAATGGCATACAATAAAGAATCTTGATTTTACTTGCAACTTCCCTGAAAGCGCAGACTTCGTTTGTTCGTTTGGAATTTTGTGCCTGCAGTCCGTGGGGTTTCTCTGGAAGTGCCACATGCATCAGAAGGTGAGCAGGAACTATATCTTCTTTTTTCTATACTGGGGGCAGGCTGTATACTACTGGGGGCAAGCTGTATACTATTGGGGACTGGCTATATACTACTGGGGGCAAGCTGTATACTACTGGGGGCAGGCTGTTTACTACTGGGGGCAAGCTGTATACTACTGGGGTCAGGCTGTTTACTACTGGGGACTGGCTGTATACTACTGGGGACTGGCTGTATACTACTGGGGGCAAGCTGTATACTACTGGGGGCAAGCTGGGCTGGCTGTATACTACAGGGGGCAGGCTGTATATTATAGGGGGCTGGCTAGCTATATACTGAGGGGGGGTTCTGTGACCAATGCATTTCCCACCCTCGGCTTATACTCGAGTCAATAGGTTTTCCCAGGTTTTGGTGTTAAAATTAGGGGTCTCGGCTTATACTTGGGTCGGCTTATACTCGAGTATATATGCTAATAATCCAATTATATAAAAACAACTAACCACAAAACAGAAAGACAATGTAATATTGTACAACTGATACATATCTTAAATTACGTTAATATACACAATCACGTTTTTAGTTGTTGCAGTAAAAAAAAATTGCTGTCGCAAACCAAACTCTTGACATCTTATGTGATAGAGCAAGTAAACAGGGGACCTGCACCTGCATTGTTCATGTCCTGAACATTATCGATATGGGGTCCCCAAACCCCAACAGGGACTTTAACAAGAAGTTTGGGTTTGGCATTCGGCTACCTCTTTACTGTTAACACCTTGTCTGCCCATCCTTAATGAAGTATGGAATATGTATTCATCCTCGCAGAGTGAATACTTTATGGGACCACCTTTGGCTGCAGTGAAAGCTACAAGTCTGTATCAATATATCTCTACCAGCTTTGCACATCTAGAGGCCCATAGCTCTAGGTTGGTTGGAGAATGTTGACGATCAGCAATCTTCAAGCCGCGCCACACATTCTCACTTGGATTTAGGTCTGGACTGTGACTGGGAGACATGATTATTAGAGATGAGCGAGCACTAAAATGCTCGGGTGCTCGTTATTCGAGACAAACTTTTCCCGATGCTCGAGTGCTCGTCTCGAATAACGAGCCCCATTGAAGTCAATGGGAGACTCGAGCATTTTTTTAATAAAAAAGAACATTAAAAGAACAGTACAAAAAAAATATTCCAGATGTTTGCAGATGTTTTGCTTGTAAGAACACATTGAAAGAACAATATTCTTCACATTCCAGATGTTCGTGCACATCTCCTAACTTAGCGGGAGACACGCGCGCACACCTGCAAAGTGAAGAATAGTGTTATTTCAATGTGTTCTTACAAGGAAAAAATCTGCAAACATGTGTAATATTTTTTTTTTACAATTAAAATACTTTTATTCAATTAATTTACTGCTCGATGTCGAGCCGGCGAGATACTTGTCCGAGTAACGAGCCGGCCCGAGTATGCTAATACTCCACCGAGCAGTATACTCGCTCATCTCTAATGATTATGGTATGATCTGCTAAATGGTCAAATCTCTAACAGTCTCTACGAGGATTGTCCTGTATTAAAGGAAACCTACCACTTCTGACGGTAGGTATGAGATACAAACACCGGGCACCAGCTCAGGGTGAGCTGGTGCCGGTGCTTAGTCTCGTTAGTGTTAAAACCGCGGTATCGCGGTTTTAACACTTTTGAAACTTTCTAGCAGAAACTGCTTCGGCGCTGCGCGCGATCGTGCGCGCGCAACGCCTGCGGCGTTTCCAATGTAGGCGCGCGCACTATCGTGTGCACGAAGCGCCGAAGCAGTTTCTGCTAGAAAGTTTCAAAAGTGTTAAAACCGCGATACCGCGGTTTTAACACTAACGAGACTAAGCACCGGCACCAGCTCACCCTGAGCTGGTGCCCGGTGTTTGTATCTCATACCTACCGTCAGAAGTGGTAGGTTTCCTTTAAGCACCATCCATTTTCCGATCAGCTATGATCAGCTTCCCAGTCCCTGCTGAGGCTTGACCTCCACCACCATGATGTTGCCCCACACTGTGGGGTTGGTGTGGTCAGGGGGTATGCAATGTTTCCTACACACATGCGTTTGTTATTAGTTTTGGTCTACTTTGAGTAGAGCTCCTTTTTCCATGTTATTTCTGTGCCACCTACATAGGACAGAACTTCTTATGGCTTTCCGTAACAAGTAACTTAGCTTTTATCATCAGATTTGATGATAATCATCACATTTTGATTTTGATTATCATCACATTTTGATTTACAGCCCCGAGGTAGCTTCGGCGCTGTGCAGTGCCGAAGCTGCCTCGGGGCTGTAAATCAAAATGTGTTTAAACCGCGATATAGCGGTTTAAAACACTAGCTAAGGCAAGCTCCGGCACCAGCTCACCCTGAGCTGGTGCTCGGTGTTTACATATCATACCTACCATCAGAAGTGGTAGGTTTCCTTTAATTAAATGTAAATGTCCAGATGGGAAAACCCCTCTAATGCTTGTGCCATACTCTTCCTATTTATAGATGATGGATTAATCAAAGCTTCAGGAGATGTTTCTTAATAAAGAAACCTCATCCTGCAATTAAATTTTCTACAATTTTATCCCTGAGCCATCTGGTGTTTCTGATGTGATCCTTGGTCTTTAAGAGGCTGTTTGTTCTCTAATGTTCTTTTTTAAAGCATTGGGCCACATTTATCGCTTTTGTGCGCCTAAGTGTAGTAGTTGCGCCTAAATTCTGGCGCACTGTTTTGCCAGAATTATCACGAGCTACAACCATCTGTGATAAGTATATTTTCTGCCTCTTATTAATCACTTTACTTTAACACAGTTTAGGCGCAATTTGGCGCAGTTTCGGCGCAATGTTAGATTCAGGCACTTACATGTGACCCTGCTACAAGCTCCTCTCTGCTTCTTCCACAGCCCAGCATGAGAATGACCCCCACAGCAGCACCCAGGTGTGTGACACCCAGCACCCAGTGACCTCCTCAGCAGGGGCTTCTCCTGGAGGGGATCCCCCAGTGCTGGTCTCCTGCTGCACCCCTGTAATTCTGCACAGTATCCCCCTCAGAAACACTGGTGTCTGAGGGGGATTCTGTGCAGAATTACATGGGGGACACTTGTATGTTGTATCTGCAACATTCTGCAAACTTGTGCAAAGTTCTCTTCTCTCTTGCTGTGAGCTCAGGAGTTTGCAGAATATTTTGTAAATAGAAAATGATGAACTGTAAATAGAGTCTGCAGCTCCTGTCTGCAATGTATCTAATGTATCTATTATATGTCCTAGTGCAGTGATGGCTAACCTATGGCACTGGTGCCAGAGGTGGCACTCGGAGCCCTTTCTGTGGGCACTCAGGCCATCACCAGAGATGACTCCAGGTATCTTCCTGCAGTCCCAGACAGCTCAGGACTTGCTGTGCACAGAGGTATTTTAAAGTGACAGCGCTACCTGGGACTATTTTCTGCTTTATTGGTGCCTCAAGGGGCTGATATCAATGAAAACTGTGACAGAGAAGGGAGTATAAATCACAAATTACATTTCTGTGTTGGCACTTTGCGATAAATAAGCGGGTCTTTGTTGTAGTTTGGGCACTCGGCCTCTAAAAGGTTAGCCATCACTGTCCTAGTGTCTGCAGTGTATCTAATGTATCTATTATATGTTGCAGTGTCTGGCTGAGCTCTGCTGCTAGAAATGAGCTGTTCTGCAAAGGGGCTCAGTGCTTTCTTCTCAGATAACGCCACCTTCGGGCTGGAGTGTTTTTGCGCCCGTTTTTGCGCCTAAATGAAAACGTTGCAAGTGATGAATATTATTAGGCGCAGCAAAACATCGGGATTGCTAAGATAGATGAGGGAAAGCTGGTTATTTGTGCTGCGCGGCTAGTTTGGCGTTTAATCGCAAAAATGGCGCAAAAACGGTGCGTTTGAATGAAACGGTGCAAAAACAACAGAAAAAACGAGTGATACATGTGGCCCATTGAGTCCATCACAAAGCAAATGAGAACAAAACACACAAAAGTTCTCTATTTACTAATAAGGTGATTTTTTTTTCCATTAAAGGGGTTTTCCCACGAAGGAAAGTTAGACCCTATCCACGGGATAGGGCCTCATTGCTGATCAGTGCTGAGACCCCCACAGATCACAAAAACTAGGGGTCCATCAGATTAATGGAGCAGAAGATGGTGCATGAGCGTTCTGCTCCATTAATCTCTATGAAGCTGACGGAGATTGGTGAGCGCGGCTCATCCGCGGCCGTCTACTCCATTAATCTGATGGACCTCTCGTTTTCGTGATCTGTGGGGGTATCAGCACTGATCAGCAATGAGGCCCTATCCCGTGGATAGGGTCTAACTTTCCTTCATGGGAAAACCCCTTTAATGGAAAAATCTGCATACTTTATCTATGTTAGACAAGACCAGATAAGGAATGATAGGCACCACAAAGAGGGAATGACACATCTGCACAGTATTTTGTGATGCAACCTATCAGTATAAATAAAGATTAGAGATGAGCGAACATGCTCGTCCGAGCTTGATGCTCGGTCGAGCATTAGGGTACTCGAAACTGCTCGTTGCTCGGACGAATACTTCGCCCGCTCGAGAAAATGGCAGCTCCCGCCGTTTTGCTTTTTGGCGGCCAGAAACAGAGCCAATCACAAGCCAGGAGACTCTGCACTCCACCCAGCATGACGTGGTACCCTTACACGTCGATAGCAGTGGTTGGCTGGCCAGATCAGGTGACCTTGGGATAGACTAGCCCCTGCCTGCGCTGCTCGGATCATTCTGTGTCTGGATGCCGCTAGGGAGAGAGCTGCTGCTGGTCAGGGAAAGCGTTAGGGTGCTCTATTAGCTTACTGTTAGGCAGGAGTGATTCTCAAAGAACCCAACAGCCCTTCTTAGGGCTACAATAACGTTCTACTTTTTTTATTTTAATTTGCATCTAGTACCATTTTGTGAGGAATTAGCAGGGGGACTTGCTACCGTCGTGTTTAGCTCTTAGTGGCACACATATCCATAGCAAAGACCGAAGTGGGAAAATTTAGTAGGGGTTGGATTTCAATTAGGCACTAACTCAGTGTCATCTCATCTGGCATAGTAGTGTGCTTTGATACTTGGCTAGAAAATAGCCATAGGAGAATACAAAGAGCTTACTTACGCATACAGTAGCGTTCTATATATTTGATTTCTGGTTGATCTGCTGGTGGCTGTACTTTCTGCAGTGCATGTACTAGCCAATTCTGAGCAATTTGTAGTGAGACTTGCGACCGCTGTGTTCTGCGCTTAGTGACGCACATATCCATAGCAAAGACCGAAGTGGGAAAATTTAGTAGGGGTTGGATTTCAATTAGGCACTAACTCAGTGTCATCTCATCTGGCATAGTAGTGTGCTTTGATACTTGGCTAGAAAATAGCCATAGGAGAATACAAAGAGCTTACTTACGCATACAGTAGCGTTCTATATATTTGATTTCTGGTTGATCTGCTGGTGGCTGTACTTTCTGCAGTGCATGTACTAGCCAATTCTGAGCAATTTGTAGTGAGACTTGCGACCGCTGTGTTCTGCGCTTAGTGACGCACATATCCATAGCAAAGACCGAAGTGGGAAAATTTAGTAGGGGTTGGATTTCAATTAGGCACTAACTCAGTGTCATCTCATCTGGCATAGTAGTGTGCTTTGATACTTGGCTAGAAAATAGCCATAGGAGAATACAAAGAGCTTACTTACGCATACAGTAGCGTTCTATATATTTGATTTCTGGTTGATCTGCTGGTGGCTGTACTTTCTGCAGTGCATGTACTAGCCAATTCTGAGCAATTTGTAGTGAGACTTGCGACCGCTGTGTTCTGCGCTTAGTGACGCACATATCCATAGCAAAGACCGAAGTGGGAAAATTTAGTAGGGGTTGGATTTCAATTAGGCACTAACTCAGTGTCATCTCATCTGGCATAGTAGTGTGCTTTGATACTTGGCTAGAAAATAGCCATAGGAGAATACAAAGAGCTTACTTACGCATACAGTAGCGTTCTATATATTTGATTTCTGGTTGATCTGCTGGTGGCTGTACTTTCTGCAGTGCATGTACTTGCCAATTCTGAGCAATTTGTAGTGAGACTTGCGACCGCTGTGTTCTGCGCTTAGTGACGCACATATCCATAGCAAAGACCGAAGTGGGAAAATTTAGTAGGGGTTGGATTTCAATTAGGCACTAACTCAGTGTCATCTCATCTGGCATAGTAGTGTGCTTTGATACTTGGCTAGAAAATAGCCATAGGAGAATACAAAGAGCTTACTTACGCATACAGTAGCGTTCTATATATTTGATTTCTGGTTGATCTGCTGGTGGCTGTACTTTCTGCAGTGCATGTACTAGCCAATTCTGAGCAATTTGTAGTGAGACTTGCGACCGCTGTGTTCTGCGCTTAGTGACGCACATATCCATAGCAAAGACCGAAGTGGGAAAATTTAGTAGGGGTTGGATTTCAATTAGGCACTAACTCAGTGTCATCTCATCTGGCATAGTAGTGTGCTTTGATACTTGGCTAGAAAATAGCCATAGGAGAATACAAAGAGCTTACTTACGCATACAGTAGCGTTCTATATATTTGATTTCTGGTTGATCTGCTGGTGGCTGTACTTTCTGCAGTGCATGTACTAGCCAATTCTGAGCAATTTGTAGTGAGACTTGCGACCGCTGTGTTCTGCGCTTAGTGGCGCACATATCCATAGCAAAGACCGAAGTGGGAAAATTTAGTAGGGGTTGGATTTCAATTAGGCACTAACTCAGTGTCATCTCATCTGGCATAGTAGTGTGCTTTGATACTTGGCTAGAAAATAGCCATAGCAATAGGATAGCATTGTTTGGTTTTAAAAACTCAAAAAAAAACAAAAAACACAAAAAAAAACAAAAAAAAGTTAAAAAAAAAATAAAGTTATAACTCTCATTTTAAAAATGTTTAACCCGAGGGCTAGGGGTAGAGGACGAGGGCGGGGACGTGGGCGTCCAACTACTGCAGGGGTCAGAGGCCGTGGTCCTGGGCGGGGTGAGACACCACCTGCTGATGAGGGAGCAGGGGAACGCCGCAGAGCTACACTCCCTAGGTTCATGTCTGAAGTTACTGGGACTCGTGGTAGAGCACTGTTGAGGCCAGAACAGTGCGAACAGGTGATGTCGTGGATTGCTGACAATGCTTCGAGCAATTTGTCCACCACCAGTCAGTCTTCCACGCAGTCCACCCATGTCACCGAAATCGCCACTCCTCCTGCTCCTGCACCTCAGCCTCCTCCCCCCCAGTCTGCCCCCTCCCAGGAAAATTTGGCATTTGAACCGGCATACTCTGAGGAACTGTTTTCTGGACCCTTCCCACAGTCACAAACCACTTGTCCGGTTGCTGATGAGCAATTTTCCGATGCCCAGGTTTTCCACCAGTCACAGTCTGTGGGTGATGATGACCTTCTTGACGTAGTGGAAGTGTGTAAAGAGGTGTCCGACGATGAGGAGACACGGTTGTCAGACAGTGGGGAAGTTGTTGTCAGGGCAGGAAGTCCGAGGGGGGAGCAGACTGAGGGATCGGAGGATGATGAGGTGACAGACCCAAGCTGGGTTGAGAGGCCGGGTGAACACAGTGCTTCTGAGACGGAGGAGAGTCCTCGACCAGAACAGGTTGGAAGAGGCAGTGGTGGGGCCAGACGGAGAGGCAGGGCCAGAGCTGGTGCATCAGCGCCAAATGTGTCAACTAGTGAAGCTCCCGTGGCGAGGGCTCTTGCGGCGAGGGCTAGATCTTCAGAAGTCTGGAGGTTCTTTAAGGAAACACCGGATGACCGACGGACTGTGGTGTGCAACATTTGCCAAACCAGGCTCAGCAGGGGTTCCACCACTACTAGCTTAACTACCACCAGTATGCGCAGGCATATGAATGCTAAACACCCCACTCAGTGGCAACAAGCCCGTTCACCTCCGGCCGTGCACACCACTGCTCCTTCCCCTGTGTCAGCTGCTAGTCAGCCCCCTGCCCAGGACCCTGCCACAAAAACCCCATCGTCGCCTCCACGATCCTCCACAGCATCCACCAGCGTTCAGCTCTCCATACCCCAGACGCTGGAGCGGAAACGCAAATATAGTGCAACCCACCCGCACGCCCAAGCCCTTAATGTGCACATTTCCAGATTGCTAAGCCTGGAGATGCTGCCCTATAGGCTAGTAGAGACCGAGGCCTTTCGCAGCCTCATGGCGGCGGCCACCCCTCGGTATTCGGTCCCCAGCCGCCACTACTTTTCCCGATGTGCCGTCCCAGCCCTGCACCAGCACGTGTCAGACAACATAATCCGTGCCCTGACCAACGCCGTTTCTGACAAGGTCCACCTGACCACGGACACGTGGACGAGTGCTGCCGGGCAGGGCCACTATATATCTCTGACGGCACATTGGGTTAACTTGGTGGAGGCTGGGACCGAGTCTGACCCTGGGGCTGCTCATATACTGCCGACGCCGAGGATTGCGGGGCCTACCTCGGTCCAGGTGTTTCAGGCCTACTATGCCTCCTCCTCCTCCCACCCCTCCTCCACCTCCTCCTCCGAACTACCATCCGTGGGCACGGCGCCATCAGTCGGTAGCTCTAGGCACAGCAGCAGTGCCGTCGCTAAGCGACAGCAGGCGGTGCTCAAACTGCTGAGCCTAGGCGACAAAAGGCACACCGCCCAAGAGCTATTACAGGGCATCACGGCGCAGACTGATCTGTGGCTGGCACCGCTGAACCTCAAGCCGGGAATGGTTGTGTGTGACAACGGCCGTAACCTGGTGGCGGCTCTGCAACTCGGCAGACTGACACATGTGCCATGCCTGGCCCATGTGTTAAATCTGATAGTTCAGCGTTTCCTCAAGACATACCCCAATCTGTCTGATTTGCTCACGAAGGTGCGCCGCATCTGTGCGCATTTCAGGAAGTCCAGCCCAGATGCTGCCACTCTCAGGGCAGCGCAGCGCCGCCTCCAACTGCCCGCTCACCGACTGTTGTGCGACGTGCCCACGAGGTGGAATTCAACACTGACCATGTTATCCAGAGTTTACCAGCAGCGCAGAGCGATTGTAGACTGCCAGATGTCAACTTCCACCAGAACTGGTAGTCAGGTCAGTCAGCTTCCTCAAGTCTACAATGAGGAGTGGACGTGGATGTCTGATATCTGTCAGGTGCTGAGTAACTTTGAGGAGTCAACACAGATGGTCAGTGGCGATGCTGCCATCATCAGCCTCACCATCCCGCTGCTTGGCCTGTTGAAAAACTCTCTGGTCAGCATGAAGTCGGAAGCTTTGCGCTCGTCACAAGAGACAGGGGAAGAATATTCCCTTGTTGATAGCCAAAGCACCCTCAGGTCTGTTTCTCAGCGCATATCGGAGGAGGTGGAGGTGGAGGAGGATGAGGAGGAAGAGGAGGAGAATGTTGGCGAGACACAAGAGGGGACCATTGTTGAGTCCTTTACTGTTCAGCGTGTATGGGCAGAAGAAGAGGAGTTGGAGGAGTTGGAGGAGGAGGAAATGGACAGTCAGGCCAGTGAGGGGAGTGAATTCTTACGCGTTGGTACTCTGGCGCATATGGCAGATTTCATGCTAGGCTGCCTATCCCGTGACCCTCGCGTTCAAAGAATTTATTCCAGCACCGATTACTGGGTGTTCACTCTCCTGGACCCACGGTACAAGCAAAATCTTTCCACTCTCATCCCTGCAGAGGAAAGGAGTGTGAGAATGCATGAATACCAGCAGGCCCTGGTGCACAAGCTGAAACAGTATTTCCCTTCTGACAGCGCTAGCGGCAGAGTGCGTAGTTCTGCGGGACAAGTAGCGAGGGAGAGTAGGCGAGCAGGCAGCTTGTCCAGCACTGGCAAGGGTACGCTTTACAAGGCTTTTGCCAGCTTTATGTCACCCCAGCAAGACACTGTCACCTGTCCCCAGTCTCGGCAGAGTAGGGCTGATCTTTACAGAAAGATGGTGAGGGAGTACGTAGCTGACCATACCATCGTCCTAAATGATCACACAGCTCCCTACAACTACTGGGTTTCAAAGCTGGACATGTGGCACGAACTGGCGCTGTACGCCTTGGAGGTTCTTGCCTGCCCTGCCGCTAGCGTCTTGTCCGAGCGGGTTTTCAGTGCAGCTGGTGGCATCATCACCGATAAGCGTACACGCCTGTCGACTGACAGCGCTGACAGGCTGACGCTTATTAAAATGAATAAAGGCTGGATTTCTCAGAATTTCCAATCTCCACCAGGTGAAGGAAGCTCAACCTGAATAATTGATCCACTCCTCCTCCTCCTCATTTTCCTCCTTCTCCTCCTCTTTGTACAGTAAAGCAGAGGAAAATGGCTATTTTTTGACAGGGCCCACTGGCTCTTGCTATAGTACTTCATGCATTTAATTTTTCTGGAGGGCCACCTACCCGGTCCTCTGTTTGAAACAATTTTTGTGAGTGCCACATACAGGCACTCAATCTATTCCATTTTACTGCAGGGCCACCTACCTGCTCCTCTGGTTTGAAACATTTTTGGGACTGCCACATACAGGCACTCAATCTATTCCATTTTACTGGAGGGCCACCTACCTGCTCCTCTGGTTTGAAACATTTTTGGGACTGCCACATACAGGCACTCAATCTATTCCATTTTACTGCAGGGCCACCTACCTGCTCCTCTGGTTTGAAACATTTTTGGGACTGCCACATACAGGCACTCAATCTATTCCATTTTACTGCAGGGCCACCTACCTGCTCCTCTGGTTTGAAACATTTTTGGGACTGCCACATACAGGCACTCAATCTATTCCATTTTACTGCAGGGCCACCTACCTGCTCCTCTGGTTTGAAACATTTTTGGGACTGCCACATACAGGCACTCAATCTATTCCATTTTACTGCAGGGCCACCTACCTGCTCCTCTGGTTTGAAACATTTTTGGGACTGCCACATACAGGCACTCAATCTATTCCATTTTACTGGAGGGCCACCTACCTGCTCCTCTGGTTTGAAAAATTTTTGGGACTGCCACATACAGGCACTCAATCTATTCCATTTTACTGCAGGGCCACCTATCTGCTCCTCTGGTTTGAAAAATGTTTGGGACTGCCACATACAGGCACTATCCAAATTAAATTGTCTCCATAGCAGCCTCCACACGTTGTCTCCATTGCTACCTCCAAAAGTCGTCCATATAGCTGCCTCCATACATCGTCCCTTTATCAAACGAGGTGTGTCAGGCAGAAATTTGGGTTGTTTTCATGGATTCCACATCAAAGTTGTTAACTTTGTCGCCACCCTGCTGTGTTATCCACAAAATATACTGGCAAACTTTTACCATTTAGGGATATTATTTCAGCGCTTCTTGCGCATCTGTTTACATTCCCCTCACCCGGCATATCCTAAACTTATAAGAACGCTACTACACTTGATCTTATACAAAAGGTTCTTAGAAGTGCTGTTTGGGGAGTAGCCTAGAGACAGGGGCTTGGATTGGCAAAAGCTCGCCTGGCTGCAGAGCGCCAGCTCCATCCCAAGATCCAACTAACATAGTTGCAGCACCTTTAATCTACTACTAGTTCACTGCCTCCATAATAATAATAATAATAATCTTTATTTATATAGCGTCATCATATTCTGTAGCGCTTTACAAATCATAGGAAACAAATACAAATGTAATGTAACAGAGCACAACATTTGTATGGAACAACAGGAGTGAGGTCCCTGCTCGCCAGAGCTTACGGTTTATGAAGATGATGGGGTAACACGAGGTAAAAGAATATTTAATGGTCAAGCCATTCTTCTTAGGGAATAGAACAAAATATAATAAATGGAATTGCTGTCGCTTGAACCACTCAGCCGTCATCTTATATACCAGGTCCAGGGTGATTTGGACTGCAGAGAAGTCTGGTGCCTGTTGGTTGCTGGATAACAGATGGGAGGACGACACAGGACGGGTTAGTAGAAGAGTTAAAACTTCATGCAGTTAATGAGTGTTATAGGCTTGCCTAAAGAAATGGGTTTTAAGAGCACGTTTGAAACTTTGGAGGTTAGGTATTAGTCTGATAGTCCGGGGCAGAGCATTCCATAGAATTGGTGCAGCTCTAGAGAAGTCTTGGAGACGCGAGTGGGAGGTCCGCACTAGGGTAGAGGTTAATCTAAGATCACTGGCGGATCTAAGAGCACGGGTTGGGCGATAGACTGAGATAAGAGAGGAGAGGTAGGGGGGTGCAGCATTATACAGAGCTTTATGGATGAGGGTTATTATTATTTTAAACTGTATTCGAAAGGAGACTGGCAGCCAGTGCAGCGACTGGCATGAACTGTAAGCATACATGGTCCCCTTATCAAACGAGCTGTGTCAGGCAGAATTTTGGGTTGTTTTCATGGCTTCCATGTTAACTTTGTCGCCACCCTGCTGTGTAATCCACAAAATATACTGGCAAACTTTTATCATGTACCGATATTATTTGAGCGCTTCTTGCTCACCTCCTTTGGTTCCTCTCTGACACCCATTGGTTTGAAGCCTGAGTCCAATTAGGGTATGTCGCCATGCCACTCTCTAGCCTGCTGCCGCTGCCTCTGCATGCCGTCCCCTATAGTGTCAGGGTCAATTATTGGATGTTTTAGATGCTATCTAGCTTCATTCTGTCACTCTGTCATGGCCATGCTGTTGCCCATAATTTTGGCATAATGGTGCGATTAAGCAGCCTCAGAGGCATCCATGCATGCTGCCCCTGCTGTTTCCTGTCCATTTCCGTGGCGTTTCCATCCTTTTCTGAGGTTCCCAGGTGTTTGGCCAAGCTTCCCTGTGCAGAGCCTTGGTCCCCTTGAAAAATGCTCGAATCTCCCATTGACTTCAATGGGGCTCGTTATTCGAGACGAGCACTCGAGCATCGGGAAAAGTTCGTCTCGAATAACGAGTACCCAAGCATTTTAGTGTTCGCTCATCTCTAATAAAGATCCATTGACACAAAATCTAGCACGGTTTTGTTCGGAAGATATTTTTATTATTGTTATTGCTTTTAGCCATTATTTCTTATACTTATATCAGCACAGTTCTACCGGAGGCACAAAATTTCATGCATTAAGCTAGAGATAAAATATGCTAAAATATAATACAGTAAGTTATGGATTACACTCATCTGGTTTTACACATCTTTGTCCAGATAGAAGATATCCCTTATTACAGACACATTGTGGAAATCTTCCGGCATAACAGACTTCGGAGCCTCCTGGATTGGCGCATGTGGGTTGGCAGGCGGTTGCATTGTGCACATACTGCATGTTATCACTACACGTTACGTTACAGTCTTTAGGGCTGACACATTGTACAGATTCTCCATCAGTCCCGGTCTGAGGCAGGAGACCTTCGTCACATTTACAAGTTATCCTTCCACGTTTGTTACAAACTCTCGGAATGCCGGGACCCACATTGCCGCAGGTTATTTCACAGTCTGACACTACGGCCTGACGGCTGTTGGGAGGACAATTCAGAACTGGAAAAAAAGCAAGAAAGTAAAAATAATATCCAATAAAACAAAAAAATAACAAACATATGATATATTTTTTATAATGAAACCTTATTTTTGATACACAAATAGTAATTAACTGTATATCTAACTATCCATCTAACATCATGGTGCAGATTTACTTACCCGGCCGATTCGCGATCCAGCGGCGCGTTCTCTGCACATCATTCGGGTCCGGACGGGATTTATGAAGGTAGTTCCTCCGCCGTCCACCAGGTGGCGCTGCTGCACTGAAAATCATCTGAACGCGCCGGAATACACCAGCTCGGACCAAGTGAAGGTAAGAGCTTCCCAAGCGACACTTTTTCGGTTTTTAAATGCGGCGGTTTTTCCGAATACGTCGGGTTTTCGTTTGGCCACGCCCCCCCCGATTTCCGTCGCGCGCATGCCGGCACCGATGCGCCACAATCCGATCGCGTGCGCCCCAATCCCAGGGCAATTCAGGTACAATCGGCGCAAATCGGAAATATCCGGGTAACACGTCGGGAAAACGCGAATCGGGCCCTTAGTAAATGACCCCCCATATCTATCTATCTATCTATCTATCTATCTATCTATCTATCTCATATCTATCTATCTCTCTCTCTATCTCATATCTATCTATCTATCTCTCTATCTCATATCTATCTCCTATCTATCTATCTATATCATATCTATCTATCATCTATCTATCTATCTATGTATCTATCTATCCATGGGCCACATTTATCACTTTTGTGCGCCTAAGTGTAGTAGTTGCGCCTAAATTCTGGCGCACTGTTTTGCCAGAATTATCACAAGCTACAACCATCTGTGATAAGTATATTTTCTGCCTCTTATTAATCACTTTAC
The DNA here is from genome assembly GCF_040894005.1 of Engystomops pustulosus. Lineage (NCBI taxonomy): Eukaryota > Metazoa > Chordata > Amphibia > Anura > Leptodactylidae > Engystomops > Engystomops pustulosus. The sequence continues at coordinate 19,380,967 of NC_092416.1, forward strand.
TTTAAAACAGTTTAGGCGCAGTTTAGGCGCAGTTTAGGCGCAGTTTAGGCGCAATGTTAGATTCAGGCACTTACATGTGATCCTGCTACAAGCTCCTCTCTGCTTCTCCCACAGCCCAGAATGAAGATAACAATCACAGCAGCACCCAGGTGTGTGACACCCAGCACCCAGTGACCTCCCCAGCAGGGGCTTCTCCTGGAGGGGATCCCCCAATGCTGGTCTCCTGCTGCACCCCTGTAATTCTGCACAGTATCCCCCTCAGACACACTGGTGATACTGTGCAGAATTACATGGGGGACACTTGTCTGTTTCTGCAACATACTGCAAACTTCTGCAAAGTTCTTAGCTCTCTTGCTGTGAGCTCAGGGTTTTGCAGAATATTTTGTAAATAGAAGGTGATGAACTGTAAATAGAGTCTGCAGCTCCTGTCTGCAGTGTATCTAATGTATCTATTATATGTTCCAGTGTCTGCAGAGTATCTCATGTATCTATTATATGTTCTAGTGTCTGGCTGAGCTTTGCTGCTAGAAATGAGCTGTTCTGCAGAGGGGCTCAGTGCTTTTTTTTTTTTCAGATAACGCCACCTTCGGGCTGGAGTGTTTTTGCGCCCGTTTTTGCGCCTAAATGAAAACGTTGCAAGTGATGAATATCATTAGGTGCAGCAAAACATCTGGATTGCTAGTATATAATGAGGGAAAGCTGGTTATTTTTGCTGCGCGGCTAGTTTGGCGTTTAATCGCAAAAATGGCGCAAAAACGGTGCGCCTGAATGAAAAGGCGCAAAAACAACAGAAAAAACGAGTGATACATGTGGCCCCATGTATCTATCTATTCTATCTATATCATATCATATCTATCTATCTATCTATCTATGTATCTATCTATGTATCTATCTATGTATCTATCTCCTATCTATCTATCTATCTATCTCATATCTATCTATCTATCTCCTATCTATCTATGTATCTATCTATGTATGTATCTATCTATCTATCTATCTCCTATCTATCTATCTCCTATCTATCTATCTATCTCCTATCTATCTATCTATCTATCTATCTATCTCATATCTATCTATCTATCTATCTCCTATCTATCTATCTATCTCATATCTATCTATCTATCTATCTCCTATCTATCTATGTATCTATCTATCTATCTATCTATCTATCTATCTATCTATCTATCTATCTCCTATCTATCTATCTCCTATCTATCTATCTATCTCCTATCTATCTATCTATCTATCTATCTATCTCCTATCTATCTATCTATCTATCTATCTATCTATCTATCTATCTATCTATCTATCTATCTATCTATGTATCTGCTGTCTCCTATTTATCTAAAAGAATTAGAAAGAGAAGAAAGAAAAGTGATACAAGCGCCACATGTGTGAAAGCAGTTTCTGGCTTAGTGAAGAAGTATGATTGGTAATGCTCACCTTTTCTGGTTGTACAATCGGTACAACACGTAAAGTAGCTTAGATATCATAGTGGTCTCGGCAGCCGTCCTGCATTTGTTCCGACAATAGAATTTGTCGGAGAACAGAATAGGAAATGTATGGCGATCTTCCAGGCTATCTGCAGCGCCAATCACTCAGAATAATTCCTTTTTATAAACGAATATCTTTATTTATAGGCTGAACAATATGCGTTTCGAGCCCGAGGAAGAGCCCGGCCCGGGCTCGAAACGTGTATTGTTCAGCTATCGATCTATCTCATATCCTATCTCTGTTTATCTTTATATCTATCTATCTATCGATCTATCTATCTATCTATCTCATATCTATCTATCTATCTCATATCTATCTATCTATCTATCTCATATCTATCTATCTATCTATCTATCTATCTATTTATCTATCTATCTCCTATCTATCTCTGATTTCATTGATTGTTGTGTAGTTTGCAGTTACTTTCTATTCCACTCACCTCGGACACTGGTACAATCCGCCTTCCACTGCAAGACTACAAGAAGGAAATAAAATAGTTATTTTGTAGCAAATCTGATTTAAATAATAACATCATGTACACATGTTCAGTAACCCTGTTGAAAGCAAACATATTACAACTAGTGATGAGCGAGTATACTCGTCCGAGCTTAATGCTCGGTCGAGTATTAGCATACTCGGACCGGCTCGTTGCTCGGACGAGTATTTGCCCTGCTCGATAACGAGCATTTAATTTAAAAAAAAAAAAGTAAAGAACAGTAAAAAAATACAATTAAAACATTTAATTTAATCATTTAATTGAAGAACACAGTGAAAGAACACAGTGCAGAACAGATTGCAGATGTTCGCGAACATCTGCGATCTGCTCCGGAGACATGCGTGCAGAACGGTGTTCTCCACAATAGTATTCGAAGAACAATATGTGTAGAGAACAACTTGCAGATGTTTCCAAACATCTGCAAGTTGTTCTTCACACATATTGTTCTTCAAATACTATTGCAGAGAACATCGTTCTGCACGCGTGTCTCCGGAGCAGATCGCAGATGTTCCCGAACATCTGCAATCTGTTCTGCACTGTGTTCTTTCACTGTGCTCGGTCAGTTTTTAATTTTACTAAAAAATGCTCGGGTCTCCCATTGATTTCAATGGGGCTCGTTACTCGAAACGAGCACTCGAGCATTGGGAAATGTTCGGCTCGAGTAACGAGTACCCGAGCATTTTAATGCTCGCTCATCTCTAATTACAACCCCCCCCAAAAAAAAGTTATTATTATTAATTTAAAAATTGTTATTTCACATTTAACGAAATATTAACAATGGTAAAAATGTTGTTAACATTTCCCACTGTTGGCCACTAGAGGGAGCTTCAGCTGGGCGCTTTGGGGCAGATTTATGCATGGTTTTTGGTTGTACTTTAGTGACTTTTTTAACACATTGGGTTATTTGCGCCTTGTTTAACATTGTTTTGCCACTTGTGCCTAATAAGTCACAAAAAAAAATCGTCATTCGACAAACAGTCAAAACTACAAAGACAATTGTGGTGCAAAAAATAGACTCACAAAAGGCTAAAAACAAGAGCTTAGGGAAGGGGGAAATAAATGACCCCCTGTGTCTGTACACACAGATCATGCCATAGGGGAGGGTCAGCTATTATTCACACTATCTTCTATGATTGAAGGAAATTTAGTACCAAGATGAGGGATTGTAAACCCAGCACACTGACATACTGGTGTGTGTCCCCCCTGGCAGGATCTGCTCTTCTTTTAACCTCTTATGTCCTTGTTTTTACAAAACAAAGGCTTTTAAAATTATGCAAATGAGTCGGTGGGGCTCCAGGCCTCATAGTTGTGAATGGGATCTGGAGCCCCTTAGGCTAATTTGCATAATTTTACAGCCTTTTTTTTCTAAAAACAAGGGCATTAAAAGCTTAAATAAGAGCAGATCCTGCCAGATGGGCACACACCAGTATGTCAGTGTGCTGGGTTTACAATCCCTCATCCTGGTGGTAGATGTCCTTTATGTAGGGAACAAGACCTGTGATGACCTCATTACTGTTAAAGATGTCATTCCTGCTGGCAGTGTCTTATCATTTTATAGAATTATTTTTAAGATGTTCAAGTTCTTAATGCCCTCCGTTACTGAGATTGACATATATGAAAAACCTTTTGAATTACAGATCCAAAAATGTACAGAAGGTTTTTGCCTTTAACCGGGAGTCTCTCTTCAACTCCTATGGCTGCCATAGAGTGATCTGTAATTGACCCTTCTAGTCCAATATAAAATCACTGCCCTATATTGTCTTGTGTATTTTCAAGTACCATAGGGCACCTAAAATAAAAGTTTAAAAAAATAAAAATAATAAAACCCAAAAGTCCAAATCACCCCTCTTTCCCTTGAATGGGAATACAAATAATCAAACAAGTAGAAACATGCTAGATATTCCCTAAGATGAGCCTTGTAACAAAAAAATATGTCCAGATGTACAAAATGCCACATTTTTGTCATTATTTTTACATGGAAATGTTCTATAATGTTATATAACAAAAAAAATGATATATAAAAAAACTATCAAAACGTTGTACTGTCCCCATAATTACAGCAATGAAATCGTCAGCAAAAACTAAAAAAAAAGTAGCCAAGCCTTTGTGCTGACTTTTTCTTGTGTAACCAGTGCATTAATTTTTTAACTTATTTATTTTAAATACAGACGGTCCCCTACTTAAGAACACCCAACTTACAGACGACCCATAGTTACAAAAGGACCTCTGGATATTGGTAATTACTGTACTTTAGTCCTAGGCTACAATAATCAGCTATAACAGTTATCACAGGTGTCTGTAATGAAGCTTTATTGATAATCCTGGTTCTGATGACAATCCAACAATTTTAAAATCCAATTGTCACAGAGACTGAAAAATTTTTGAGCCAGGGGTTACAATTATAATTTTTACTGTTCCAACTTACATACAAACTTCACTTAAAGGGCATCTACCACCGGGATGAAGGACTGTATACAAAGGTCTCTCAGGGGCTCCATGCTCCATTAACACCTATGGAGCCTGGAGCCCCTAAGGCTCATTTGCATACAGTCCTACATCCTGGTGGTAGATGCCCTTTAAGAACAAACCTGCAGAACTTATGTTGTACGTAACCCAGGGACTACCTGTAATTGAGTGCTTTGTTTCCTTTATATAGGATATAATACCGAAGTATGAAAGTTGATGGCCTCAAAATGCTGTATTTTTTTCTCTGTGATCACAATGACCCAAAGATTAAAGAGGGAGGTGTAATTTGGACCATACAGTGAAATAAATAAATACAAGTATACCCCCCCCCCCTAAAAAAAATAAATAAATAAATAAATAAAATACATCAATTGCATTTTTGTCAACTGTATTGCATTTGGAATTATTCCATCTTTCCAGTCCATAACAGAATTGCTTATGATGTAGTGACCTCCCCCTACCAGGACATATATTTAGTTTATGATATTGTCCCTTACATTAAAGGGGTATTCCCATTTCAGTAAATTAATGTTATTGTTTGTATATAAAAGTTATACCATTTTTCAATTTCCTTTCTGTCTTAATTCCTTACGGTTTTCTAGATCTCTGCTTGCTGTCCTGCTTCAGAAAGCTTCTATGTTTACTTCCAGTGGACAGAAATCTGACCATGGTCACACAGGTGCACGGCTCGTTATATCACACTGATTACTCTGATTACTCTCTGTGATATAACGAGCCGTGCACCTGTGTGACCATGGTCAGATCTCTGTCCACTGGAAGGAAAAATGTAAGCATTCTATAGAAAACCATGAGGAATTGATACAGACAGTATATTGGAAAATTGTATAACTTTTCATCATACAAACAATAACATTAAACCAAAACATAGTTGAATAAAAATATCTGTAATTTAATAAGGAAATACTTACTTGCAACCAATAAAATTGCAGATATTTTGAAGAAACCCATGTTACGGCTAAAACAGCGGAGTATTCTATAAGATCCGGGAATAAAAACAAAATCAGACATAAACAATACATCACAGATAAAAACACTAAAGATGTACAAAAATGAATGGAGAATAGAGTAACATGAGACGGACGTCTTCTTCTTCCTGACCTGTTGGGATTGGGGCTCTAGAGATGGATTCTGGGCTCCTTCTGCTTCATCATGTTATTTATAAGGGTCAGATGAGGAAGGTTCACTTATATTTACATAAATAATTTGTGTCTTTGTAAATTGTGCAACATTTCCTTAAGTAATTACCGGTCTGATGAGTAAAGAGACGGATATTCACCAGGGTTTATAAAGATCAGGGCAATTATGGTAATCTGCCATATGTAAGCCGTGAAAACTTTGATTGCATTAGGATAAACACTGGGGATGAGCGAGTATACTGCTCGGTTGAGTATTAGCATACTCGGACCGGCTCGTTACTCGGACGAGTATCTCGCCGGCTCGAGATCGAGCATTAAATTAAGTGAAGAACAGTGTTTTTATTACATAATAAAATATTCCAGATGTTCCCAGATGTTTTCCTTGTAAGAACACATTGAAATAAGACTATTCATCACTTTCCCGGGGTGCGCACGTGTCTCCCGCTAGGTTCAGAGATGTTCGGAACATCTGGAATGTGAAGAATATTGATCTTTCAATGTGTTCTGCACTTAAATGGTCCTGTGTTCACTGTTTTTAATGTTTTAATTCTATTCTTCACAGGTATGTGCGCTTATCTCCCGATAGGTTCGGAGGTGTGCGCGCACATCTGCAAAGTGAAGAATAGAATTAAAACATTAAAAACAGTGAACACAGGACCATTTAAGTGCAGAACACATTGAAAGATCAATATTCTTCACATTCCAGATGTTCCGAACATCTCCGAACTTAGCGGAAGACACGTGCGCACACCTGCAAAGTGAAGAATAGTGTTATTTCAATGTGTTCTTACAAGCAAAATATCAGGAAACATCTGGAATATTTTATTCTGCACTGTTCTTTTAATGTTCTCTTTTACTAAAAAAATGCTCGAGTCTCCCATTGACTTTAATGGGGCTCGTTATTCGAGACGAGCACTCGAGCATCTGGAAAAGTTTGTCTCGAATAACGAGCACCCGAGCATTTTAGTGCTCGCTCATCTCTAATAAACACCGATGAGGACACAATTATTAGGACGCGTACTCATTACATTTTTTACGACAAAGGCATTTGAAGGGGTTTTCCCATGAATGACAATTCTTAAATTTTAATCCTCCTGCTGTTTACACAATAAAGATCATTTTTACCCCCTTACTTTACAATTTCATTCAGTCTTATTGATATTTTAGCTCCTATCACTCAGTGATGGTCAGTGTAAGATTCCAGAGTGCGAGTGGGGACTCTCTAAGCAGACACATCATGATCCCTCTGTGCTGTGAGATGCAGTGAGTGGGGACTCTCTAAGCAGACACATCATGATCCCTCTGTGCTGTGAGATGCTGTGAGCAGACAATGTGCTAATATTATCAGGGTACAAGGTTTATCTACAGTTTTATTTAGCTTTTAAACATTGTACTAGTATCTGACACATAAAAAGAGAGATGAGACAGACCAGAAAGGATAAGATCCATGAGATGCATATAAAACACAACGACACTCTCAGCAATGTTACATATCTGCTACATCTGAGCTGTAAAGTACAGTCAGCTCTGCTAAAACTCCTTCCCCTGGTATAAAGATCTTATCTTGCCTGTAGCATGTAGAGTAAGTCTGTGCATGCTGCTGCTTGCCGGCAGGAAGTGTCTGTGTGTCTGTGTTTGAGTTTCTATTGGAATGCAAGAGATGATAGGCTGCAGGCAGAGATCACACTGCAGCAAACAAAAAGGAGAAGATTTTCATGAGAAGACTCCGCCCAGCCTGACCCTAAGCCAGAATATTAATGGTCGGATCCCGGGGGAACCAAAATTGTGAACTCCAGGACTGATAGAGACACTTTGGAATTATATCAGTGAAATGCTGTATTTATGTTAAAAATGTGATATTTGTTATCCTGACAGTATCTTGTTTCTGTGTCTAGCTGATGTATCTTCTTCTATTGTACCTTAGATAAATAGATATGAGATAGCTAGATAGATAGATAGAAACTTGAAAGTTCAGAGCAGCACTGCAATGCTGGTGGGTGCAAAGTCCTGATGCTCTCTGGCCCGAGAGCTTCAATAGTAAATTTTCAAAAAACTGGCAGCACTCCAAGGTAGTCTCAAAAAGTGACGGGGTGTCTTTTATTCCATGTGCAACGTTTCAGCTCTCAAGGAGCCTTTGTCAAGCATGATACATTGGGCCACATTTATCACTTGTTTTTTCTGTTGTTTTTGCGCCTTTTCGTTTAGGCGCACCGTTTTTGCGCCATTTTTGCGATTAAACGTCAAATTAGCCGCGCAGCAAAAATAACCACCTTTCCCTCATCTATCGTTCAATTCCAGATGTTTTGCTGCGCCTAATGATATTCATCACGTGCGACTTTTGCATTTAGGCGCAAAAACGGGCGCAAAAACACTCCAGCCCGAAGGTGGCGTTATCTGAGAAGAAAGCACTGAGCCCCTTTGCAGAAGAGCTCATTTCTAGCAGCAAAGCTCAGCCAGACACTGGAACATATAATAGATACAATTAGATACATTGCAGACAGGAGCTGCAGACTCTATTTACAGTTCATCACCTTCTATTTACAAAATATTCTGCAAAACCTGAGCTCACAGCAAGAGCAAGAGAAGTTTGCACAAGTTTGCAGAAGCTTGCAGAATTTTGTTCCCCATGTAATTCTGCACAGTATCACCAGTGTCTGAGGGGGATACTGTGCAGAATTACAGGGGTGCAGCAGGAGACCAGCACTGGGGGATCCCCTCCAGGAGAAGCCCCTGCTGAGGAGGTCACTGGGTGCTGGGTGTCACACACCTGGGTGCTGCTGTGAGTGTTATCTTCATTCTGGGCTGTGGGAGAAGCAGAGAGGAGCTTGTAGCAGGATCACATGTAAGTGCCTGAATCTAACATTGCGCCTAAACTGCGCCTAAACTGCGCCTAAACTGTGTTAAAGTAAAGTGATTAATAAGAGGCAGAAAATATACTTATCACAGATGGTTGTAGCTTGTGATAATTCTGGCAAAACAGTGCGCCCGAATTTAGGCGCAACTACTACACTTAGGCGCACAAAAGTGATAAATGTGGCCCATAGATCGGTATGCAAACATATAAAGGATAGATAGATAGATAGATAGATATGAGATAGATAGATAGATAGATATGAGATAGATAGATAGATAGATAGATAGATAGATAGATAGATAGATAGATAGATAGATAGATATGAGATAGATAGATAGATAGATATGAGATATGAGATAGATAGATAGATAGATATGAGATAGATAGATAGATATATAGATATGAGATAGATAGATAGATATATAGATATGAGATAGATAGATAGATAGATAGATAGATAGATAGATAGATATGAGATAGATAGATAGATATATAGATATGAGATAGATAGATAGATATGAGATAGATAGATAGATAGATATGAGATAGATAGATAGATAGATAGATATGAGATAGATAGATAGATAGATATGAGATAGATAGATAGATATGATATAGATAGATAGATAGATATGAGATAGATAGATATGAGATAGATAGATATGAGATAGATAGATATGAGATAGATAGATATGAGATAGATAGATATGAGATAGATAGATAGATATATAGATATGAGATAGATAGATATATAGATATGAGATAGATAGATATATAGATATGAGATAGATAGATAGATATATAGATATGAGATAGATAGATAGATAGATAGATAGATAGATATGAGATAGATAGATAGATAGATAGATATGAGATAGATAGATAGATAGATATGAGATAGATAGATAGATAGATAGATATGAGATAGATAGATATGAGATAGATAGATATGAGATAGATAGATATGAGATAGATAGATATGAGATAGATATGAGATAGATAGATAGATATGAGATAGATAGATAGATATGAGATAGATAGATATGAGATAGATAGATATGAGATAGATATGAGATAGATATGAGATAGATAGATAGATATGAGATAGATAGATAGATAGATAGATAGGTATGAGATAGATATGAGATAGATAGATAGATAGATATGAGATAGATAGATAGATAGATAGATATGAGATAGATAGATAGATAGATAGATATGAGATAGATAGATAGATATGAGATAGATAGATAGATATGAGAAAGATAGATAGATAGATAGATATGAGATAGATAGATAGATATGAGATAGATAAATAGATAGATAGATAGATAGATAGATAGATAGATAGATAGATAGATAGATGCCATTTCAGCTTACATAGGATCATAGGGAGTTTCCATGCTTCTGACCAGTCTAATAACTATCATACATCATTAATGAATTAATTTGCATATTATGTATAAACACATATCTTACTTTCTTTACATATATTGGGGGAGATTTATCATACATCTGTTAGAGCAGAACTGTTCTAGTTGCACATGGAAACCAATCAGAGCTCAGCTTTCATTTTCCCTCAGCTTTTTATAAAATTAAAGCTGAGCTCCGATTGGTTTCCATGGGCAACTAGAACAGTTTTACCTCAGAAACTAATGATAAATCTCCCCCATTGTGTAATGTGCAGAGCGGCTACACCCAAATCTGAGCTTCCTACTTGCTATATCTGATATTTGCATATGTTCCATGACCTCCTGAGGACTACTCCCGGACAGGAAGCGTCTCTATCTTCTGCATGGATTTCATTTTATTGTAATTATTTTTATTATATATTTATAGAGCAGCAATAACTCCATGGTGCTGTACAAGTGATAGGGGATTCACATACATTACATTAAGACAAGAACCAATGCAAGTACAAATACAAGACTATAGAGATCAGGAGACAAGAAGAAGGAGGACCCCTGAGGACTCACAATCTATATGGGGGGAAGATGGAGACACGAGGTGAGGGCTCACAATCTATATGGGGGGAAGATGGAGACACGAGGTGAGGGCTCACAATCTATATGGGGGGAAAATGGAGACGCGAGGTGAGGGCTCACAATATATATTGGGGAAGATGGAGACGCGGGGTGAGGGCTCACAATCTATATGGGGGGAAGATGGAGACACGAGGTGGGGGCTAACAATCTATATGGGGGAAATGGAGACACGAGGTGGGGGCTCACAATCTATATGGGGGAAGATGGAGACACAGGGTGAGGGCTCACAATCTATATGGGGGGAAGATGGAGACACGAGGTGAGGGCTCACAATCTATATGGGGGGAAGATGGAGACGCGAGGTGAGGGCTCACAATCTATATGGGGGAAGATGGAGACACAGGGTGAGGGCTCACAATCTATATGGGGGGAAGATGGAGACACGAGGTGAGGGCTCACAATCTATATGGGGGGAAGATGGAGACGCGAGGTGAGGGCTCACAATCTATATGGGGGGAAGATGGAGACACGAGGTGAGGGCTCACAATCTATATGGGGGGAAGACAGAGACACGAAGTGAGGGCTCACAATCTATATGGGGAGAAGATGGAGACACAAGGTGAGGGCTCACAATCTATAAGGGGGAAGATGGAGACACGGGGGGAGGGCTCACAATCTATATGGGGGGAAGACGGAGACACGAGGTGAGGGCTCACAATGTATATGGGGGAAGATGGAGACACAAGGTGAGGGCTCACAATCTATATGGGGGGAAGATGGAGACACAAGGTGAGGGCTCACAATCTATATGGGGGGAAGATAAAGACGCGGGGTGCGGGCTCACAATCTATATGGGGGGAAGATAAAGACGCGGGGTGCGGGCTCACAATCTATATGGGGGGAAGATGGAGACACAAGGTGAGGGCTCACAATTATGGGGGGAAGATGGAGACACAAGGTGTGGCCTCACAATCTATATGGGGGAAGATGGAGACACAAGGTGAGGGCTCACAATCTATATGGGGGGAAGATAGAGACGCGGGGTGAGGGCTCACAATCTATATGGGGGGTAGATGGAGACACAAGGTGAGGGCTCACAATCTATAAGGGGGAAGATGGAGACACGGGGGAAGGGCTCACAATCTATATGGGGGGAAGATGGAGACACGAGGTGAGGGCTCACAATCTATATGGGGGGAAGATGGAGACGTGAGGTGAGGGCTCACAATCTATATGGGGGGAAGATGGAGACACGAGGTGAGGGCTCACAATCTATATGGGGGGAAGACAGAGACACGAAGTGAGGGCTCACAATCTATATGGGGGGAAGACGGAGACACGAGGTGAGGGCTCACAATCTATATGGGGAGAAGATGGAGACACAAGGTGAGGGCTCACAATCTATAAGGGGGAAGATGGAGACACGTGGGGAGGGCTCACAATCTATATGGGGGGAAGACGGAGACACGAGGTGAGGGCTCACAATGTATATGGGGGAAGATGGAGACACAAGGTGAGGGCTCACAATCTATATGGGGGGAAGATGGAGACACAAGGTGAGGGCTCACAATCTATATGGGGGGAAGATAAAGACGCGGGGTGCGGGCTCACAATCTATATGGGGGGAAGATAAAGACGCGGGGTGCGGGCTCACAATCTATATGGGGGGAAGATGGAGACACAAGGTGAGGGCTCACAATTATGGGGGGAAGATGGAGACACAAGGTGTGGGCTCACAATCTATATGGGGGAAGATGGAGACACAAGGTGAGGGCTCACAATCTATATGGGGGGAAGATAGAGACGCGGGGTGAGGGCTCACAATCTATATGGGGGGTAGATGGAGACACAAGGTGAGGGCTCACAATCTATAAGGGGGAAGATGGAGACACGGGGGAAGGGCTCACAATCTATATGGGGGGAAGATGGAGACACGAGGTGAGGGCTCACAATCTATATGGGGGGAAGATGGAGACGCGAGGTGAGGGCTCACAATCTATATGGGGGGAAGATGGAGACACGAGGTGAGGGCTCACAATCTATATGGGGGGCAGACAGAGACACGAAGTGAGGGCTCACAATCTATATGGGGGGAAGACAGAGACACGAGGTGAGGGCTCACAATCTATATGGGGAGAAGATGGAGACACAAGGTGAGGGCTCACAATCTATAAGGGGGAAGATGGAGACACGGGGGGAGGGCTCACAATCTATATGGGGGGAAGACGGAGACACGAGGTGAGGGCTCACAATGTATATGGGGGAAGATGGAGACACAAGGTGAGGGCTCACAATCTATATGGGGGGAAGATGGAGACACAAGGTGAGGGCTCACAATCTATATGGGGGGAAGATAAAGACGCGGGGTGCGGGCTCACAATCTATATGGGGGGAAGATAAAGACGCGGGGTGCGGGCTCACAATCTATATGGGGGGAAGATGGAGACACAAGGTGAGGGCTCACAATTATGGGGGGAAGATGGAGACACAAGGTGTGGGCTCACAATCTATATGGGGGAAGATGGAGACACAAGGTGAGGGCTCACAATCTATATGGGGGGAAGATAGAGACGCGGGGTGAGGGCTCACAATCTATATGGGGGGTAGATGGAGACACAAGGTGAGGGCTCACAATCTATAAGGGGGAAGATGGAGACACGGGGGAAGGGCTCACAATCTATATGGGGGGAAGATGGAGACACGAGGTGAGGGCTCACAATCTATATGGGGGGAAGATAGAGACGCGGGGTGAGGGCTCACAATCTATATGGGGGGAAGATAGCGACACGAGGTGAGGGCTCACAATCTATATGGGGGGAAGATGGAGACACGAGGTGAGGGCTCACAATCTATATGGGGGAAGATGGAGACATTAGGTGAGGGCTCACTATCTATATGGGGGGAAGATAGAGATGCGGGTTGAGGGCTCACAATCTATATGGGGGGAAGACGGAAACATGCAATGAGGGCTCACAATCTATATGGGTGGTAGATGGAGACACAAGGTGAGGGCTCACAATCTATATGGGGGGAAGATAGAGACACGAGGTGAGGGCTCACAATCTATATGGGGGGAAGACGGAGACACGAGTTGAGGGCTCACAATCTATATGGGGGGAAGACGGAGACACGAGGTGATGGAGCAGAGCAGTTTATAGCTTGTTGTAGCTGATCCTGACAGGTGGGTTTTCAGATTGTGTTTTAAAGATAGGAAGGTGGGGGACAGTCACATTTTGGTGGAGACCACGGCACTAACCGTAATTCTAACCAATACCGTAGTCCAAAAAAAAAAAAAAATAGAGAAAATGAATGAAAATAGATAGCACCTTTCTATACAAAAAACCCCATTGCTTTCAAAAACGATGGGGGTCATTTACTAAGGGCCCGATTCGCGTTTTCCCGGCGTGTTACCCGAATATTTCCGATTTGCGCCGATTGTACCTGAATTGCCCCGGGATTTTGGCGCACGCGATCGGATTGTGGCGCATCGGTGCCGGCATGCAGATAAGTAAATCTGTCCCTATATGTTAATTTACAGAAGAATTGGAGCAACATCTTCATAAACATTAACAAAAATCGAAGCTCCTGATGTTTAAACTGTAAGACACCAATGATGTCCTCATATACAAAAATATTTACTCACAAAAAAGTGTCCACTTTTTTTATATTTTTTTTACATAACTTGAGACTGAGGCTTCTTGCTGCAAATGTGAACTCAACCTTAATGTTACTTCTTCTCTATCTCCTTATTAGCTGTCACACAGACAAGATTAGTTTTATTCTTGTAAAACCAGTTTGGCGGCATAGAATCTTCTAAGTACAGAATTGCATCTGCTTCCTGGTTCACGATATATGTTTTGGTTGCTGGAAGCGGAAAAATATTATTTCAATGTGCATTAACTCATATTAAAGTGAACCTGTCAACACATTTTTTTCACAAATGCATCTAGAGGCAGGTTCCCATAGAAACCTATTAATTAACTGACATCCTTCTTTTACCTAAAAACAGTTTCCCTAGGATCCCTGTATAATCAACTTTATAATTTTATCTGATATAAAGTCGGGGCATGCAGCAGTAATGCCATGTGACCAGAGTGCCATCATCTCAGGTCCTTTAGCTTCCTAACAAACTGAGCCCCAAGCAAACATCTGCTCACATAAAATCACAGCATGTGTTCATGGACTTCTACTCTTCTCTATGCCTCCGTGTAGGCATGCTGCGATTTCATGTTATCAGATGTATGCAGGGGGTACAGTTTGCTAATGTTAGGAGTCTAAAATGTTTAGATATGTATTTATCAACAACAACAATAAAAATAATAATTAGAATAATAAACATGTTTAGTATTACAAATATTATTATAATTATTGTCACGGGTGCTCCCGCGATCCCTGTCTCGGATCGCGGGCGCATCCGTGCCCCCCCGTTTGCCCCCGCTGCAGGCCGGTCTCTGAACTCACCTCTCCCGGCTCCTGCTCTTCCCCGGACTGCCGTGCGCGCGTCCCCGCCTCCTAGGGCGTGCGCGCGGCTCCTGCCGAAAATTTATAGGGCCAGCGCACCGCTAATTGGTGCACTGGCTGAACCTCACCTTTAAGAATCCTGCCTCTTCCTGTGTCCCCTGCCGGATCTTTGTGCCTCATAGCCTTAGAGAAAGCTTCCAAGCGAGTATTCCTGTGTTCCTGTGTATTCCTGTGTTCCTGTGTATTCCTGCATTCCTGTGTATTCCTGCGTTCCTGTGTATTCCTGTATTCCTGTATTCCTGTGTATTCCTGTGTGTTCCCGCTCCTGAGTCCTGTGTTGCCGTGTTACCTGAGTTCCTCCGTGTTGCTGTGTTCCGTGTGCCTGTGTTCCCGTTCCCACCAGCCTGGACCTCCTGTTGCTGACCCCGGACTTGGACCTGACGTTGCATCTCTGCCGCCTGCCCTGACCCTGTGCCTGGACCTGTCTACGAGATTGTCATCCGCTAAGGTACCTCGACCTCGGCTGCCACCGTGGGCTAGTCACACCTGGGAACGACCTAGTGGTATCCTGCCGCAGCAAGTCCAACCCGCTTTGCGGCGGGCTCTGGTGAATACCAGGTGCCGCTAGGCTCCGGTTCCGGGTGTTGGCCAGTTACATCCTGCCGTCTGCACATGCGCAGAACAGCAGGCCCGCGCCTGTGCAGCCCCGGCTTCGAAGCAGTGACGGCAGGATCGTCGGACGAGGGAGCGCAGCTACGAGCAGCTGCGCGCCGAAGATGGTGAGTAGGAGGAGAAAAGAGGCTACCGGGGCGTGGAGTAGCCGCGCCATTTAACCTCAGATGCGGCTACTCCACACCCCAGTAGCCGCATAAAAATTTTTGCATAAAAGTCTGATAAAAGTTACTAAAAAAGTGCGGGGACGTGAGGATTAGCCCTTAAAAGGGCTATCCTCACGTCCTATTGATCCACCTACCACCCGATCTACCTTTATAGGTAGATTTGTGGTGGTAGGTTCCCTTTACAATATAGATGTCTATAAATTGTCATTTTGGTGCAAATTATGGTTACAAAGTTTCAAATAGACTTCAGTTCTGATCATGTGTAGGAAAAACGTTAGAAGAGGTCGAAAAAATTGTGCTGCCTGATATTTAAACCTCTAAAATAAATTAAAGTCCAAACCCGGAATAACCAAAAAAAATACACTTTAATGTTCTGACTAAGGATAAATGAACTCAGGATGGCAAAATAACACATTCCCTTATTTATTGTTATTTACAGAAATACAGTGTTTCCAAGATATAATTCCAACCTGTCTCTATCAGTCCAGATGTTGTATATATTTTGGATGTCCTTGGATACGATCATAAACTCCTGACCAGATTGTCTTGCATGCTGTGATTCCTCTCTTATGAACAGGCATCTCCTGTACTGACACTTCCTGTCCAGCAGCATAAAGAGGAGACCAGCTCTACAAACAAGAACAAGCATCTTGATCTAAGGGGAGGGGGAGGCATAGCTGAGCTGAGAGCATGTTTGATTGCTTATGTGAGATAGCAGAGCTGTGTGTGTGTTATTGGATAGGTGAGATAGCAGTGCTGTGTGTGTGTGTTATTGGATAGGTGAGATAGCAGACCTGTGTGTGTTATTGGATAAGTGAGATAGCAGTGCTGTGTGTGTGTGTTATTGGATAGGTGAGATAGCAGACCTGTGTGTGTGTTATTGCATAAGTGAGATAGCAGTGCTGTGTGTGTGTGTTCTTGGATAGGTGAGATAGCAGACATGTGTGTGTGTTATTGGATAAGTGAGATAGCAGTGCTGTGTGTGTTCTTGGATAGGTGAGATAGCAGTGCTGTGTGTGTGTGTTCTTGGATAGGTGAGATAGCAGTGCTGTGTGTGTGTGTTATTGGATAGGTGAGATAGTAGAGCTGTGTGTGTGTTCTTGGATAGGTGAGATAGAAGTGCTGTGTGTGTGTGTTATTGGATAAGTGAGATAGCAGAGCTGTGTGTGTGTTATTGGATAGGTGAGATAGCAGTGCTGTGTGTGTGTTATTGGATAGGTGAGATAGCAGTTCTGTGTGTGTGTGTGTGTTATTGGATAGGTGAGATAGCAGAGCTGTGTGTGTGTTCTTGGATAGGTGAGAAAGCAGTGCTGTGTGTGTATGTTATTGGATAGGTGAGATAGCAGTGCTGTGTGTGTGTTATTGTATAGGTGAGATAGCAGTGCTGTGTGTGTGTGTTATTGGATAGGTGAGATAGCAGTGCTGTGTGTGTGTTATTGGATAGGTGAGATAGCAGTGCTGTGTGTGTGTGTGTGTTATTGGATAGGTGAGATAGCAGAGCTGTGTGTGTGTTCTTGGATAGGTGAGAAAGCAGTGCTGTGTGTGTATGTTATTGGATAGGTGAGATAGCAGTGCTGTGTGTGTGTTATTGTATAGGTGAGATAGCAGTGCTGTGTGTGTGTGTTATTGGATAGGTGAGATAGCAGAATTGAGTTTGTCATTAGCTATTTCATATATATCTCATGACCTGCCTGATGTCTCTTTTTCTTTGTGTCAGATATTAGTAAAATCTTCAGAAGCTAAATGTAGCTAAATCCTGTACCCTGATACTCTAAACACATTTTAATAATAATAATAATATTAATAATAATAATATAATAATAATTCTTTATATAGTGCACACAGATTACACAGCGCTGCACAGACCAAGTTGGTCCCTGTCCCCAATGGGGCTCACAATCTAGTATGTTTTGGATTGTGGGAGGAAACTGGAGGACCCAGCGGAAACCTACACAACCAGAGAGAAAATATATAAACTCTTTGCAGATGTTGACCTGGGACTTTAACCCAAGACCCCAGCGCTGCAAGGCTGTAGTGCTGACCACTGAGCCACCGTGCTGCCCTATTTTCAGCACACAGCACCTTGGACAAGAGGATAGCACAAAGGAATCAGGCAGTTGACGGCTCAGGTAGTGCCTGCCCACAGAGATTAATATTACAGTGAACTGCTAATGCAGGGATAGGAGCATGGCAACAATAAAACTGAGTGAGGGGATAAAAGTTTTCTTTATCATGTTAGCATCACTAGCAGATAAGGATCTAAGAATGTTCTTTTACGGGCAACCCCCTTTAATATAATTTTTAAAATTTTTCTGTTCTTGAAACATAAATGTGATCAGTGTTTATTGTTGTGAACATATAAATAGATACAATTTATCACCAAAATATCAATACAAATAATTGAAATGTGTTATCTGTATTTCTCACATGTTAGAGGAGATTTCTCTGTTCAGGGCAGATACAGAAGGGAACAGACTGTGTACAACACCCGATCTACTGCCGCTGTTCCTGGTATGGTCCTCAAGGAAGAGGATGCTTGTCCTGATGTGCCAACATGTTCAGGTTTCAGGTAGATTTGTGTAGACTAAGAGAAAGTAAATTTGGATTCTATTTGCCAATCCCAAACATCCTAACTAGAGATGAGCGAGCACTAAAATGCTCGGGTACTCGTTATTCGAGACGAACTTTTCCCGATGCTCGAGTGCTCGTTTCGAGTAACGAGCCCCATTGAAGTCAATGGGAGACTCGAGCATTTTTCAAGGGGACCAAGGCTCTGCACAGGGAAGCTTGGCCAAACACCTGGGAACCTCAGAAAAGGATGGAAACACCACGGAAATGGACAGGAAACAGCAGGGGCAGCATGCATGGATGCCTCTGAGGCTGCTTAAATGCACCATTATGCCAAAATTATGGGCAACAGCATGGCCATGACAGAGTGACAGAATGAAGCTAGATAGCATCTAAAACATCCAATAATTGACCCTGACACTATAGGGGATGGCATGCAGAGGCAGCGGCAGCAGCTGCAGGCTAGAGAGTGGCATGGCTACATACCCTAAATGGACTCAGGCTTCAAACCAATGGGTGGCAGAGAGGAACCAAAGGAGGTGAGCAAGAAGCGCTCAAATAATATCGGTACATGATAAAAGTTTGCCAGTATATTTTGTGGATTACACAGCAGGGTGGCGACAAAGTTAACATGGAAGCCATGAAAACAATCCAAAATTCTGCCTGACACAGCTCGTTTGATAAGGGGACGATGTATGGAGGCAGTGAACTAGTAGTAGATTAAAGGTGCTGCAGTTAAAACTATGTTAGTTGGACCTTGGCATGGAGCTGGCGCTCCGCTGCCAGGCGAGCTTTCGCCAATCCAAGCCCCTGTCTCTAGGCTACTCCCCAAACAGCACTTCTAAGAACCTTTTGTATAAGATCAAGTGTAGTAGCGTTCTTATAAGTTTGGGATATGGCGGGTGAGGGGAATGTAAACAGATGCGCAAGAAGCGCATGATGCGCATGGAGCTGGCGCTCCGCTGCCAGGCGAGCTTTCGCCAATCCAAGCCCCTGTCTCTAGGCTACTCCCCAAACAGCACTTCTAAGAACCTTTTGTATAAGATCAAGTGTAGTAGCGTTCTTATGTAGTAGCGTTCTAATGTAAACAGATGCGCAAGAAGCGCTGAAATAATATCGGTAAATGATAAAAGTTTGCCAGTATATTTTGTGGATTACACAGCAGGGTGGCGACAAAGTTAACAAGTTTGATGTGGAATGCCCTGTAATAGCTCTTGGGCGGTGTGCCTTTTATCGCCTAGGCTCAGCAGTTTGAGCACCGCCTGCTGTCGCTTAGCGACGGCACTGCTGCTGTGCCTAGAGCTACCGACTGATGGCGCCATGCCCACGGATGGTAATTCGGAGGAGGAGGAGGAGGTGGAGGAGGGGTGGGAGGAGGAAGAGGTATAGTAGGCCTTTTTTAGACCTGGACCGAGGTAGGCCCCGCAATCCTCTGCGTCGGCAGTATATGACCAGCCCCAGGGTCAGACTCGGTCCCAGCCTGCACCAAGTTAAGTGTAGTAGCGTTCTTATAAGTTTGGGATATGGCGGGTGAAGGGAATGTAAACAGATGCGCAAGAAGCGCATGATGCGCATGGAGCTGGCGCTCCGCTGCCAGGCGAGCTTTCGCCAATCCAAGCCCCTGTCTCTAGGCTACTCCCCAAACAGCACTTCTAAGAGAACCTTTTGTATAAGATCAAGTGTAGTAGCGTTCTTATAAGTTTAGGATATGGCGGGTGAGGGGAATGTAAACAGATGCGCAAGAAGCGCATGATGCGCATGGAGCTGGCGCTCCGCTGCCAGGCGAGCTTTCGCCAATCCAAGCCCCTGTCTCTAGGCTACTCCCCAAACAGCACTTCTAAGAACCTTTTGTATAAGATCAAGTGTAGTAGCGTTCTTATAAGTTTAGGATATGGCGGGTGAGGGGAATGTAAACAGATGCGCAAGAAGCGCTGAAATAATATCCGTAAATGGTAAAAGTTTGCCAGTGTATTTTGTGGATAACACAGCAGGGTGGCGACAAGGTTAACAACTTTGATGTGGAATCCATGAAAACAACCCAAATTTCGGCCTGACACACCTCGTTTGATAAAGGGACGATGTATGGAGGCAGCTATATAAACGACTTTTGGAGGTAGCAATGGAGACAACGTGTGGAGGCTGCTATGGAGACAATTCAATTTGGATAGTGCCTGTATGTGGCAGTCCAAAAAAGTTTTCAAACCAGAGGAGCAGGTAGGTGGCCCTCCAGAAAAATGGAATAGATTGAGTGCCTGTATGTGGCAGTCCAAAAAAGTTTTCAAACCAGAGGAGCAGGTAGGTGGCCCTCCAGAAAAATGGAATAGATTGAGTGCCTGTATGTGGCAGTCCAAAAAAGTTTTCAAACCAGAGGAGCAGGTAGGTGGCCCTCCAGAAAAATGGAATAGATTGAGTGCCTGTATGTGGCAGTCCAAAAAAGTTTTCAAACCAGAGGAGCAGGTAGGTGGCCCTCCAGAAAAATGGAATAGATTGAGTGCCTGTATGTGGCAGTCCAAAAAAGTTTTCCAACCAGAGGAGCAGGTAGGTGGCCCTCCAGAAAAATTGAATAGATTGAGTGCCTGTATGTGGCAGTCCAAAAAAGTTTTCAAACCAGAGGAGCAGGTAGGTGGCCCTCCATAAAAATTGAATAGATTGAGTGCCTGTATGTGGCACTCCCAAAAATTGTTGAAAACAGAGGACCGGGTCGGTGGCCCTCCAGAAAAATTAAATGCATAAAGTACTATAGCTAGAGCCAGTGGGCCCTGTCAAAAAATAGCCAGTTTCCTCTGCTTTAGTGTACAAAGAGGAGGAGAAGGAGGAAAATGAGGAGGAGGAGGAGTGCATAAATTATTCAGGTTGAGCTTCCTTCACCTGGTGGAGATTGGAAATTATGAGAAATCCAGGCTTTATTCATCTTAATAAGCGTCAGCCTGTCAGCGCTGTCAGTCAACAGGCGTGTACGCTTATCGGTGATGATGCCACCAGCTGCACTGAAAACCCGCTCGGACAAGACGCTAGCGGCAGGGCAGGCAAGAACCTCTAAGGCGTACAGCGCCAGTTCGTGCCACATGTCCAGCTTTGAAACCCAGTAGTTGTAGGGAGCTGTGTGATCATTTAGGACAATGGTATGGTCAGCTACGTACTCCCTCACCATCTTTTTGTAAAGATCAGCCCTACTCTGCCGAGACTGGGGACAGGTGACAGTGTCTTGCTGGGGTGACATAAAGCTGGCAAAAGCCTTGTAAAGCGTACCCTTGCCAGTGCTGGACAAGCTGCCTGCTCGCCTACTCTCCCTCGCTACTTGTCCCGCAGAACTACGCACTCTGCCGCTAGCGCTGTCAGAAGGGAAATACTGTTTCAGCTTGTGCACCAGGGCCTGCTGGTATTCATGCATTCTCACACTCCTTTCCTCTCCAGGGATGAGAGTGGAAAGATTTTGCTTGTACCGTGGGTCCAGGAGAGTGAACACCCAGTAATCGGTGCTGGAATAAATTCTTTGAACGCGAGGGTCACGGGATAGGCAGCCTAGCATGAAATCTGCCATATGCGCCAGAGTACCAACGCGTAAGAATTCACTCCCCTCACTGGCCTGACTGTCCATTTCCTCCTCCTCCAACTCCTCTTCTTCTGCCCATACACGCTCAACAGTGTAGGACTCAACAATGGTCCCCTCTTGTGTCTCGCCAACATTCTCCTCCTCTTCCTCCTCATCCTCCTCCACCTCCACCTCCTCCGATATGCGCTGAGAAACAGACCTAAGGGTGCTTTGGCTATCAACAAGGGAATCTTCTTCCCCCGTCTCTTGTGAGGAGTGCAAAGCTTCCGACTTCATGCTGACCAGAGAGTTTTTCAACAGGCCAAGCAGCGGGATGGTGAGGCTGATGATGGCGGCATCGCCACTGACCATCTGTGTTGACTCCTCAAAGTTACTCAGCACCTGACAGATATCAGACATCCACGTCCACTCCTCATTGTAGACTTGAGGAAGCTGACTGACCTGACTACCAGTTCTGGTGGAAGTTGACATCTGGCAGTCTACAATCGCTCGGCGCTGCTGGTAAACTCTGGATAACATGGTCAGTGTTGAATTCCACCTCGTGGGCACGTCGCACAACAGTCGGTGAGCGGGCAGTTGGAGGCGGCGCTGCGCTGCCCTGAGAGTGGCAGCATCTGTGCTGGACTTCCTGAAATGCGCACAGATGCGGCGCACCTTCGTGAGCAAATCAGACAGATTGGGGTATGTCTTGAGAAAACGCTGAACTATGAGATTTAACACATGGGCCAGGCATGGCACATGTGTCAGTCTGCCGAGTTGCAGAGCCGCCACCAGGTTACGGCCGTTGTCACACACAACCATGCCTGGCTTCAGGTTCAGCGGTGCCAGCCACAGATCAGTCTGCGCCGTGATGCCCTGTAATAGCTCTTGGGCGGTGTGCCTTTTATCGCCTAGGCTCAGCAGTTTCAGCACCGCCTGCTGTCGCTTAGCGACGGCACTGCTGCTGTGCCTAGAGCTACCGACTGATGGCGCCATGCCCACGGATGGTCGTTCGGAGGAGGAGGTGGAGGAGGGGTGGGAGGAGGAGGAGGCATAGTAGGCCTGAAAGACCTGGACCGAGGTAGGCCCCGCAATCCTCGGCGTCGGCAGTATATGACCAGCCGCAGGGTCAGACTCGGTCCCAGCCTCCACCAAGTTAACCCAATGTGCCGTCAGCGATATATAGTGGCCCTGCCCGGCAGCACTCGTCCACGTGTCCGTGGTCAGGTGGACCTTGTCAGAAACGGCGTTGGTCAGGGCACGGATTATGTTGTCTGACACGTGCTGGTGCAGGGCTGGGACGGCACATCGGGAAAAGTAGTGGCGGCTGGGGACCGAATACCGAGGGGCGGCTGCCGCCATGAGGCTGCGAAAGGCCTCGGTCTCTACTAGCCTATAGGGCAGCATCTCCAGGCTTAGCAATCTTGAGATGTGCACATTAAGGGCTTGGGCGTGCGGGTGGGTTGCACTATATTTGCGTTTCCGCTCCAGCGTCTGGGGTATGGAGAGCTGAACGCTGGTGGATGCTGTGGAGGATCGTGGAGGCGACGATGGGGTTTTTGTGGCAGGGTCCTGGGCAGGGGGCTGACTATCAGCTGACACAGGGGAAGGAGCAGTGGTGTGCACGGCCGGAGGTGAACGCGCTTGTTGCCACTGAGTGGGGTGTTTTGCATTCATATGCCTGCGCATACTGGTGGTAGTTAAGCTATTAGTGGTGGAACCCCTGCTGATCCTGGTTTGGCAAATTTGGCACACCACAGTCCGTCGGTCATCCGGTGTTTCCTTAAAGAACCTCCAGACTTCTGAAAATCTAGCCCTCGCCGCAGGAGCCCTCGCCACGGGAGCTTCACTAGTTGACACATTTGGCGCTGATGCACCAGCTCTGGCCCTGCCTCTCCGTCTGGCCCCACCACTGCCTCTTCCAACCTGTTCTGGTCGAGGACTCTCCTCCGTCTCAGAAGCACTGTGTTCACCCGGCCTCTCAACCCAGCTTGGGTCTGTCACCTCATCATCCTCCGATCCCTCAGTCTGCTCCCCCCTCGGACTTCCTGCCCTGACAACAACTTCCCCACTGTCTGACAACCGTGTCTCATCATCGTCGGACACCTCTTTACACACTTCTTCCACTACGTCAAGAAGGTCATCATCACCCACAGACTGCGACTGGTGGAAAACCTGGGCATCGGAAAATTGCTCAGCAGCAGCAGGACAAGTGGTTTGTGACTGTGGGAAGGGTCCAGAAAACAGTTCCTCAGAGTATGCCGGTTCAAATGGCAAATTTTGCTGGGAGGGGGCAGACTGGGGGGGAGGAGGCTGAGGTGCAGGAGCTGGAGGAGTGCCGATTTCGGTGACATGGGTGGACTGCGTGGAAGACTGACTGGTGGACAAATTGCTCGAAGCATTGTCGGCAATCCACGACATCACCTGTTCGCACTGTTCTGGCCTCAACAGTGCTCTACCACGAGTCCCAGTAACTTCAGACATGAACCTAGGGAGTGTAGCTCTGCGGCGTTCCGCTGCTCCCTCATCAGCAGGTGGTGTCTCACCCCGCCCAGGACCACGGCCTCGGACCCCTGCAGTAGTTGGACGCCCACGTCCCCGCCCTCGTCCTCTACCCCTAGCCCTCGGGTTAAACATTTTGAAAATGAGAGTTATAACTTTAATTTTTTTTTTAACGTTTTTTTGTGTTTTTTTTTTTTTTTTGTGTTTTTTAGTTTTTAAAACCAAACGATGCTATCCTATTGCTATGGCTATTTTCTAGCCAAGTATGAAAGCACACTGCTATGCCAGATGAGATGACGCTGAGTTATGAAAAAAATAAACGTAAAATAAAAAAGGAAATGGCAGACTGTGCCTAATTGAAATACAACCCCGGGCCCTAATAAATTTTCCCACTTCGGTTTTTGCGATGGATATGTGCGTCACTAAGCGCAAAACACAGTGGTCGCAAGTCTCACTCCAAATTGCTCACAATTTGCTAGTAGATGCACTGCAACAACTACAGCCACCAGCAGATCAACCAGAAATCAAATATATGTAACGCTATTGTAGACGTAAGTAAGCCTATTGGATTCTCCTATGGCTATTTTCTAGCCAAGTATGAAAGCATACTACTATGCCAGATGAGATGACGCTGAGTTATGAAAAAAATAAACGTAAAATAAAAAAGGAAATGGCAGACTGTGCCTAATTGAAATACAACCCCGGGCCCTAATAAATTTTCCCACTTCGGTCTTTGCGATGGATATGTGCGTCACTAAGCGCAAAACACAGTGGTCGCAAGTCTCACTCCAAATTGCTCACAATTTGCTAGTAGATGCACTGCAACAACTACAGCCACCAGCAGATCAACCAGAAATCAAATATATGTAACGCTATTGTAGACGTAAGTAAGCCTTTTGGATTCTCCTATGGCTATTTTCTAGCCAAGTATGAAAGCACACTACTATGCCAGATGAGATGACGCTGAGTTATGAAAAAAATAAACGTAAAATAAAAAAGGAAATGGCAGACTGTGCCTAATTGAAATACTACCCCGGGCCCTAATAAATTTTCCCACTTCGGTCTTTGCGATGGATATGTGCGTCACTAAGCGCAAAACACAGTGGTCGCAAGTCTCACTCCAAATTGCTCACAATTTGCTAGTAGATGCACTGCAACAACTACAGCCACCAGCAGATCAACCAGAAATCAAATATATGTAACGCTATTGTAGACGCAAGTAAGCCTTTTGGATTCTCCTATGGCTATTTTCTAGCCAAGTATGAAAGCACACTACTATGCCAGATGAGATGACGCTGAGTTATGAAAAAAATAAACGTAAAATAAAAAAGGAAATGGCAGACTGTGCCTAATTGAAATACAACCCCGGGCCCTAATAAATTTTCCCACTTCGGTCTTTGCGATGGATATGTGCGTCACTAAGCGCAAAACACAGTGGTCGCAAGTCTCACTCCAAATTGCTCACAATTTGCTAGTAGATGCACTGCAACAACTACAGCCACCAGCAGATCAACCAGAAATCAAATATATATAACGCTATTGTAGACGTAAGTAAGCCTTTTGGATTCTCCTATGGCTATTTTCTAGCCAAGTATGAAAGCACACTACTATGCCAGATGAGATGACGCTGAGTTATGAAAAAATAAATGTAAAATAAAAAGAAACTGCCAGACTGTGCCTAATTGAAATCAAACCCCTAATAAATTTTCCCACTTTGGTGTTTGAGGTGGATATGTGTGTCACTAAGAGCTAAACACAACGGTAGCAAGTCCCCCTGCAAATTCCTCACAATATGGTACTAGCTGCACTACTAGTGCCAGCAAGCCCAGCCACAAGCAAATAAAAAAAAAAGGATAACGTTATTGTAGCCCTAAGAAGGGCTGTTGGGTTGTTGTAGAATCACTCCTGCCTAACAGTAAGCTAATAGAACACCCTAACGCTTTCCCTGACCAGCAGCAGCTCTCTCCCTAGCGGCATCCAGACAGAGAATGATCCGAGCAGCGCGGGCAGCGGCTAGTCTATCCCAGGGTCACCTGATCTGGCCAGCCAACCACTGCTATCGACGTGTAAGGGTACCACGTCATGCTGGGTGGAGTGCAGAGTCTCCTGGCTTGTGATTGGCTCTGTTTCTGGCCGCCAAAAAGCAAAACGGCGGGAGCTGCCATTTTCTCGAGCAGGCGAAATACTCATCCGAGCAACGAGCAGTTTCGAGTACGCTAATGCTCGAACGAGCATCAAGCTCGGACGAGTATGTTCGCTCATCTCTAATCCTAACCCTTTCCCACTTTTTGGTGACACTTAAAGGACTTTTTAGACCTTAATCAACCTGCTTTACTACCAAATGTGCTGCTCTTCTGAGCACAGTTGTAATTTTCTCTCCAGTCCCCACTGTTCCCTAGAAATCAATGGACTTGCTTTAGGATCACCCTCACCCAGAACCACCCTTCTGACATATCAAAATCTAAATTTATGGGGGACATTAATCATAGGCTGGCACCAAGTTCACCAGTGTAATGCTCTACATCTGCAATGTGTTCTTCACACATATTGTTCTTCACATACTATTGTGAAGAACACCGTTCTGCACTCGTGTCTTCGGATACGTTAGCAGATGTACGGAAACATCTGCAATGTGTTCTTCACTGTGTTCTTCACTGTGTGCTTCACTTAAATGATCCTGTGTTCACTGTGTTCATTGTATTCTTCACTGTTCTTCACTGAGTTTCCTTAAAGGAAACCTACCACTTGAAGTGGCAGGTTTCAGATGGAAATACCGAGCACCAGCTCAGGCTGAGCTGGTGCCGGAGCTTATTTTTGTTAGTGTTTTAAACCGCGGTATCACGGTTTAAAACACTTTTTAAACTTTATAGCTGGCGCAGGGAGGTATGCGCTCGGCGCTTACCGTGAGCGCGGATCTCCTTCACTTCCTATGTAGCCGCGCGCAGGGTAAGCCCTGTAGCCCTGCGCCGGCTATAAAGTTTAAAAAGTGTTTTAAACCGCGATACCGCGGTTTAAAACACTAACAAAAATAAGCTCCGGCACCAGCTCAGCCTGAGCTGGTGCTCGGTATTTTCTTCTGAAACCTGCCACTTCAAGTGGTAGGTTTCCTTTAAGTAAATGCTCGATCTCGAGCAGGGGAAATACTCTTCCGAGCAACGAGCCCTTCAAGTATGCTAATACTCGAACGAGCATCAAGCTCAGACGAGTATACTCGCTCATCTCTACTGTGTACATACATGACATTACTTATCCTGTAGTCATCTTAATTTACATTCTGTGAATTTCTTAGAACATGTTCCATTTCATAGGCAAATTAAATAATGAGAGTTTTTTCTGTTTTATTTATTTTAGCAAATACATTGTTCTGTTATTTTACTGCAGGAATTTTAGTCGGTGAATTTACAGTCCCTCACTCTGATACATTTCTTCTCAGATAGAACATATCCCTCATCACAGACACATTGAGGGGAACATTTTTGGCTACATTTACTTATCATAAATGGATCCTCACATGTGGGTTGGCAGCCGGATGCACAGAATTCAAAGTGTCTTTTTTCATCACACTTTACGTTACAGTCTTTAGGTCTGACACATTGTACAGATTTTCCCTCAGTTCCCGTCTGCGCCAGGAATCCTTCGTTACACTTACAGGTCAATCTTGTAACATTAATGCACTTATCAGAAGAAGACAACAAGTTGCTGCAGGTTTTATAACAACTTCCAAAGTTTCCTTTCTTGCTGTTTTTAGGACACTTCAGATCTGGACAAAAAGAAGTAAAAAAAAAAACGAGAGTCAACGAGATTTCATCTGAATAAAAACCAACAGAGGAAATAGAAAGCGAAGAATTTACTAAATCTAAGACTTGACTTTCTTATTGCTTTCACCTTTAACCTTGCTGTTACTTTTTTATGTTAGTGATTTTTTGGGGGTCTTTTATGTGTCCTATAAAATTTGAAAAGTTTTATGCGACTTTTTTAACTTTGTAAGAATTGCTGAAATCTCCGCTTGAGAAGTGATCTAAAAAGAGATGTATAAATGTACAGAAATATTAATTGTTCCACCACATGTAGCCGAGAGTTTATAAACTTTGACGAGTCTCTAAGATGAAGTTGTAAGTGTTTTATCAATGTTTTCCTTCGATTGTCCCATTTATGTAGCTCGTACCTCGTACATTACTTACTTGGTACGGATAAACTGTCCACCTTCCATTGCAAAACTACAGGGCGAAAAAAAAATGAAATCAATTAATTTGTCTTTTAAAACTCCAAATTATAGATATTACTAGAACAGCCATCAAAAATATTGGGGGTCATTTACTAATGGTCCGATCGCGCATTTTCGTCGGATCTCCCAAATTTTTCCGATTTTCGCTGGGATTTTGGCACACGCGATTGTATTGTGGCACATCGGCGCTGAATTTCACGTGACAGAAATCAGGGGGCGTGGCAGTCGGAAAAACCACGGAATTTAAAAAAAGATTTGTGTTGCAGGATCAATCAATCACATGCACCAGGAATAGGTTGGTGAACTCCAGCGGACCTCGGCGCAGCAGTGACACCTGGTGGACATCGGGCGCACAACCTTAGTGAATCGCCGGAAGACCCGAATCCTCGTCGGAGAACGCGCCACTGGATCGCGACAGGACCGGGTAAGTAAATGACCCCCATTGTCACCATTGTTACATTTTACACTGGAGTACAGATTTCTCAGCTTCTTCTATTCATTCTTCAAAATTTATATTATATAGTTTTCACACTGGTCACATTGGTTCACTTTGTTTGTGCCTTACTGAACTACTGTTGTATGAACACGGTTTAAAGGGAACCTGTAACCAGGGACCTCATTGTCACTAAAGACAGGTTACAAAAGCTCATCACACCTGCTTTACAAATCTGCCTTTCTGCCTGTATTTGCATTACAATAAAATTGGGTGTTATAACTTACCTTGCACCCTGGCAGAATCCTTTGTGTAGTCCCAGGGGTTAGCCTTTGGTTTGGACGCATTTCAAAAAACAACATGTGACTTGTCTGTGCTGCAGACTGCTCAGATCTTGGCCCCCACCTTTGTGCTCCTCTACAGCTCCTCCCTCCTGCTCCTACAGAGAGGTCACAGCCTGGTGACATCAGGCTGTACAGGAGCACAATGATGGAGGCAGCCTGCAGTAGAGACAAGTCCTGTGTTGTTTTTTGAAATGCAACCATAACCGAACTCCAACCCCTGGGACTACACAGAGGATTCTGACAGGGTTCAAGGTAAGTTATAACACACAATTATATTGTAAAGCAAATGCTTAGAAACAGCAGAAATACATATTTGCACTACAGGTGTGATGGGCTCCTGCAACCTGTCTTTAGTGAAAATAAGGGCCCTGTTGCCAGGTTCCCTTTAACTGGCTACACTGTTTGGTGTAATTCATACCATACCCATCTCTTTCCTGCTGCATTAGCTCTGGTTCATAGTTATTTAACTCATTGTGATTGATATCTCCTAACACTACTAACCTGTTCCATATGCTGTCCGGATTTCTGAGTTCTGGTCTAATCACAATTGAGGACACTTGCCCACTCCTCCCCGCTTGTTGGCTACAAAGTTATTCCAAGTTAGATCCTTGCACATTATGTTGATCATTGTTTTCCTGGTTTCCTGATTCCTGGCTCTTGTTTTCACTACTCTTCCCTGTTTTTATGATTTTGTACTGCAGTACTGTCTCGGTTGTGACCCAGCTCTGGTGCCCATAGTTATCTGTTTGTATTGTTTTGTCCTTGTCTACATGCTTTACTCATTGGCAAAAGGAGGGATTGTTAACCAGTTACCGGCCACTGCTCAGGGTGGTTTAGAGAAAGTAGGAAAGATAAATTGACGACTTTAGATTTGAGGCTCAGTGTCTTATCCATGATCCTGTACCTGCTCCCCCATTATACCAGCAATCTTATTAATTTATTACTCTAGGGAAGCTTCACCAGAAAAAAAAATGAATCTACATGATTACCATAGGGAAGCTTCAACCACTTATTTCCCAAGACTTTCGTCTTTTTACTTCCAAAGCCACAAATATCCATTAGACTTGTTATATTCTGTCTTATGTCTTTACACATGAAATATTTTGGACATTTTTGGGCACCAGTGTATAAAAAGGATATAGCAGAACTGGAAATGGTGCAGAGGAGAGCAACCAGGATTATTAGGGGAATGGGGGGGGAGGGGGGGAGGATAGAATATAATGACAGATTACAAAATTTGGGATTATTCATCTTTGAAAAAAGACGACTGAGGGGAGACCTCATTACTATGTACAAATACCTGAACGGACAGTACAAGGATCTCTCCAAAGACCTTTTTATATCTAGGCCTGTTGAAAACACATTTGTTTAATTCTTAAAGGTTGGACTTGATGGACTTGCGTCCTTTTCCAACCTTAATATACTATGATACTATGAAATTTTGGGTGGTGCCATTATTATGTTTCTTCAAAAAGCTATCATTTTTATTTTATTTTTCAGACACAGAGACATGTGAGGGCTTGTGATCTGGTACAAAGTATTCTTTTTAGTGGTCAAACCAATATACAGGCGGCCCCCTACTTAAGAACATCCGACTTACAGAAGATCTCTGGATGTTACTTTACTCCCAAGCTGCAATGATCAGCTGTAAAGTGTCTGTAATGAAGTTTTATTAAAGGGGTATTCCAGGAATCAGCATAATTCATATATAAATGTGTCCTTAAAATATAAGCTAATATGTAATTAGTTGTTATTTAAAATTTTGCTCCCCTTAGCAGAAAATGCTGATGACATAGACTGTAATGAAGAATTAAAATGCTATCGGCCCTTTAATCAGTCCGTTAATTTCCTCCGCGAGGAGCAGACACAGGATAGAAGATGCCGCTGGTCACATGTCCACATCACATGTCCTGCACCTGTCTGGGCAGGTCATGTGATCAGCACTACGTTTGGCTGTAGTTGGTTGGTGGCAGTATGGCCAGTGTTTTGGTGATGGCAGTTACACATCATTACTATGGTAACAGAGGAAGAAAACCTGTTAGATCATCACTGGGAGCAGAGCATAAGAGGGAGGAGGAGTTACTGAGAACTAAAGGATCATGGGACTTGTAGTTTCCAGTGGCGGCCAATGTGGCGATAACTCTGCATTCTTTAGAGAGGCCATAACATTTTGTATATCATAAAATCAAACAATTTAAGCTCCATTTTGTGACTAATGACATTGAATTTTGTTACATTCATTTATTTATAGCATCAAGGGTTTTTGTATCAGACGCTCATATTCCTGGAATACCCCTTTAATAATTCTTGGTCCTGATATAGCAAAAAAATGTTGTAAATCCAATTGTCATTGGGACAGACAAAATATTTTGTCTTGAGCTACAATTATAAAATATACAGTTACGACTTACATACAAATTCAACTTAAGTTTTCCCACAAACTAAATGTGTCCTTAAAATATAAGCTAATATGTAATTAGTTGTTATTTAAAATTTTGCTCCCCTTAGGGATAGGGCCTAACTTGCTGATCAGTGGGGGTCTTAGTGCTGACCTTTGGACCCCTCATCACTCTGTCAGACTAATGGAGCAGATGGCCGTGCATGACTGTTCTGCTCCATTAATCTCTATAGGGTGACGGAGATCGGTGCGACACTCGTCAATTTCGGTCAGCTCCATAGAGATTAATGGAGCAGAACGGTCATGCGCGTCAGTCTTCTACATTAGTCTGACAGAGCGACGGACCCCACGTTTTTTGAGATCTGTGGCGGTCTCAGCACTGAGACCCCCGTTGATCAGCAAGTTAGGCCCTATCCCATGGAGTTTAGTTTGTGGGAAAACCCCTTTAAGAACAAACCTAAAGAACCTATTCTGTACTTAACCCAGAGACTGCCTGTACTGGAAAGCTGGAAAATATACCAAAGACGATCAATTTGACATATAAGCAGAATTGCGGCCTATTCTCTACGACTTTGTTTTTAAGGCTTATATTGTGCATATGAATAGACCATTCACTTTATTCTTTGGGTCAGATTGATCACGTACAGTATATAACACATTTATATCGTTTATTTAATGTTTTAATACCTTTTAAAACAAGCTTTGCAAGGTTTAAGGTGTCGTTCATTTCTGCAATAATCTCACGGTCTCAATTTTAGGGACTGTAGGACCCTGTGATCTGTTTTAATTCAAAGATTTATCCATGAAAAAAATTAACAAACAAGCCGCAATTCTGACATTTGGTTATTTCCATGCGTGGTTTTTTTTTTGTACCGTTTTAGATAAATCTGCCTCAATATTTCTAGATGAGTTTGTGCTAAAACTCTATGCAGCGGGAGTAGAGGGTCAGCTGATTCCTTTTATAGGGGGAGGCCAAAACAAGAAAAATGAATCAAAACTGGAATTTATCATATGCAGTGCCCCCTATCTGCTTTGATTATAAAACTTTTATATATAGAAGTTTCCCCCAAATTAGTTTTTTTACAATATCAACAAATCTGTCCAAAATAATGTATAGTTTTGCATAGTAAAATTATTCTAAATAATTGTGGTAAAATGATTCACTCAAGATCATTAAAATATTTACAGCGTCTCTCCCCGAAAAATATCTCAATACAAAATCTCCCCTCCGAATTCAAATTTAAAAAACTACATTTTGCTTCCCAAACATAAAAATCAGTCGACCACTTTTCCAAATCACTTTACTAGTAAAAGTAACACTGAAGGGTGAAGGGCACCTCAGACCTTAGAAAAGCCTAAAATGCAACTCAACAGAAAAAGCAAAATTACAAAATGTACTAAATGTTGTCAATTGTCCTTCTTGGTGTTTGCTCTACTGTTGTGGAGATTTGGAAGCGGAGATAAAAGAAGAAATGATATAGGATAAGGAGGGATATTCTTACTTGTGACCATGAAGATGGCGGATAATGCGAGGACCCTCATGTCTCCGGTAATAAGAGATCTTAGTATCACAAGTCACTGATAAACAGAAGAGACATATATAATAATATAGGGAACATATAAATGTATTAGAATGTATAGACACCTACATGTTACCTTCTGGGACTGGGGCTCTAGAGGCTTCAGGGTTCTGTCCGCTGGACTGGACGGATCTCTAGATGTGAAAGGTCCGGTTTGGCTGATACATGACTATTGACACTGGGACTTTGCATCTACGTGTCTCTGTATTGTCTGATACTTATCTCCAGGTTCTAAAGTTAACACATTGGGGAACATCTAAAAACAATGCAGTCTGCACTATGTGTAGTTACCTGTGTGGTGTGCAGGGGGCGCCAGATTCAGGATTTCTGGTGCCCGTTCTTCATGAATCTGGTGCCCCCTGCACTGCCGCAACAGAGTGCACTGATTTTTTTTTGGTGCACCTTTAACATGCGGCGTGCGACATACTTCTATCGGACACTGCATGAGAAATGTGGCACACTGTCCGACTGAGCACCGGAACGCCCCTATTGGTGCAGAAATATGTGTCACGTCGGGTAAAGTGCAACCGCAACACATATGAAGCACACGCATCACAAATGTGGCGCGGACACTTCTTAAATATTAGTGAAAGAAGTTTGCACTCAAAAGAATGTGCAAAGTCCAACAGAAATCTGGCGCAGGGGCTTTAGTAAATGTGGCCCACAGGGTATAAAGTCCAACATTATATGAGTCAACTTGGTCGTATCTAGAAAAAATTAAAGGGAGATCCACCATACAATTTTACCACCATCGGTGCTTTGTAGAGGTTAAAAATCTGAACGCCAGCCTTGTTATATAAAAGGGGCAAAATTGCACCTAAAAAAAAAGACTTTAATCGTTATGGAAATAACCCTGAAGGGCTCGGGGGGCTTTAGTGAATCCTCTCTGGTCTTTGACCGCACAACCCGCCCCCCTCTCTCACAGCTCTTCGAACCAGGTTTCCTCCTCATGCTCCGCCCCCTCCAGCTGTCTGCTTCATGAGCTTGCTGATGACATCAGTAGGGGGCGGGGAGGGATGAGGAAGTGGGCGGGATAGAAGCGCCGGCGCATGATGCGAACAGTTGCAGGGCATGAAAACGCAGCATGCGGGTTAGAAAAACTGTGTGGGGGCATACAGCTGAAGCTTGGAAGGGCTCCATTAGTCTCCCCCGGAGTCCTTCAGGCAAATTTCCATAAGGAGTAAAGTCTGTTTTAGGAGGCATTCAGAATTTTAACCTCTGCGAAGCACTGGTGATACTTTTTAAATCATGTGGTAGATTTCCTTTAAAAATTCAGAAGATGTAATGTAATATATTGAAACCCAATATAAAAACCTGATGTTTTCGGCAGAAAACCTGAAATAATAGTAGTAGTGATACAGTAGTAGTAAATCCCAAGGAGGGCGAGACTCACCTGTATTATATAGTCAGGGTCAGGACAACATCGTATAATCATTGAGGTGGGACGGGGAAGGACCATCTCCCGCAGCACAGCTCCAGGTACAGGTAAAACCTTATTCACATATTGGGGGTCATTTACCAAGGGCCTGATTCGCATTTTCCCGACGTGTCACCCGAATATTTCCGATTAGCGCCGATTTTCCCTGAATTGCCCCGGGGATTTTGGCGCATGCGATCGGATTGTGGCGCATCGGCGCATCTACTTTTCTCCCTCGTCAGCTACACAAAATGGCGCCGGCTCATCAGCGCGCCATGAAGACGAGCTTCAGGAAGGTGCAGAGAACTTCTCCGCACGGAAATCTCCTGCGGTAGCACGAACATCGGGACCTACACCAACCAGCACCCCTCAGGTAGGAGAGGGTAATAAGGGTCTTACTTATGCTGCAGCGTGTAATTCTCCGGGCGGATCGCCACAGGCGCGAAGCCCAGCTAAGCAAAGGCCGCGAATCCACAGTGACGCAGCTCCACCATTGAAGGCAAAAGACCTCTCACACTCATCGGCAGAGAATTTAGACCCATTTGCTAACTTGCCAGCATCAGAGTCCGCTTCCATCCATGAAGGAAATGCTAACTATAGTCCGCAAATCATTCCAGCAGGATTTTAATTATATGCTTAGACCTATCAACTCAGCGATCCAGGACCTGGGAGACAGGACTGATCATATTGAATCACAGTTTGGGGTCTTTGCCAGCTCCCACAATGAGCTTATTGATGCCCATTATGATCTTGAATCTGAGCTACAGGACATGCGGGCTAAAATAGCGGACTTAGAGGACAGGTCCCGGAGGAACAACCTCAAATTTAGAGGCATTTCAGAATTAATTCAGCCTGCTGACATAACAACGTACCTGCAGAAATTGATTAAAACCATTTTGCCGGAGATCTCTGCACAAGAGTTGGCTATTGATAGGGCCCACCGAGTACCAAGGCCGAAACATCTAGACGAATCTACTCCCAGAGATATCTTGGCGAGAATTCATTTCTATACGACCAAGGAAGAAATTATGAAAACATCAAGGAAAAGGACTTCCCTCCCGGAACCATATAATGAAATATCTATATATTCGGACCTCTCAGCGGCAACTCTCCAGCTCCGCAAGCGACTACAACCCATTACCAAAGCCTTGAGAGAGAACAATATCCTGTACAAATGGGGGTTCCCTGTCCGGATAATAATTACCAGAAACGGCGTCACCCAAGTAGTGAAAACCTTGGAAGAAGGAACTGCACTCTTGAAAAGATGGAATTTGGAATTCTCTCTACCCCCAGTTACATCGGGACAACCTCCGGCTACCATAGAAGAAGAGTGGACCACAGTATCCAGCAACAGAAGCCATCGCTGACTGAAGCATAATCGGACCCGAAGGTCTATTGTCACATGGTGGTGGGGACGACTGACCTCACATGTATCCTGATCGGGTAATTACATGACTCTTGCTCCCCTACTTACTCCGATAGAACCACATAAGGTGGCTCGTGATAAGATCTCGGATATATTTGAGCTATTCTGCTCTTGTTTGTTTTGTTTTAAGTGTTCTATGTTTGCACAGAGTATAACCATGTATGTCATAGTATTCATGTATGTATTAAGAGGTGGTCGTTGGAATTTAGCGTTTCTCCTAGGGAGTTCTCATGGCTATTAGGATAACGAGCATAAATGCAAAAGGTCTTAACACCCCATATAAAAGGAACCAATTATGGAAGGAGGCAAAAACTTCTAAATGTGACATCCTGTGTGTACAAGAAACCCATCTATTACAAGAGGATGCGTTCCGTATCAATCATCCAGCTTATTCAAACATTTTTCACTCCCACTTTCAGAAAAAATGCAGGGGTGTCCTCATAGCTGTGAGAACCTCTGTGGCCCTACAGACCACGGAGACAATATGTGACCCATTCGGTAGATATGTGATAATAGTTGGCACCATTAACAACATACCATTTACTGTTGCATCTGTATATGCGCCTAACCGCAGACAGATCTCTTTTTTTCGCAAGGTTATGAGGGTCATTACAGCTCACAAAAAGGGAAAACTCCTTATCTGTGGGGACTTTAACATTACCCCAGATCCTGAGATGGACTGCACTTCCGTAACAAGGATGACCAATAACTCTTTAAACGCAGAATTGTGGCGCTCCGAGATGTTTGACACTTGGCGCATTATCAACACTACAGAAAAGGATTATTCCTTTCATTCAGTAGTTCATAACTCCTATAGTCGAATAGACCTCATACTAGCAGATAGAGAGGTTTTACCCCAAGTCAAAGAGGCAAAGATAGGGCTAATTAAGTGGTCCGACCACGCTCCAGTATCCATCATGATAGATACAGGTTTGCAAGATCGTCCGACATATATGTGGAGGTGTAATCCGTACTACCTGGCAAATCGAACACATAGATCCCAAATAGAGAAGGAGCTTAGAGAATATTTTGCCACTACTACCCCACACATCTCAAATCACGCGCTATTGTGGAATGCTCATAAGATATTTATACGGGGAACATTCATGAGGATGGAACGCACAGATAACAGAATTAAGAGAGCTGAACTAAATAAACTAACAAAACAATTGCACCAAGCTGAAATAGTTAATAAAAACAACCCCTCTCAAGATAGTTTAGGAAAGCTGACGGCCATACGTCTACAAGTTAGGAGCCTGCTTATTTCACAGTATGACAAATGCCTAAGGAAGCTTAAAGCTACTTATTATTCCCAAGGAAAAAAAGGCTGGTAGGTTACTTGCGCAAAGACTCAAACAAAAACACCAAAAGGCTAGAATCCCCTTCTTCAGGGCCGGATTAAGGTTGGTGGGGGCCCTTGGGCGCAAAATCTGGTGGAGGCCCCCACTAAGTGTAGCGTACACACACGTCCTCCTGCTTCCTTTCCACTATCCCAGCAGTAACACAGCTACATACAGCCGCCTCACCCCAGTAACACTGCTACATACAGCCGCCTCACCCCAGTAACACTGCTACATACAGCCGCCTCACCCCAGTAACACAGCTACATACAGCCGCCTCATCCCCAGTAACACAGCTACATACAGCCGCTTCATCTCCAGTAACACAGCTACATACAGCCGCCTCCCCCCCAGTAACACAGCTACATACAGCCGCCTCATCCCCAGTAACACAGCTACATACAGCCGCCTCGCCCCCAAGTAACTAAGCTACATACATCCGCCTCATCCCCAGTAACACAGCTACATACAGCCACCTCACCCCCAAGTAACTAAGCTACATACAGCCGCCTCATCCCCAGTAACACAGCTACATACAGCCGCCTCGCCCCCAGTAACACAGCTACATACAGCCGCTTCATCTCCAGTAACACAGCTACATACAGCCGCCTCCCCCCCAGTAACACAGCTACATACAGCCGCCTCGCCCCCAAGTAACTAAGCTACATACAGCCGCCTCATCCCCAGTAACACAGCTACATACAGCCGCCTCGCCCCCAAGTAACTAAGCTACATACAGCCGCCTCATCCCCAGTAACACAGCTACATACAGCCGCCTCGCCCCCAAGTAACTAAGCTACATACAGCCGCCTCATCCCCAGTAACACAGCTACATACAGCTGCCTCGCCCCCAGTAACACCGCTACATACATCCGCCTCACCCCCAGTAACACAGCTACATACAGCCGCCTCATCCCCAGTAACACAGCTACATACAGCCGCCTCATCCCCAGTAACACAGCTACATACAGCGGCGACAGCACAAAACATATATATATGTATATATATAGAGTATATACATACATTCCAAATACACAGTATATACAAAAACCACATCATTCACATATATATAAATGTACACACATATATGTGTGTATATACACAGTAGATGCATAAATACACAGTATATACAAAAACCACATCATTCACATATATATAAATGTACACACATATATGTGTGTATATACACAGTAGATGCATAAATACACAGTATATACAAAAACCACATCATTCACATATATATAAATGTACACACATATATGTGTGTATATACACAGTAGATGCATAAATACACAGTATATACATGTATATACACAGTAGATGCATAAATACACAGTATATACATGTATATACACAGTAGATGCATAAATACACAGTATATACATGTATATACACAGTAGATGCATAAATACACAGTATATACATGTATATACACAGTAGATGCATAAATACACAGTATATACATGTATATACACAGTAGATGCATAAATACACAGTATATACATGTATATACACAGTAGATGCATAAATACACAGTATATACATGTATATACACAGTAGATGCATAAATACACAGTATATACATGTATATACACAGTAGATGCATAAATACACAGTATATACACAGTAGATGCATAAATACACAGTATATACATGTATATACACAGTAGATGCATAAATACACAGTATATACATGTATATACACAGTAGATGCATAAATACACAGTATATACATGTATATACACAGTAGAAGCATAAATACACAGTATATACATATATATACACAGTAGATGCATAAATACACAGTATATACATATATATACACAGTAGATGCATAAATACACAGTATATACATATATATACACAGTAGATGCATAAATACACAGTATATACATATATATACACAGTAGATGCATAAATACACAGTATATACATATATATACACAGTAGATGCATAAATACACAGTATATATATACACAGTAGATGCATAAATACACAGTATATATATACACAGTAGATGCATAAATACACAGTATATATATACACAGTAGATGCATATATACACAGTATATACATATATATACACAGTAGATGCATATATACACAGTATATACATATATATACACAGTAGATGCATATATACACAGTATATACATATATATACACAGTAGATGCATATATATACATGATATACATATATATACACAGTAGATGCATATATACACAGTATATACATATATATACACAGTAGATGCATATATACACAGTATATACATATATATACACAGTAGATGCATATATACACAGTATATACATATATATATACACAGTAGATGCATATATACACAGTATATACATATATATACACAGTAGATGCATATATACACATATACACTGTATATACACATATACACACACAGAAAAACACATATGTATATACTTACCTGTTAGGGTTGACCGGGTGCCTGTTTGTTCGGGCGGGGGGTCTTGCCAGTGCTCGTTCGCCAGGGGGGGGAAGTCGGTCGGTTGTTGCTTATTTGGCCGGGAAGGAAGGGGGGGTCG
This sequence comes from Engystomops pustulosus, assembly GCF_040894005.1. NCBI lineage: Eukaryota > Metazoa > Chordata > Amphibia > Anura > Leptodactylidae > Engystomops > Engystomops pustulosus. Next base: position 19,421,047 of record NC_092416.1, read on the forward strand.
GGGTTTGCGGGTGCATGTTTCGTGCGGGGGACGGGGGGCGGGGGGGTGAGCGAGCTGAGCGGGGAGCAAGGGGTGGTGAGCGAGCTGAGCGGGGAGCAAGGGGTGGTGAGCGAGCGGGTGGTGGTTAGCGAGCGGGGGTGGTGGGCGAGCTGAGCGGGGAGCAAGGGGTGGTGAGCGAGCGGAGCGGGGAGTGGGGGGTGGTGAGCGAGCGGAGCGGGGAGCGGGGGGTGGTGAGCGAGCGGAGCGGGGAGCGGGGGGTGGTGAGCGAGCGGAGCGGGGGTTGTTGAGCGAGAGGAGAGCGAGCCGGGCGGGGAGCCGGGGGCGGTGTTTAGCCGGGATGGAGCGGAGCGGGAGCGGAGAGCGAGTGAGCGGACCAGGGGGCGGGGGGGGGGGCGGTGTTTAGCCGGGATTGAGCGGAGCGGGAGCGGAGAGCGAGTGAGCGGACCAGGGGGCGGGGAGCCGGGGGCGGTGTTTAGCCGGGATTGAGCGGAGCGGGAGCGAGCGGGGTTGCTTGTCACCTGTGCCGGAGGGGGGGAATGGCGGGGGGCGGCTCCCCATGCAGCAGGATGAGTGGGCGGGCAGTTTATGCAGGGGCTGGATCGCCAGGGAGGCGCTCACCAATGCCCGGAGGCGGAGGGCGACGTTCGGCTCATGAGGGGGGGCACGGGAGGTGCGATCTGGTGGGGGCCCCTAGGGGGGGCAAGATGGTGGGGGCCCCGGGGCTAGAGCCCCGGGAGCCCCGCCTATAATCCGGCCCTGCCCTTCTTACTACACCCATCTAATGGAGGCAAGCTATATTCCCCTAAATCCATAGCTGACAGGTTTAAAGACTACTATGCGTCACTATATAACCTTGCAGGAGATAGATTTACATTCCAGCCTGAAGATGAAGCGATAAATGCCTTTCTCAAGTCAGCTGGCCTGGCTCAGTTAACTACAGCCCAACAAAACAACTTAAACAGCCCATTCACAGTGACTGAAGTAACTAAGGCTATACATTCCTTACCTTCACAGAAAGCCCCTGGTCCTGATGGCTTTATTGCGGAATACTATAAAACTTTTTCCACCCTACTACCTCAATACCTTACTAATTTCATGAACTCGGCAGCAGAATCGGGTAAACTCCCAACAGAGAATCAGCAAGCTCTAATAGTAACAATTCCAAAGCCCGGGAAGCCCCCTGAAATCCCTCAGAACTTTAGACCTATATCGCTATTGAACGTAGACACAAAAATTTATGCGGCGGTATTGGCAGCCAGACTTATGCCCTATATCTCCCACCTGATCAGTGATGATCAGACTGGTTTCATAAAAGGACGCCAAGCATCTGATAACACCCGGAGAGTAGTAGATATCCTGAACTGGATACATTCAAGAAAGTGTCCTGCGGTACTACTTGCACTGGATGCCGAGAAGGCGTTTGACCGTATTAACTGGTCTTACGCCTTCTCGGCACTTAGACATATGGGCATAGAGGGCTTCATATTGGATTCAATTCAAGCCTTATACTCCTCTCCCTCAGCCACGGTTTTTGCAAACGGTGCCTTATCAGACCCATTCAAGATAACGAACGGGACAAGACAGGGATGTCCCCTTTCTCCACTAATTTTTATCTTATCCATAGAGCCCCTGGCCAGAATGCTTAGGATAAACCCGGGAATTCAAGGAGCATTGATTGGGGACCGCTCCCACCTCATTTCACTCTATGCGGACGACATCCTCCTCACATTATTAGACCCAGAGAAATCATTAGAGAAAGTAATGGATATAATCACTGAGTTTGGCAAAGTCTCCTATTATAAACTCAATACACACAAATCCCAAGCCCTCCCGCTACACATTCCTCCAGATAGCCTCCACTATTTAAAGTCCAAATACACCCTAGATTGGCAATCCTCCTCGATTAAATATCTAGGCATAACCCTCACCAGATCCCCGGCAAGCCTGTTCACAAACAACTATCCGCCCCTATTGGCGGAAATATCCAAGGAATGTACCGCAATACAAAAAGGAGAATTGTCATGGCTGGGACGGATTGCAGCTTTTAAAATGCTTTTGCTTCCCAAACTGATGTACCTTTTCAGAACACTTCCTATACCGATCTCGGGCCCCTTTTTTAATAAAGCACAAACGGTGCTGTCCCGATATATATGGGCTGGTAAAAAGCCGAGATTGGCGAAACATATACTAGTTAAACATAAAAGCATGGGAGGCTTGGGTGTACCCGACCTTAAAGCCTATTATCTAGCCAATCTAATGGCACAGGGCTCCTCATGGTTCAATGCAACAACGAAAGCCCCCTGGATGCAAATTGAGTCCGCCATGATGGGAGACATTGACATTCGAAATATACTGTCTGCGTCTATTTGGAACATCCCTTTGCCTAAATCCCCATCTCTTCCCATGAGGGCATTACTACAGGGATGGAAGTTCATTCATACAGGTACCCAAAATCAGCTGTCATGGGCGGATCTTCCGCTTTCTACACTAGAGTTGGCTATTCCATCAACCTCTTTAGCATCATGGACCGAAAGGGGCATTAATACCTGTGCGCAATTAATGGATGGGGAATCCCTGCTCCCGTTCAACAAGCTTAAAGACCAATTTACACTGTCTAATAATGAGTTTCTCAGATATGCACAAGTTACGCACTTCCTTAAAGCTAATTTAAGGAAGAGACCCTACTTTAACAAAGAAATTTACTCCCTAATGTCCCGCAAAGTTAAGGGACTCAAACCCTTCTATACCAAACTTACACAGTGTATGACTTTTCAGTACATCTACCCGCTGAGAATGTGGGAACGTGAGTTAGTCACTACTATATCTCCTCAAAGCTGGGGTTCTTCCATGACAATAATTTCTAAAGCGCTTAGGAGCTCCGCCCATGTGGAACTAGCCACCAAAATAATGCTGCAGTGGTACTACACCCCAATCCGACTAAGCCAAATATATCCGAACTCATCCCATCTATGCTGGAGGGGTTGTGGAGGAAGGGGATCATTATCCCATATCTTTTGGGGTTGCCCTCTTTTACGCAACTATTGGATGGAGGTATTTGATTTGCTACAACAAGTACTCTCCAGAAATTTCCCCACAAACCCACTACTAGCACTCCTACTCATAGGAATCCCACAAATACCCATGTACCAAAAGAAACTGTTGGTTAAAATCCTGACAGTTGCCAAGATTCTGATTGCCAGAAAATGGAAGTCACACTTAATCCCCACTAAAGTGGAACTAATAACTGAATTAAACACAGTCTATACATACGAAATGGCTATGTCCCATGGCTTCCTGAAATCTCATGCTCCAGACCAGATCTGGGGACCATGGGCTTCCTCCCCCTTTGTAATACCTAGTTCTACGCACGCTAATGTCTCTAGTATATAACAACCCCGACCCAATGTTTAGGAGCTGACTCCTAGAATATAGGAACAAATAAGGAAATGGATTACTCTGTGCTCTGTTCTCTGGTTTTCTTGTTTACTATTGAAGTTTATTCAATATAGATTTATAGCCAACTGATGTATCGCATAAATGTATCTTGTCTTACAGTCTACAAATGTGACTCATACACATGCCAGATAATGTATGTTATTGATTACTACTACCAATATTCCTAGGCTGGTCTGATACCCCTGCGTAAGTGGATAAGATATATAAAGTACTTGCAGGTACTTATTGGAGCGATATATTATATTGTATTGTACATCTTACACTGTTAAAATAATTTTCAAATAAAAAGTATTGAAATGAAAAAAAAAAAAAGTGTCGCGGGGCTCGCGCTTACCTTCACTAGGAATAGGCCGGTGTACTTCAGTGCATTCCGGGGGAACTGCAGCGCAGCAGCGCCACCTGGTGGAAGTCGGAGGAACTACCTTAATGAATCCCGGCCGGACCCGAATCCACACAGAGAACCCGCCGCTGGATCGCGAATGGACCGGGTAAGTAAATCTGCCCCATTGTTTGTTGCATAGAGAAGGCACATTTAGTGACATATCTATCACAGAATTGCAAAAACGGTGGATTCTCAGTTCTATGTCCCAGTTTAATGGAGTAAACATTTTTTTCTTTACATATGTTTTGAGTACATTTTTGTACCAAAAAATTTCGGGTTTTTTTTACAGTTTTTCTGTGTCTGCTTAGTAATTTTTGGAAAAAAACTGATGGACACATATGTTGTACATTTGTTTTGCCTACTTCATCCATAGGCTGCCATGTGCAAAAAAAATATGCAGCCTGCATATGTAACTGACTACAATTATTTTAGAACAAAAAAAAAAATGTCCAGACACCGAGGACATGAAGGGATGCAGAGAGTACACTAAAAAGGCATCCATCTTTGTCAATATACAGAACATGGAGTCGAAGCATATATACATGACATTACTTATCCTGTACTGATCCTGAGTTACATCCTGTATTATACTCCAGAGCTGCACTCACTATTCTGCTGCTGGTGCAGTCACTGTGTACATACATGACATTACTTATCCTGTACTGATCCTGAGTTACATCCTGTAGATCTTTTATTTTATATAAAAATAAAAAACATAACAATACGAACCAAACATAATACATAATATATACAAAATATATACAATATCTTACCTGCTGGTCCAGCCACATTCACTCCTAGCTAAAACAATAATTTAAAATACACCAAAATGTATAAACACCAAATACCACAACCCCCACCCAACCGATTGTCACACCCTCAACCAAACCAATAAACAATAAGACAAGCCACACCCACAAACATAAATGACTATAAATATACATAAACCCACCCCACACCCTCTAATAACAAACCACCCCTCACAAATCACATCCCACACCGATTTTTTTTTTTTTTTTTTTTTTTTTATAAATATATAATAACAAACACATAATACATAATACACTAACATAATACAATAACACTACACTAAACTAGATCCCTCGCCCGCACCCTCCCCTTCCCCCCAGACACTGGTCTAACGTCCAAAGTTTGCGTTAAGTAGTCCAGACCAGTGTCCAAGGTCAGTTCATAAGTCCCACCACCATCACCCCCCTCCCAACCTAACGCTATGTCCCAAACCCCACTATATACAATATATACAATATATACAGTATTTAAAACATAACAAAGAAAACAGAACACAAATAAAGTCTAAACAACATAAATACAAACCACATAAAGCCCAGGTTCGGCGCCTGCAAGCCGCTACATCACTACATGCTCAGAAAACAAAACAAAAATCTACAGTGTCAGTTTCAGCCCAACACCAGGAGAGGAGACGACAGACTAAGGGACACTAAAGGAGAACCCCCTCCAAAGGAGAGAGGCCCTCCCCGTGCCCAGCCTCTCATACTCCAGAGAGCGCACCTTCACCAGGTCACCCAGAATGTTCCTAACCACCTCATCCACCGGGAGGATTTTACGCTGCGTCGATACTAAACACCGTGCGTTCCACGTGTGGTACCTGACCACTAGACTAACTAGGAATAACGTGCAGCGGTCCCGGCCACCCAGGCCTCTGAATGCTCCATAGGCCCACTCCGCATAGGAGAGACCGGCCAACCCGGGCCAATGGATGGAAGCGCCCACCCGGTTGTACACCTCTGTGTTAAAGGGGCACTGAAGCAGGAAGTGGTCCATGCTCTCCAGCAGGCCACCGCACTCCTCCCGGGGACAACCCCTTTCCTCAGAGCTCCTACACTTCAGATTGTCCCTCACACACAGCTTTCCATGGAAGCAGCGCCAAGTCACGTCCCAAAACTTCAAGGGGATCCTGATGGAATTCAATAAACTCAAACCCCCCCCCAGATCCCGACTTGGGCAATCCCTGAGGGCCAGAGGCTTCTGGAAATGGGTCAACAGAACCCTCTTGTCAAGGATTTTCCTCGACATGGTCCTGATCTCCCACATTCCCAGACCCCACCGGCGAATCACCTTCAGAACCGGGGTAGCGTAAGCCGGAAGATGCCCATGCGGTGTACGGAGATCCTTCACTTGCCCTCCTGTCTCCCATTCCTGGAAGAAAGGCCGAAACCATCCCCTGCAGGAGTATACCCACGGAGGAGCCCTCTCTTTCCAGAGGTTGGCGATATTGATCTTAAGAAAGGTATTCACTAGGAACACCACAGGGTTGACCATACACAACCCTCCTTGTCTCCTCGTGCGGTAAGTAACCTCCCTCTTGATAAGGTTCAGCCTATTCCCCCATAACAGCTGGAAGAACAGACTGTAGACCCGAGTCCAGAGGGGTTCTGGCAACATGCACACACTGCCCAGATAAATCAGTAACGGGAGCAGGTAGGTTTTGATCAGATTAACCCTTTCTCTGAGGGTCAAAGACCAACCCTTCCACTGGTCCACCTTCTGAGCGGCGATCTTAAGCCTGCCGTCCCAGTTTTGCATGGGGTAATCCCCCTGGCCAAATTCGATGCCGAGAACTTTGGCAGAGTCCTGGGGCCCTGGAAGAGTGTCCGGGAGATCAAAGCCCGGATCCCCCTCTCCCAGCCAGAGACTCTCACACTTATCCCGGTTGATCTTGGACCCAGAAGCCTCTGAGTAGCGGTCAACCTCTGACATCACCCATTGCGCCTCCCCTCCCGAGGACACGAAAACGGTGACATCATCGGCATACGCTACCACCCTTAGAGTGGCTTCCGGTGCCGCCCGGTCCATCCCGACTCCCACCAACGGCCCACGATCAACCCTCCTAAGGAATGGGTCAATCGCGAACACGTATAAAAGTGGGCTCAGGGGACAACCCTGGCGAACACCGGACCCAACCTCAAAAGAGCGGCCAATCCAACCGTTCACAAGCGGGAAACTCTCTGCCCCTGCGTACAAAACCTTAAGCCAATTGACAAACTCCCCCGGCAGGCCATACCTCAGAAGGACAGACCAGAGGTACTCGTGGTTAACCCGATCAAACGCTTTTGCCTGATCCAAGGACAGCAAGTACCCCTTCCAGTTACCAGCCCTTCCCTGCTCCACTGCCTCCCGGACACAAAGCACAGCACTAAATGTACTGCGGCCTGGAACAGAGCAGTGCTGGGTCCCCGAAAGGAGCCGGGGTGCAAACTGCACCAGCCGATTAAACAGCACCTTTGCCAAAACCTTTCTGTCCGTATTGAGAAGCGCTATGGGACGCCAGTTCTCAATACGAGATCGGTCCTTACCCTTTGACAGAATGATCAGGGCAGACCTCCTCATTGACTTCGGCAGAGCGCCCGAGGAAAGACACTCATTATATACCTCAGTCAAGAGGGGAACCAAGGCGTCCTTAAAGGTCTTATAAAACTCGGATGTTAAGCCATCCGGACCTGGCGATTTCTTGAGGGCGAGCCCTTCAATCGCCCGGCTGACTTCCTCTTCCCTGATCATCTCTGTCAAAATATCAAGAGAGGGGTCTACTCCTGGCTCAGGGACAGCTTCAGCCAGGAAATCCGACATCACATCCCGATCTAGATCCTTCCTGCCCAAGAGGTGCGAGTAGAAGGATCTGACGACCTCCAAAATCCCTGATCTGGACCTTTTCAGGGATCCCGTACTGTCAACCAGTCCTGTGACAACTTTACCATTCACTGACATCTTGCAGTTTCTGTAAGGGTCGGGCGAGCGGTATTTCCCGTAATCCCTCTCAAAAACCAAAGATGCGTGTCTATCGTACTGACACCTCTTCAGCAAGGATTTCACTCTGGAGATGTCCTCACGACTACCTCCAGTCGAGACGAGATGCTCGAGTTTCCTCCTCAGGCCCTGATACAGGCGGTACCTGTCCAGGCTCCTGAGGCTCGAGAGCTGGCGGAAGAATCTCGCCACCCTTTTCTTGAGCATCTCCCACCACTCTGACTTACTGCTACAAAGGCCCAGCAATGGTACCTGGCTCTGAAGAAAGTCCTCAAAGGATTGTCTGATCTCCGCTTCCTCCAGGAGAGACGAATTGAGCTTCCAGTAGCCTCTTCCCATCCGGGGGGTCTCTGTAACATTCAGAGAAAACAAAATTAGACAGTGGTCGGAGAACTCCACTTCAACAACGGACACTGCTGAAGAAATGGCTTCCTCCTTTAAATAAAACCTGTCTATTCTAGACCTGCAGCTACCCCTATAATAGGTGAACCCCGCGTGGCCTGGGGTGTGCCGGATGTGGACATCCACCAGGCGAGCCTCACTAGCTATGCTATTAAGAGCGACGCTATCATAAGTCAGCTTGTCTCTGGAACCTCCCCTATCCTGGGACCTCGTGACAGCATTGAAGTCCCCTCCAAAGACCACCTGCCGACTTGTAAAAAGATAGGGCTTGATCCTCATAAAGAGACACTTCCTGTCCCACTTGGACTGGGGACCATAGATGTTAATTAGGCGAAGTTCTTGTCCCTTCATGAGGACATCCAGGATCAGGCACCTCCCCATTTCTAACTCAATAACTCGTCGGCATTCTACCGGTGCGGTAAAAAGGACCGCCACTCCGCTATACGGCTCGGCCGCAAGAGACCAATAGGAAGGCCCGTGTCTCCATTCCCTCTTAGCTTTAAACACGGCCGCCAAATCTGGCAGCCTGGTCTCCTGCAAAAATAAAATGTCGGCTTCAACGCGGCCAAGAAAATCAAAGGCCGCAAATCTAGCCGCATCAGACTTAATGCTGGCGACATTAATGGACGCCAGCGTCAACGGAGTGGGTGCCGCCATCATGAGTGATTGAGTTAGACGGCTTTCTTTTTACCCATCTTACCACCACCCTCGGGAAATGAACACCCCCTTTTTAGACATATTGTGGTGTCCATCTCCCTCACCTCTGATGCTTCAGGGGCAGATCCAGGACCTGCCCCCTCATCCTCGACTCCAGACTCTGGGCCAGTCTCCCCTTCTGAGGACCCTGACTCCCCAGGGGGAGACTCGGCACCTCCTGCAGGCTCCGCCACCTCTGGCCCTTCACCCTCAGCCCCTCCATCGGCAGGAGAGGCTCCGTCCAGGGCCAGGAAACGATTTGAAAGTTCGACCAGCGGGGGGTTGGTTGCACCTTCCTTGGGTACCTTAGTCAGGGAGGGAGAAGATCTTACACCTCCCTTCTTTTTACCCTTTTTCTTCTTTTTGGCGCCACGCTTACGCTTTTCCTCTAGCCACGCCCTATTATCCTCGTCCATACTCTCATAATGGGAGGAGTCTGAGGACGTGGCACCTTCCTCTCTCTCGATCCTCCTGACCTCCTCATCCAGTACATCATCCCCTGGGGCCTCAGCGACAGGTGTGGTCTCCAGGATAGCGCCAGAGGTTGTCCCAGCAGCCCGAGACTCCCCCCGCTCTCTCTCCTGTTGACGCTTCTCTAGACGCCTTAGCTGGGCAGGCGTCTTTTTCCTGTCTTTCTTCCCTGGCCCCTCCATTCCTCCGCCTCTGCTAGTCCCCTCCCCAGCAGATTCAGCCTCATGGCTTTCATCCGCTGAGGCTGAGCCCGCATTAGCGAAGGAAAGAGGACAACGACTATACGGGTGACCGAGATCACCACACAGGTTACACCTAATCTGCCCTGTACAGGATGCAGCGAGATGGCCGACACCCCCACACAACGCACACTTCTGCACGGTGCAGTTTGCGCTGAAATGTGTGGGGTCACCGCACCTGTGACACAGCTTAGGCTGCCCCCGGTAGAAGATCAGGATCCGATCCCTCCCCAGGAAGGCTGATGAAGGGATGTGGGCGACTGAGTTACCTGAACGCCTCAACTTCACCATGAAGGTCCAGGCCCCTGACCAGATACCATACTCGTCACGATTTTTCTCGGGTACTCCCAGTACCTCTCCATAACGATTCATCCAGGTCATGATGTCAAAGCAAGATAGTGATTCGTTACGGGTAAGAACGGTCACTTTCTTGACCTCGCTCTGGCGGGACACTGCTTGCACAGCAAAGTCCCGCCACTCGGGCTCGTTGTATCTCAGCTCATAGTTGGACCAGAAGAGCTCAAGCCCCTCCGGCCGAACAAAGCTGATATCAAACTCAGATGTACCATAGGGATGGATCAAGGCAAAGATGTCAGCCGCCTTGAAGTCCATCTTCAGCAGCAGCTCAACTACCCGTGCCCGAGGGGGACACACATCACTGCCACGCCACCGAAGACGGACCACATTCCTACGGTTAGCACCCGGCCCGGTTGTCGGGAGCGACCATGGTGTCTCCCTGCCTCTTTGCTCTCGGAAGGCAGACAGGCCGTGCCTCTCTATCCAAAATGACAAATCAACCTCCTGCCCCGCTACATTGATCGTCCTTTCTCCCTTCTGTAAGGCCTGCAGGAGGCGCCGTTGCAAAAAGCCGTCCCCAGAGCCCAGAGACGAGGATGATGGAACCCTACTTCCCCCAGCAGCGACACTGGCATAGCTCTTAATAGGGGCCGCCACTGGGGGAGCAACCGGACCAACCCCTGCACCCACCACATTAACACTACCCACCTCCATGCCACCCGCACCACCAGTCCCTCCATCACTCACTCCCATAACTGGTAACGGTTCTGCATCGCTCACTCCACTCACATTATCCACCACAACATTACTGACACCATTCTCACTAGCCACCACAACATTATTGACACCATTCACACTGGCTGGACCAGCAACAACATCAGGGGACATGACCACCTCCGCATCTTCGGGCACAAGGGACGGGGGTCCCCTCGCAGAGCATCGCCCAAAGGGGAGCCCAACTCTTGTCGCACTTGTGCCCTCCGCATCATCGGTAGCAGATGTTATTTTGCTTTTCCTGGGACTTGGTAACAATCGCCGCTGCTCTTTAGCCGATGTGAGGCGCCGCTGATCTCCGGTCTGCACAGAATTGTCATTATCCCCAACACCGACACAAAAGAGTACCTTCTGTCTGGGAGGTCCGGAGCTCTCAGCCTCAGCGACCCCTCCACACTGACGCCGCCCCATAACCAAGTGATCAGCAGCGACAGCATGAAGAGGCACCGAGGCACCGGAAGCTGCCACCAGTGCCGGGCTATCCCCCCCTCCCACCGGGGGACGCACCACAGCACTGGATTTTGATGGTATCGCCACATCCAAGCCGCCCTGACTGTCCGGCCTTGCGGCCGATGCCTCCCCTGCTCCCCCACTGTTACCACAAACAGAGACGGAGCCCATCGCCACATCAGATGTCACACCTGTAATCTCCCTGCACCTTTGCACCGGGTCCACTGCAGAACTCGGGGGGGTTTGGGTAGCAGGGCTTGCACAGTGAGCTGACCCTGCGCTTTGCCCGGGGGGGTGTACAGGGAGGGGGGTAAAGATGAAACGTACCTCTTCTTGCTGCTTTGGCTTGGTCTTCTTACTCTTCCTCCGGCTGCTCCCCCCAGCGGCTTCCTCTGGGAGTTCATCACCAAACGAAAAGTTCTGCATGCACACTGGGGACTCGAGCAGCCGGATCTCTGCCATGAGCGCCCCTCCCTGGCTGCCGGTGTCACTGTCCTCCCCCGAGCGAGGTGTTACTGCTGGCTGTCCTGCAGGGGGCCCACTGCACGAGGCCTGCTGATCTTCCTGCAGGCCGCCAGGTGGGAACTGCTGCTCGTTATCATCATCATCATCCTCCTCCTCCACCTGGCTCGCAGGCTGCAACCCCATCAGCCTTTGCTCTCTGTTATCAGCCATCTGAGCAAATCGGTCATCATTTAAAAGTTTTTCTTTAAATGGTCCGCTGTTGTTGCAAATAAAGTTTTTTCTTTTCAGCAGTTTATCAATATCCGCTTTAAGTTTGTTAATTTCACAACATATCTCCGTCTTGCGCTTCTTAGGCGCCGTGTTCGCCCTGGCGCGGGCACATCGCAGCTCCTCCCGGAGCCTCCTGATGGTCTTGGTCGCCTCTTCATACTCACAGAGGTGGCTCTGGACCCGGGAGGCATAGGTGGACAAAGACTCCCGGGGCCCCTGCACCGCCCAGCCTCCCCCCGCATGGTCAGCCTTACCTCTGTGAGCACTCCGCTTCATGGCTCCAGCCCCGGAAGGACCGCTCTCACCCGCACCATCATGGACGTCCGGCTTCTTACGGTGTTGCTTCACATTGGACTCAGGGGGAGTAGGAGCTGTATTACTACGACTCCTGGTTGAACGTCTCACCCCTGAGTCCTCCATAGCGCTGGCCGGTTGCTGTCCTCTCCTGCCCCCCGCCGGCCTGGCCCGGGAAGCAGGAGCCTGGGAGTCGGCTCCTTCGCTCATCCCCAGGAACCTAACTCCCTCCCTGGGAGAGGAGAGAGCAGGCCCTGGGTAGGTAGATGGATCCTCCAGGAGCTCAGGAGCACAAGCACAGAGCAGCTTCACACACAGCCACACCCTCCTCTAACGAGGTAACCGCCTCCAGAGCTGCTCTCACTATTCTGCTGCTGGTGCAGTCACTGTGTACATACATGACATTACTTATCCTGTACTGAGCCTGAGTTACATCCTGTATTATACTCCAGAGCTGCACTCACTATTCTGCTGCTGGTGCAGTCACTGTGTACATACATGACATCACTTATCCTGTACTGATCCTGAGTTACATCCTGTATTATACTCCAGAGCTGCACTCACTATTCTGCTGGTGCAGTCACTGTGTACATACATGACATTACTTATCCTGTACTGATCCTGAGTTACATCCTGTATTATACCCCAGAGCTGCACTCACTATTCTGCTGCTGGTGGAGTCACTGTGTACATACATGACATTACTTATCCTGTACTGATCCTGAGTTACATCCTGTATTATACCCCAGAGCTGCACTCACTATTCTGCTGCTGGTGCAGTCACTGTGTACATACATGACATTACTTATCCTGTACTGAGCCTGAGTTACATCCTGTATTATACTCCAGAGCTGCACTCACTATTCTGCTGCTGGTGCAGTCACTGTGTACATACATGACATCACTTATCCTGTACTGATCCTGAGTTACATCCTGTATTATACTCCAGAGCTGCACTCACTATTCTGCTGGTGCAGTCACTGTGTACATACATGACATTACTTATCCTGTACTGATCCTGAGTTACATCCTGTATTATACCCCAGAGCTGCACTCACTATTCTGCTGCTGGTGGAGTCACTGTGTACATACATGACATTACTTATCCTGTACTGATCCTGAGTTACATCCTGTATTATACCCCAGAGCTGCACTCACTATTCTGCAGCTGGTGCAGTCACTGTGTACATACATGACATTACTTATCCTGTACTGATCCTGAGTTACATCCTGTATTATACTCCAGAGCTGCACTCACTATTCTGCTGCTGGTGCAGTCACTGTGTACATACATGACATTACTTATCCTGTACTGATCCTGAGTTACACCCTGTATTATACTCCAGAGCTGCACTCACTATTCTGCTGCTGGTGCAGTCACTGTGTACATACATGACATTACTTATCCTGTACTGATCCTGAGTTACATCCTGTATTATACCCCAAAGCTGCACTCACTATTCTGCTGCTGGTGCAGTCACTGTGTACATACATGACATTACTTATCCTGTACTGATCCTGAGTTACATCCTGTATTATACTCCAGAGCTGCACTCACTATTCTGCTGGTGGTGCAGTCACTGTGTACATACATGACATTACTTATCCTGTACTGATCCTGAGTTACATCCTGTATTATACCCCAGAGCTGCACTCACTATTCTTCTGGTGCAGTCACTGTGTACATACATGACATTACTTATCCTTTTGTGATCTTCAGTTGTATCATGAGAATTTACTTAGTACTGCAGACAAGTTCTATTTCTTCATCAAATGAAATAACCACCCAGTTCAACATCTGCAAAGAGTTTGTATTTTCTCTTTATGTTTGCCTGGGCTTCCTCCGGTTTCCTCCCACACTCGAAACCATACTGGAAAGTTGTTTAGATTGTGAGCCCCATTGGGGACAGGGACCGGTTTGTCATGCTTTGTACAGCGCTGCGTAAGCTGTAGGTGCTATATAAATAAAGGAATTGTTATTATTATTATTATTATGAGTTTTTACACCAGCCTCTTTGCTTTATCTGCTTTATTCATTTTAACAAATAAATTCAGTTTTGTGAGCTTAGCGGTGCAATTAAGCAAGGTTACATTCCCTTAGTTCAACACAAATCTTCCCCGATAGAACATATCCCTCATCACAGACACATTGAGGGGAACAGTCTTCATCACAGATGGGCATAAATGGATTGTCACATGTGGGTTGGCAGTCGGGTGCACAGGACACAAAGTGCTGGTTAGGACCACACGTTATTTTGCAGTCTTCACGTCTGACACATTGTACAGTTTCTCCATCAGTCCCGGTCTGCGCCAGGAATCCTTCATTACACTTACAAGTAAATCTTGCAATTTCTGGGCAGAGTTTTGGAGGAGAAATCAAATTTTTGCAGGTTAAATAACAAGCTCCAAAGATTCCACGGCGGCTGTTTATAGGACACTGCCGAACTGGTCAAAGAAATGAGTTCAGTTAATGAGAGTTAACTGAATACAATTTAATAAAAATAGACAACGAAATAGAAAGCAAATTATAGTTCATATTTAAAAGTGAAATTGTTTTTCATGTTGCTGCTGTTTTTGGCTTATTTTATGTTTCTAATGAAGTTTGGACAGATTGAGCAAGTGTGACTTTGCATAAATTGTGGTATAAAACATGGAAGTGCCAACACTTCACAAACTGGACTCATGTGTAAAATACCATTTATCAAATGAACTGAGAATTTGTAAGCTTTAAAGCAATATTTTACTATTATTTAAAGGGAACCTGTCATCAGCAATTCGCCTAATAAACGAGTACCAGTGACAGTCAAACAGTGAAACACCTTCTAGTTTTTTCTTCTTTCAGGGTACAGTGTGGTGGCATCACCCAGAAAATCAACTTTAAAGGGAGATGTAAATAAATGGGTTGTATATTGTAAAGTCAAGGTGGGAGCTCTGAACGCCTCCTCCTCTGTGAGTGACATCATGCATCGGACTTCAGGAGATCTGGTTAGTGATGTTTCTGGATGCAGGAGCATCAATTACCATGAAGGGAGTCTTCTGAGGAAGAGAGAGCTTGACTGCAGCATTAAGATCTCCGCCTCCTTGACTTTATACAACCAATTTACATGTTACTTAAAAATGTATTTACTGTATGATAAATGGCAAATTTATCACGCTGTCTAAAAGTCAGAATATTCCTAGTTGCCCAATCACAGCTCCCCTTTAAAATATTCATGAGCACGGGTAAAAAGAAAGCTAAGCTGTAACTGATGCTGAATTTTAGACAGCTTGATAAATCTGCCCCATTATCTGAAGGTGTTCAGCTGCTTGACAACATACTGCTAGTGATTTATTGGGTCATTTTCTGCTGGCAAGTTCACTTTAAGTGTCTTTAATTTTATTTATTTTACCTGGAAAGTCTTTTTAAGGCTACATATGTAGTTTTTGTCTTTGCCATATCCATTGTTACAAATAATGTCTCACTGACACATTCATTTCAATGGACTCATGTACATGAACATGTGTTACACAGATCTGTGTAGAGGCTGTAGACTACTGGGAGCAGATCCTGTTGTTGCCCGTTTTTTGCTGGACATAGATGTCTATGGGACTGCAAAACCAATGGAAAGTGAGCATTTGTGGATCAGTTTATAACATGATCATGCGACCCTTCAAGGCGGTAGGACGAGCTAGTGACATCATTTGTAGCCTTTCTGTTTTTATATGGACCTTCAAAAATGTAAGACATACAGATACCTTATATACTCGAGTATAAGCCTAGTTTTTCAGCACAAAAATGTGCTGAAAATCCCAAACTCGGCTTATACTCGAGTCAAAAAAATAAATAAATCAAAATTCGCCTTTCTGGCGGCACCCGTAGATTTTCTGTGCGATCCATCCGGTATTGTTGTGCTGCACGACGGGGAAGGAGGGGCTATATACACTGGGGCAGGGGCTGGCAGGCTATATACACTGGGGCAGGGGCTGGCAGGCTGTATACACTGGGGCAGGGGCTGGCAGGCTATATACACTGGGGCAGGGGATGGCAGGCTATATACACTGGGGCAGGGGATGGCTGGCTACATACTGGAGAGGCTGTGACCAATGCATTTCCCACCCTCGGCTTATACTCGAGTCAATAGGTTTTCCCAATTTTTTGGTGGTAAAATTAGGGGCCTCGGCTTATACACGGGTCGGCTTATACTCGAGTATATACGGTAACTGTTTTGAAAACATACGACGCAGTAATAGATTACACGCTGATGACTTACGTCCCAAGAACATCATATATATTTGTGTGCCGTTACCCTGAAATTGTGTAAAATTTTAGCTCAAAAGTAAATAATATATTTGAAACGGATGATGATTTCCTCATCTCTAGATTCACATTATTACAGTATTTTCCTTCCCTTATTGTCCCATTTATGTAGCACCTAGAAGATTATTACCTTTTATTCTACTTACCTGGTACCCAAAAACTGTCCACCCTCCACTGCAAGACTACAGGGGAACAAAAAAGTTCAAACTTAACATTGCTGCAATAGCCATCAATATTATTGCTACCATTGATAAATTCTTAGATTTCTCAGCGGGTTAGATACATTTTTGTAAATCTGAAATATAGCTTTCACACTGGTCACATTGGATGACTTTGTTGTGTAGATTGGGACACGATCAACATATTGATCCGACATCATTGTAATGAATGTAACACCTGTATCGGCATCATCTGCTGTCTGTTCTTTCTTGTTAGCTCCTATCATTGCTCATTAATATGATCATTGTTTTCATGGTTTCCTTATCCTTGGCTCTTGTTCTGACTACTCTTCCTTTTTTTATCATTTTGTAACTCTGTTGTGCCTGACTCTACTGACCACTCTTATAATTTTGTATTTTTCTGTAGTTGTCTACGTGCTTTGCATTTTTTTATAGGGAGGGATTGTTGGTCACTGCTCAGGATGGTTTTGAGTAAGTATGAAGGGCAAGATTGTTGGCTTCAGATTTAGGGTTTTCTGTCTTTTCAATGTTACTGCTCCCCTATTACTACAGCAATCTTAATAATTTAAAGGGAACCTTTGGCCAGGAATATCAATTTATATCAATTTAATTCACATTACCTGACTCCCTGACAGCAGCATGTGGTGAGTCCCGGGGGGAGTTGCAACCTGTGTGCTTGTGTCCTGCACAGTCATCAAACTGCCTCAACCCTCCCACTTCTGTGCATTGAGAAGGCAGGGGAGGGAGGGGAATGGTGTGGAGTAGATGAAGAATTCATGAGGAGACACAGGCACACACAGGTTGCAGCTGCCCCCCCACCCAGGACTCACCACACGCTGTTGGCAGTAAACCAGGTTATGAAAATAAACTTATATAAAGTACAGAAATTATTGAAATAGATAATAGATAACTCTTTGCCAGTAACAATTTTTTTTGGGTTGACAAAAAGCGTCAACTTTTACGGCGCTCAGCTCTTTTTCATTTTTGCATTTCGGTTTTGTACTCACCAGGATTAAAGCTACATGTCTGTTATTTTTCTGTTTGCTGAGACGTTTGAGGGTTTGTTATCTGTAGTGGGAATTGTTCTTTTGAGGAGTGTAATTTAACTCCTTAATAACATGTGACATAACATAACGCCATAGCGCTATTGAAAGGGTTGTCCGGGTAAAACAAAAGCATATAATCGGCCAGTGGGGGCAAAGAAGACACCAAAAAAGTATAATTACCCTTTCAGGCGCTCCCATTGCCCCGCACCATCTCCCTTTAGTGCCAATGCCTCTGTTCTCTTACAACTTCCTACAACATTGAACCTAATGCCGGGATAGCGGTGCGACCGTGGTCGGGCCAGATAACCCTGCCGCTATATAGAGAAAGAGGCATGGCACTGAAGGGAGACAACAGGAGCACCAGCAAAGGTTTTCTTAGCCTCCGCCTGGCCAGTTATATAGTTTTGTTTAAACCCAGAGAACCCCTTTAAGGATGTTTTTCCAGTTTCTTTCAATTATACGACTATAAATGTTGTACAGCAATAAGGGTAAAATGAAGAGTGCTGACGATCCGAGTCCTCTCCATACGCAGAGGGTGTCAGGTGTATTACAAGCGGTGGAAGTCGACAGCAGCACCTAACAAGGCTTCCCATGGGTATATACAATATAATATTGTATTCCAGTATAGTGCATGAGTGATCAGACACTCTATTGTTATATTACCAAAGGGAGCCTGAAATAATAGTAAAAAAAAAATGTAAAAAAAAAGTTTAAAAACATTATTAAAAATTTCCCGGTAATGAAGTGGTTAAATAATAGGTGTACAGTTTTGGAATGTATTTTCTATTTCAATTCTTCATGGTTTTCTAGATCACAGCTGCACGACTCGTTACATCCCTGGTCATATAATGGCACACAGGTGCACAGCTTGTTATATCCCTGCTTATGTGATGTCACACAGGAGCACCATTCATTATATCCCAGGTCATGTTATGTCACACAGGTGCATGGCTCATTATATCCCAGGTCATGTGATGTCACACAGGTGCACAGCTCGTTATATCCCTGGTCATGTGATGTTACACAGGTGCACAGGTAGCTATATCCCTGGTCTATAAAGTTCTACATATTCCTATTATAGGGTCGCATCAGTTTCTGGATAATTTACCCAACAGGGCAAAACACAAAGAATGGATCCTAATGTAATATAATATGTACCTGTAATATAATGTGTACAGTGCCCCCATCTGAAGTGATTACAAATAAAAGCCTCCCCAAAATGAATTTATATTACAATATAAACAGCATTTCCCCCAAAAATTATAGCTGGGACTGTTGCTATGGAGATGGCTTTATTTTCTAGTGAACTTATACAGAGAGGTAGCTTATATTAGGGACGTAACCCACTTACATACGCAGGATGGCGTCAGCGTAGGGTGGCCTCCGAGGTCACATCATGTCCACGTGTGTGAGTTATATAGTATGTTTATGTGTAATTTGGAGAAGAGCTCAATACATTGTGAATTACCTCTTATATGGGAGGGAAAGCCCAACAATTTGGAAAGGCATTAAAATCCAAATCCCATAGACACAGCAAAGTCTTATCTGGAACATTTAGTACATTTCCCCTTTCATCGCTGCTTTACTTAAGCTAAGATTTGGACATAGGAGAAGCAGTGAGATTCTTACTTGTGATCAAGAAGATTCCGGAAAACGTGAAGACCCTCATGTCTCTGGTAATCGGAGATCTTAGTGTCACAAGTCACTGATAATATAAGATACAGACAAGATATTACAGAGAATAAATAATATAGGGTTTCCCCTACTTAAGGACACCCGACTTACAGACGACCACTAGTTACAGACAGACCTCTCTGCATACTGTGACCTCTGGTGACCTCTCTGGATGTTACTATAGTCCCAGGCTGCAATGATCAGCTGTAAAGTGTCTGTAATGAAGCTTTATTGATAATCCTTGGTCCCATTACAGCACAAATTTTCAAACTCAAATTGTCATTGGGTCCAAAAAATTTTTTTGTCTGGATTAACAATTATAAAATATACATTTTTAACTTACATACAAATTCAACTTAAGAACAAACCTATGGAACCTATCCTGTACGTAACCCAGGGACTGCCTGTATATAGTAAAGTATATAGAGACCTGCACGTTACCTGCTGGGGCTGAGGCTCTAGAGGCTTCAGGGTTCTGACTGCTGGACTGGACTGCTAGATGTCACGTATATTAGGGTCCAATCAGGGTGATACATGACTATTAACACTGGAACTGTGTATCTATGTGTTTCTTTATTTTCTGATACTTATCTCTACTTTCTAAAGTTAGGACAATGGGTATAAAAACCTTCATTATATAGTACAAGCTAATATGAGGTCAAGTTGTTCCTCTTTGGAGCAATTTCAATTTTCAATAGATTCAATCCAAAATATAAGGGCTACACTCACTATTCTGTTGGTGTAGTCACTATATATATATATATTTCAAATGAAGTAGTCGGGTGCACATCCCAGGATTTGGACTATTTGATCCTTCCACGGTATAAATGCAAAAAAAGGGCAGCTTGAGAAAGGCTCCAGGCCGCAGGAGCCGAAACGTAGCTGTTTGGCACATGTTGGGATAAAACAAGTATCATATATATATATATATATATATATATATTATATATAATATATCGTTACTAGAGATGAGCGAGCACTAAAATGCTCAAGTGCTCGTTATTCGAGACAATGCTCAAGTGCTCGTTTCGAATAACGAGCCCCATTGAAGTCAATGGGAGACTCAAGCATTTTTCAATGTGTCATTTTATTGAGAAATATTTGGGCAGATTTACTTACCCGGTCCGTTCGCGATCCAGTGGCGCGTTCTCTGCGGTTTATTCGGGTCCGGACGGGATTCACCAAGGCAGTTCCTCCGACGTCCACCAGGTGGCGCTGCTGCAATGAAGAGCATCTGAACGCACTGGAGTTCACGATCCTATCCTGGATGAAGGTAAGTGCAAGCTCCGCAACAGTTTTTGTCTTTTAAATGCGGCGGTTTTTCCGAATCTGTCAGGTTTTCGTTCGGCTACGCCCCCGATTTCCGTCGCGTGCATGCCAGCGCCGATGCGCCAAAATCCAATCGTGTGCGCCAAAATCGGCGCAAATCGGAAATATTCGGGTAACACGTCAGGAAAACGCGAATCGGGCCCTTAGTAAATGACCTCCAATGTCTTCTGATAAGTTAGCAGATGTATGGAAACATCTGCAATGTGTTCTTCACTGAAGAACACATTGCAGATGTTTCTGTACATCTGCTAACTTATCAGAAGGCACGAGTGCAGAATGGTGTTCTTCGCAATAGTATGTGAAGAACAATTTGTGTGAAGATTCTTCGAGCAATTCTTGAGCGGGCAAAATACTTGACTGAGCAATGAGCTGTTTCGAGTACGTTAATACTCGAACGAGCATCAAGCTCGGACGAGTATGCTCGCTCATTTCTAATCGTTACTTATCAAGTACTGATCCTGAGTTACATCCTGTAGATCTTTTATTTTATTTTTTTATTTTATTTTGTGTAGAAATGTGCCCGTGCCCAGCCTCTCATACTCCAGGTCACCCAGAATGGTCCTAACCCCCTCATCCACAGGGAGGATTTTTGTGCGGCGTTGAAACTAAGCATGTTCCACGTGTGGTACCTGACCACTAGACTAGCTAGAAATAACGTGCAGTGGTCCCAGCCACCCAGGAAGCTCCATAGTCCCACTCCGCATAGGAGAGACCGGCCAACATGGGCCAACTGATGGAAGCGCCCACCCGGTTGTGCACCTCTGTGTTAAAGGGGCACTGAAGCAGGAAGTGGTCCATGCTCTCCAGCAGGCCACTGTACTCCTCCCGGGGACAACCCCTTTCCTCAGAGCTCCTACACTTCAAATTGTCCCTCACACACAGCTTTTCATGGCATATAAAACAAGATTTTGGAAACTAAAGATCAGGCTAGTTGTTCAGAAATGACGGCGCAATGAGAGAAGGGAAGGAATGGGAGTCCAGTATTCCTTATAGTCACAAATTGTCTAAGAAGCTTTTCCCTCTGCATCAACGTCTTCCAGGTATTCAATGTAGATGTGGGACAGTACCTTAAATCTGGTAAGCGATGTAATAACAAGGTAAGATCATCAGGTTCTCCATGTGTCACTGGCTCTGCGATGTTCACGTGGATCCCATGTTTCCACTTGCGGTATGCAGCGGGCGGCTGTGTGAGTTACTATTTCCTCCAGATGGAAACTCGATCGCAGCGCTTTTGGTTCCACTTTACTCCGTAGTGGTCCGTATAGGAAAGAAAGGGATACGGAAAAAATAGTGCAGCAGAGCTTCTATTTAGTGAAGAAAATGTTTTAATATTATACTCACAAAAGTAGATTAAAAAACAGGCCTTAAAAATAGATTGTGGTGCACGTTCGGCGTCAATACCCGACTCGAGTTTCGCCAGTAGCGGCTTCTTCCGGGGTGGCCGTCGTGCACAACTAAGGATTTTTTATAGTTACCTATACCACACCCTTCCTTAAAGGGGAAGAGACATATATTACTATATACTCTGTGTGGTTACCTATACCACACCCTTCCTTAAAGGGGAGGACACATGTATTACTATGTACTCTGTGTAGTTACCAATACCACACCCTTCCTTAAAGGGGAAGAGACATGTATTACTATATACTCTGTGTAAACCATTTTCGGAATTTCTATACCATTATGTGTAAAGTGTCAAATGCAAAATATATTAATAAAGTGTCAGTGCAGAATATATTGATATAATAGCGCAACAGACAAAAAAATACAATATATAAAAATGTAGAAACAACTTCTTGTAATGAAAAACCTTATTTAGTTAAAGGAAACACTTAATTTCAAAGTCGGCATTAAGACCATATGGAGATAGTGTTTTTAGTTGGAAAATCCAGAAAGATTCTCGCTGATTTATCTTTTTTTTTTTTTTTTTTTTCTCTTCACTAAATAGAAGCTCTGCTGCACTATTTTTTCCGTATCCCTTTCTTTCCTATACGGACCACTACGGAGTAAAGTGGAACCAAAAGGGCTGCGATCGAGTTTCCATCTGGAGGAAATAGTAACTCACACAGCCGCCCGCTGCATACCGCAAGTGGAAACATGGGATCCACGTGAACATCGCAGAGCCAGTGACACATGGAGAACCTGATGATCTTACTTTGTTATTACATCGCTTACCAGATTTAAGGTACTGTCCCACATCTACATTGAATACCTGAAAGACGTTGATGCAGAGGGAAAAGCTTCTTAGACAGCTTTTCATGGCAGCAGCACCAAGCCAAGTCCCAAAACTTCAAGGGGATCCTACTGGAATTCAAAATACCTAAACCCACACCGAGATCCTGAATTGGGCAATCCCTGAGGGCTAACGGCTTCTGGAAATGGCAAACAGAACTCTTTTGTCATGGATTTTCCTTGACATAGTCCTGATCTTCCACATTCCCAGACCCCATTGGTGAATCACCTTCAGAATCGTAGCGTAAGACGAAAGATGCCCATGTGGTGTACGGAGATCCTTCACTTGCCCTCCTGTCCGTATTGAGTAGCACTATGGGCCACCAGTTCTCAATATGAGATTGGTAAGAACCCTTTGACAGGATGATCAGGGCAGACCTCCTCAATGACTTCAGCAGAGCACACAAGGAAGAAAACTCATTGAATACCTCAGTCAAGAGAGAAACCAAGGCGTCCTTAAAGTTCTTATAAAACTTAGATGTTAAGCTATCCGGACCCGGCGATTTCTTGAGGTTGAGTCCTTCAAATGCCCGGCTGACTTCCTCTTCCCTAATCATCCCCGTCAAAACATCAAGAGAAGGGTCTACTCCTGGGTCAGGGACAGTTTCAGCCAGGAAAGCCGACATCACATCCCGATCTAGATCCTTCCTGCCCAAGAGGTGTGAGTAGAAGAATCTGACGACCCCCAGTATCCCTGATCTGGACCTTTTCAGGGATCCCGTATTGTCAACCAGTCCTGTGACAACTTTACCATTTACTGACATCTTGCAGTTTCTGTAAGGGTCGGGCGAGCGGTATTTCTCCATCTCAAAGACCAAAGATGCGTGCCTATCGTACTGACACCTCCTCAGCAAAGATTTCACTCTGGAGATGTTCTCAAGACCACCTCCAGTCAAGAGGAGATGCTCAAGTTTCCTCCTCAGGCCCTGATACAGGCAATGTATGTCCAGGATCCTGAGGCATGTGAACTTCTCCCATCACTCTGACTTACTGCTACAAAGGCCCAGTAATGGCACCTGGCTCTGAGGAAAGTCCTCAAAGGATTGTCTTACCGCTGCTTCTTTTAGGAGAGATGAATTGAGCTCTTTAACATTTAGAGAACAGTGGTTGGAGAATTCCACCTCAACAACAGACATTTCTGAAGAAATGGCTTCCTCCTTTAAATAAAACCTGTCTATTGTAGACCTGCAACTACCACTACAATAGGTGAACCCTGCGTGGCCTGGGGTGGAAATGCACCAGGCGAGCCTCACTAACTATGCTATTAAGAACAACGCTCTCAAAAGTCAGCTTGTCTCTGGAACCTCCCCTATCTTGGGACCTCGTGACAGAATTGAAGTCCCCTCCAAAGACCACCTGCCGACCTGTAAAAAGGTAGGGCATAAGAGTCACTTCCTGTACCACTTGGACTGGGGACCATACATGTTAATTAGACAAAGTTCTTGTCCCTTCATGAGGACAACCAGGATTAGGCACCTCCCCATTTCTAACTCAATAGCTCGTCGGCATTATACCGGTGCGGTAAAAAGGACCGCCACTCCGCTATACGGCTCGGCCGCAAGAGACCAATAGGAAGGCCCGGGTCTCCATTCCCTCTTAGCTTTAAACACGGCCGCCAAATCTGGCAGCCTGGTCTCCTGCAAAAATAAATTGTCAGCTTCAAAGCGGCCGAGGAAATCCAAGACTGCAAATCTAGCTGCATCAGACTTAATGGACACCAGCGTCAACAGAGTGGGTGCCGCCATCATGAGTTAGATGGCTTAGTTTTTACCCTTCTTACTACCACCCTCTGGAAATGAACACCCCCTTTTTAAACATATTGTGGTGTCCATCTCCCTCACCTCTGATGTTACAGGGGCAGATCCAGGACCTGCATCCTCATTCTCGTCTCCAGACCCTGGACCAGTCTCCCCTCCTGAGGACCCTGACTCCCCAGGGCGGAGACTCGGCAACCCCTGTAAGCCCCTCCACCACCTCTTTCTCTACTCCCTCAGATGCTCCATCAGCAGGAGAAGCTCCATCCAGGGCCAAGAATTGATTTGAAAGTTCGACCAGCAGGGGGTTGGTTGCAACTTCCTTGGGTACCTTAGTCAGGTTGGGAGAAGATCTTACATCTCCCTTCTTTTTATCCTTTTTCTTCGTTTTGGTGCCATGCTTACTCTTCTAACCTGGTCCTCATTTACATCCTGTACTATACTCCAGAGCTGCACTCTATTCTGCTGCTGGTGTAGTCACTGTGTACATACATGGCATTACTTTCCTGTACTGATCCTGAGTTACATCCTGTATTATACTCCAGAGCTGCACTCACTATTCTGCTGCTGGTGCAGTCACTATGTACATACATGACATTACTTATCCTGTACTGATCCTGAGTTACATCCTGTATTATACCCCAGAGCTGCACTCACTATTCTGCTGCTGGTGCAGTCACTGTGTACATACATGACATTACTTATCCTGTACTGATCCTGCGTTACATCCTGTATTATACCCCAGAGCTGCACTCACTATTCTGCTGCTGGTGCAGTCACTGTGTACATACATGACATTACTTATCCTGTACTGATCCTGAGTTATATCCTGTATTATACCCCAGAGCTGCACTCCCTATTCTGCTGCTGGTGCAGTCACTGTGTACATACATGACATTACTTATCCTGTACTGATCCTGAGTTACATCCTGTATTATACTCCAGAGCTGCACTCACTATTCTGCTGCTGGTGCAGACACTGTACATACATGACATTACTTATCCTGTACTGATCCTGAGTTACATCCTGTATTATACCCCAGAGCTTCACTCACTATTCTGCTGCTGGTGCAGTCACTGTGTACATACATGACATTACTTATCCTGTACTGATCCTGAGTTACATCCTGTATTATACCCCAGAGCTGCACTCACTATTCTGCTGCTGGTGCAGTCACTGTGTATATACATGACATTACTTATCCTGTACCGATTTAGAGCTATATCATATGAATTTCTGATCACTGCAGGAAAACCTATTGGCCCACATTCGGCCGGCAGTTTTCCTGTTCTGTGTGTAGAGGCCACCAGATTCATGAAAAGGTTCCCCCTCTGCACTGCTCTGACAGAGTGCACCATTTTTTTTTAAATCTATCTTTTACATAGGGCGTGCAGCATACTTCTGTTGGACTTTTCATGTTTATTCTGGCGCACGTCCCGAAATGGTCCGAATTTCAGTGCTGAAATTTCTGTTGGGTCAGGTATAGTGGAGCCGTGACACAAATTGTTCGGACACTTCTTAAATACCTGAGCAAGCAGTTTACACTAAGAGCAATTTGAAAAGTTCGAAAGAAAACTGGCGCAGGGGCTTCAATAAATCTGGGCCGTTGTATTTTCAACATAAATAAAAGGACACTTATTTTTACTGCTTTGCTGTTTTATTCATTTTATAAAATAAGGTCAATTTATTGCAGGAAATGGCTTTATAGGAAATATACATTCCCTTCGTTTCACACAGATATTTCCTGATAGAACATATCCCTGATCACAGACACATTGAGGGGAACATGCTTCATCACAGATGGGCATAAATGGATTGGCACATGTGGGTTGGCAGTCGGGTGCACAGGACTCAAAGTGCTGGTTTGGACCACACGTTATGTTACAGTCTTTAGGTCGGACACATTGTACAGATGTTCCATCAGTCCCGGTCTGCGCCAGGAATCCATCATTACACTTACAGGTCAATCTTGCAATTGCTGGGCAGAGTTTTGGAGGAGAAAGCAAATTGCTGCAGGTTAAGTAACAAACTCCAAAGAATCCGTATGAGCTGTTCTCAGGGCAATCCAGAGCTGGTCAAAGAGAGGTAAAACAAATTTGCAAGTCAATTACGTTCATATGAATGAAAAGTTATTGGAAAAAAAGGCAGAAGAGAAAAAGAAGAGAATAAATAATAATAATAATAATGTATTTTATAACAATATTTTAATAATAATTTTCATTTTATTAATAAATATCAACAATAATTCATCATCCTGCATAAAAAAAAAAAATCTTTTTGCACCCGGGGAAGGCGTTTGATTTGCTCGCTGCTGTCTTTTTTTTCTTTGTCTCTGTTTTGCAGGTTTTGTGATTTTTCAGGGACTTTTAGGAGCATGTACGGAAATAAGCATGGGGGTTAGTTGTATTTCGTTCTTTGCACCTGAAAAGTCTTTAATTTGTTTTAGAAAAAGTCGCAAAATAAAGAAAACATCTGTCTTGGAAAGATGCGTTTAGAAACACTGCAACAGACACACCTACCGGCTATTTTATAAGACCTTGGAATAGTCACAAAAATGCCCAAAATAGTCACAAAATAAAAAAAAAAAACGCCAAAAGAAGAGAAAAAAAAACAGGTCAAAATAAAGATATAACGTTGCACTCTGTGGGTACATGTACAATTTTATTTGTTCAATGAATAAGATTTTATAGCTACGTCTGTGCCTACTGGTTTGTGCCGGGATCGTTTGAAACATAGGGGCACATTTACTTACCCGGTCCAAGGAGTTCCCTGAAAGTGCATTGTCCGTGTACAATGCACTGTGCCGCGATTCACTAAGATGGTGCGCCCGATATCTTGCATGTGTCGCTTCCCCGCTCAGATCCCCGGAGTTCACCTTCTTCTTCCTGGTGCATGTAAGTGCATTGGACGCAACACAATTTGACAGTTAAAGGAAACCTACCACTTGAAGTGGCAGGTTTCAGATGGAAATACCGGAGCACCAGCTCAGGGTGAGCTGGTGGCGGAGCTTATTTTTGTTAGTGTTTTAAACCGCGGTATCGCGGTTTAAAACACTTTTTAAACTTTATAGCCGGCGCAGGGAGGTACGGGCTCCGCGACCGTGCGCGCGGCTACATAGGAAGTGAAGGAGAGCCGGGCGCATGGTAAGCGCCGAGCGCGTACCTCCCTGCGCCGGCTATAAAGTTTAAAAAGTGTTGGTGCTTGGTATTTCCATCTGAAACCTGCCACTTCAAGTGGTAGGTTTCCTTTAAATCCCGTGCAGTGCAGCTGTGACAAAATTCGATCGCATGCGACACAATCCCAGCGCAGACACCTGTTAAATACCTGTCAAAGCCGCGCAAACCCCCAGAAACGTTCGAAAATCCAACGAAAGTGCACTTCACGACCCTTAGTAAATAAGCCCCAAGTAGTTTGATATGCCTTAAACTTCAGCATGGATCCACGAGCACCTGCGGTTCATGAAGACCTATGCTGTTGGAAGGGTGAGCTGGCTTCGCAGTTTTTAACATAGAAAATAAAAAAGTGCCAAAATTATTCAATCTCCCTTTTTGTTAACCTACTTTTTAACCTATTGAACTATCTTCTGCTTTTCTATATGTCTGTCTATATATCTATTAAAAAAAAAACAAAGACCATTGGTAGAAGACAGAAAGATAAATAAATTGACAGATATTATCACGTTACTACAGTATTTTCTTCCCTCGTTGTCCCATCAAGGTTTCCCATAAAATAATGTCACCTTCTATTACTTACCTGGAATGGTGAAGCCGTCCACCCTCCGCTGGAAGACTACAGGAGGAAAAAGTTCAAATAAATTAATTTGTTTTTGAGGTTGTATGTAACTTTATTGTTTTCTTAAAATAAATAAAAAAATACTTAAAAAAAAAAAAAAGAAACTTAATTTATGGACTTTGCTAAGAACAACCATCACTATAGTTTCCATTATCTCTCTCCGTGTATTGCAATCATCTTTACTACATGGAGATGAACTCTATAATCACTAGATAATTTTCATTTGTTTGCTGCACACATGTTGGCACAGGGGCATGAATATGCGATAAACCAAGTCATCACCTGATAATTGAGAATCCGGTACCATTGCATGGACATGGGCCAATTATCAAAATTGAGTATTTCTGAAATGCTTGTTCCATATAATTTTCCTAAGTTTCGTCCCTTCTTGTAGCTCCACCACCACATCAAACTTCAATTTTGAGCTAGTAGAGGATTCTCAGCGGATTCCTTACATTTTTGAAGACCTGGAATCTGAAAATCTTTATCACACTGGTCACAGTAGTTAACTTTGTGGTATAAATTAAAGGGGTTGGCCAACTTTGATAAAAACACTGCAGGGGGCCTGTTAAAAAAAAATCAAGCTGTACTTAACTCCTTGGGCTTTCCTGGTGTCCCCCCGCCACCATCCATCAGAGTCACGCTCCTGGGCAGCGCTGAGAAGGGAAACGGGTGGGTGTGCCAGGCGGCCAGAAGCGCAGGAGCGCAGGACCCAAAAGAACAGGGGCACAGTTCCAGTGCACATTGGCGTGGAACACTGGTACCAACGGATGGGGAAAGTACTGGGTTTTTTTTTTAACATTTTAAGTACATTAAAAAAAGAATTGTAATAAAAATAAATATATAAGCAAACTGAAAGTCCCTTTAACACTAATATTACAAAAACATATCTAATAAAGCAAAAAGAAACAAACAAAATCACTATTCAACCCCATATATGGTATTGCGGTATCCATGAAAATCGGTACAATAAATTTAATTTGTAAAATTATTGGACCAGCTTGATGAACGCTGTATAGAAATATCCAAAAAAACTTGCCAAATTGTTTATTTCTCTTCAAAATTTCTTCAATGGCTTAATTGCAATCTACAGTCATGTGGTGGTAATTGACGTTATCATTGTGATGGCACTAGAGCTCAATTCAGGGAGGGCCTAGAGGATCGCACCTGATGAACCCGAACCTACACTTCTGGACTGCTCATCTCTACTGGGAATGATACCTAATTGTAATAAATCCTGCAGTATCAAAATATAAAACAGAGCATAAAAATTGTAAAGTACATGCATAAAATAACAATATGTTCTGCTAGTTTATTTATGTCCATCCCATAAAAGTAATACATGGGTGGTCGCACATGCTCACTACTGTTCAAGTTATGTCATGCATTTAAAAATTTATTGAGGGTCCCAGAGGTCAGATGCGTAGTGTCTTTTTTTCATTTCCCTTTAATTATGTCAGGATCGGAGGTAGTGGATCCTCTGGACCACCGCGGACGATGACGTAAGCCGACACCTGGGTCCGGAATCTAAGTAGTACCCGGTCATTCCACAGGTGTTCGGCCTGTTTGTTGGCAGCCCAGGCATAGTGCAGATTTGTCAGGCAAACTTGTGGTTGGGAACAGGCAGGAAGTCGAGACAGGCAGCACAGAATCGGAATTGGGGACATAGCATTAGGTCAGGACAGGCAACATAGAATCGGAGTCGGGGACATAGCAGAAGGTCAGGACTGGTAGCAGAGGAGCAAGGTCTGGAATGGAATCGAGTTCACAACAGGATAATGGCACAGGGCAACAGGAAATCTTTCTCTAAGGCTATGAGGCACAAAGATCCATCAGGGAACACAGGAAGGGGCAGGAATTTATCTTGGCAGGCAGCCAGCGCCAATTATCGGCACGCTGGCCCTTTAAATCTTAAAGAGCTGGGAAGTGAGGAGGCCACCACTGGAGCCAGGAGAAGCAAGTTGTCAGGCAGGCAAGTTCCTGGGGCAGAGTAAGGCACAATGGTGCGCCAGCGACCCGAGGTAGGGGTTGCAGGGGCACCCGTGGCGGTGAAACATTCAGTTTTTTACATAAGGAAATACGACATTTTGTAGAATGATCAGAACATTTATGTTCCACACATGATCAGCATCTCATGAAAGCATTAAAATGCTAAATACTACACATGACATACTAGACATTCCCTGTAAATGACAAGAGATAGAAGAAGCAGCGACATTCTTACTTGTGACCAGGAAGATGGCGGATAACGTGAAGTAGCTCATGACTCTGGTAAGAGGAGATCTTAGAATTTCACAAGTCACTAAGAAAATAAGATATAGACAAGATATTGCAGAGAATGAATAATATATAAAACATAAATATATAGAGACCTGCATGTTACCGGCTGGGGCTGTAGAGGCTTCAGGGTTCTGACTGCTGGACTGGACGGATCTCTAGATGTGACAGGTACTTAGGTCCGGTTTGGCTCATGACTAGTGACACTGGTGTGTTGTATCTACGTGTCTCTTTATTGTCTGATAATTATCTCCAGACAAAGGGTATAAAAACCAAGATTATATAAATTAAGTCAAAATGAGGTCAACTTGTTCCTTTCCAGCAATTCAGAATTTCAATAGAATAAACTGTAATATATGGATTTGGTGTTTTCTGCAGAAATCCATCAGGTTGCAACTTCAAAATCAATAAAGTGGAAGCAGATCCAGAAAGAGTCAAGAGCAGGATTAAGATTAGTGGGGGCCCCTGGGCACAAAACTTGGTTGGGGCTCCATTGCATGTAGTCCAGACACGGAACAATAATCTATACAGCTTGACAGCAATAACTATATACAGCCTCCTCAGTAATCAATATATACAGAGCCAGGATTCACTTTATACAGCGTCTAGTATTCACTGTATACAGCATCCAGTATTCACTGTATACAGCATCCAGTATTCACTGTATACAGCGTCCAGTGTTCACTTTATACAGCGTCCAGTATTCACTTTATACAGCATCCAGTATTCACTGTATACAGCCTCCAGTATTCACTGTATACAGCATCCAGTATTCACTGTATACAGCATCCAGTATTCACTGTATACAGCGTCCAGTGTTCACTATATACAGCGTCCAGTGTTCACTATATACAGCGTCCAGTGTTCACTATATACAGCCCCCCAGCAATAACTATGTACAGCCCCCAGCAATCACTGTATGCAGCCCCCCAGTAATCACTATATACAGCACCCCCAGAAATCACTATACATAGCCCCCCAGGAATCACTATATAAAGCTCCCCCAGTAATCACTATATACAGCTCCCCAGCAATCACTATATACAGCTCCCCCGGCAATCACCATATACAGCTCTCCCCTATAATAACTATATAGAGTCCCCCTATAATAACTATTTAAAGCCCCTAACAATATCTATATAAAGACCCTATAACTATATATACAGTCTCCTATAATAACCATATACACCCCCTATAATAATATACACCTCCTACAATAACTACATACAGCCTCCCTATAATAACTATATACTGTATACAAACCCCCTTAATAAAGATATATGCAGCCTCCCTTTAACCGGTTAAAGACCGGGCCATTTCCCGTTTTTTCATTTCCATTTTTCACTCCCCACCTTCAAAAATCTATAACTTTTTTATTTTTACAGGTAAAAAGCCGTGTGATGGCTCATTTTTTGCGTAACAAATTGCACTTCATAGTGATTGCATTGAATATTCCATGCCATGTACTGGGAAGCGGGAAAAAATTCCAAATGCAGTGAAAATGGTGAAAAAACGCATTTGTGTCGTATTCTTGTGGGCTTGGATATTACGGCTTTCACTTCACGCCACAAATGACGCATCTAATTTATTCTTTGGGTCGGTACGATCACAGAGATACCAAATTTGTATAGGTTTTATAATGTTTTCATACATTTACAAAAATTAAAACCTCATGAACAAAATTTTTTTTTTTATTTTGCCGTCTTCTTGTGCTTATAACTTTTTCATACTTCGTTGTACGGAGTTGAGGGTGGTGTCACCCTCGGCCTGCGAGCCCTCTCCATGCATCGGAACGCGACCGCCTCCGTGAATACACGGCGGGCGGGCGCGAACCGGTTAATAACTAAATACAGTCTCCTTATAGTAACTATATACAGCCTCCCTATAATAACTATTTACAGCCCATCTATAACAACTATATACTGTACAGCCCCCCTATAACAACTATATACAGACTCCCTATAATACCTATACACAGACTCCTATTTCAGTTATATACAACCCCTTCCCATGAAAACTATATTATATATAATAAGACTGTACTCACCTTCCATTGTTCCCCCGATGCTGGTCGACATCCTTTCCTTCCCTCGCGTTGTCAGGATAGTGGATATCGGAGGTGTACCAAGATGGCAGCGCCCTGTTGTAGGCGGCGCCAGGACTTCTCGGCACAGTGACGTCAAGAATTTAAAAAAAACAAGAAGAGAATGGACAAATATCTGCGTATTTAGGATGCAAGCAAACTTGGAATCTTATTGCTCAGGCTCCATTATTGAGTGAAGGAACCTAATTTTCCAATTAAGTGCAAGGGAGCAGAAAGCAAGAAAAAAGGTGTTAGAGTTGCAATTCTAATTCAACTGCATCCACAGTATACATGACATTACTTATTTTGCACTGGTCCTGACTTACATCCTGTAGATCTTTTATTTTATATAAAAATGAAAAACATTACAATCATAAACATAAATCAAGCCATAACTTCTGGCTAAAGAAAACAAAATAATAATAATAACAAAACAATAATATAAACTAAAATAAATCTCCTGGCCCAGCCACACATACACCACACAATCAGCATTATAAAACAAAACCTTCACCCAATCACACCACCTAATTTTTTTTTCTTATAAATAACTAAACAATACACAGCAAATTAGACATAAACAGGGAAAAAAATAAACAACAACAAAAAAAACTAAAATTAAATACAACTAACTAAATCCCATGCCCATCACCCTCCCACCCAGACACTGGTCTAACGTCCAAAGTTCGTGTTGAGTAGTCCAGACCAGTGCCCAGGATCATAGTGTCAAAATCCTGTCCATCCGCCTCCCAACTTAATCCCTACACCCCAAACCAACTTATATACAAAAATACTATAATAATTAGAGATGAGCGAGCACTAAAATGCTCGGGTACTCGTTATTCGAGACGAACTTTTCCCGATGCTCGAGTGCTCGTCTCGAATAACGAGCCCCATTGAAGTCAATGGGAGACTCGAGCATTTTTCAAGGGGACCAAGGCTCTGCACAGGGAAGCTTGGCCAAACACCTGGGAACCTCAGAAAAGGATGGAAACACCACGGAAATGGACAGGAAACAGCAGGGGCAGCATGCATGGATGCCTCTGAGGCTGCTTAATCGCACCATTATGCCAAAATTATGGGCAACAGCATGGCCATGACAGAGTGACAGAATGAAGCTAGATAGCATCTAAAACATCCAATAATTGACCCTGACACTATAGGGGAGGCAGCGGCAGCAGCGGCAGGCTAGAGAGTGTCATGGCGACATACCCTAAATGGACTCAGGCTTCAAACCAATGGGTGGCAGAGAGGAACCAAAGGAGGTGAGCAAGAAGCGCTCAAATAATATCGGTACATGATAAAAGTTTGCCAGTATATTTTGTGGATTACACAGCAGGGTGGCGACAAAGTTAACATGGAAGCCATGAAAACAACCCAAAATTCTGCCTGACACAGCTCGTTTGATAAGGGGACCATGTATGGAGGCAGTGAACTAGTAGTAGATTAAAGGTGCTGCAGTTAAAACTATGTTAGTTGGATCTTGGCATGAAGCTGGCGCTCCGCTGCCAGGCGAGCTTTCGCCAATCCAAGCCCCTGTCTCTAGGCTACTCCCCAAACAGCACTTCTAAGAATCTTTTGTATAAGATCAAGTGTAGTAGCGTTCTTATAAGTTTAGGATATGGCGGGTGAGGGGAATGTAAACAGATGCGCTAGAAGCGCTGAAATAATATTGGTAAATGATAAAAGTTTGCCAGTATATTTTGTGGATTACACAGCAGGGTGGCGACAAAGTTAACAAGTTTGATGTGGAATGCCCTGTAATAGCTCTTGGGCGGTGTGCCTTTTATCGCCTAGGCTCAGCAGTTTGAGCACCGCCTGCTGTCGCTAAGCGACGGCACTGCTGCTGTGCCTAGAGCTACCGACTGATGGCGCCATGTCCACGGATGGTAATTCGGAGGAGGAGGAGGTGGAGGAGGGGTGGGAGGAGGAGGAGGTATAGTAGGCATTTGAGACCTGGACCGAGGTAGGCCCCGCAATCCTCTGCGTCGGCAGTATATGACCAGCCCCAGGGTCAGACTCGGTCCCAGCCTGCACCAAGTTAAGTGTAGTAGCGTTCTTATAAGTTTGGGATATGGCGGGTGAGGGGAATGTAAACAGATGCGCAAGAAGCGCTGAAATAATATCGGTTAATCATTAAAGTTTGCCAGTATATTTTGTGGATAACACAGCAGGGTGGCGACAAAGTTAACAACTTTGATGTGGAATCCATGAAAACAACCCAAATTTCTGCCTGACACACCTCGTTTGATAAGGGGACGATGTATGGAGGCAGCTATATGGACGACTTTTGGAGGTAGCAATGGAGACAACGTGTGGAGGCAGCTATGGAGACAATTTAATTTGGATAGTGCCTGTATGTGGCAGTCCAAAAAAGTTTTCAAACCAGAGGAGCAGGTAGGTGGCCCTCCAGAAAAATGAAATAGATTGAGTGCCTGTATGTGGCAGTCCAAAAAAGTTTTCAAACCAGAGGAGCAGGTAGGTGGCCCTCCAGAAAAATGGAATAGATTGAGTGCCTGTATGTGGCAGTCCAAAAAAGTTTTCAAACCAGAGGAGCAGGTAGGTGGCCCTCCAGAAAAATGAAATAGATTGAGTGCCTGTATGTGGCAGTCCAAAAAAGTTTTCAAACCAGAGGAGCAGGTAGGTGGCCCTCCAGAAAAATTGAATAGATTGAGTGCCTGTATGTGGCACTCCCAAAAATTGTTTAAAACAGAGGACCGGGTAGGTGGCCCTCCAGAAAAATTAAATGCATAAAGTACTATAGCTAGAGCCAGTGGGCCCTGTCAAAAAATAGCCAGTTTCCTCTGCTTTAGTGTACAAAGAGGAGGAGAAGGAGGAAAATGAGGAGGAGGAGGAGTGCATAAATTATTCAGGTTGAGCTTCCTTCACCTGGTGGAGATTGGAAATTATGAGAAATCCAGGCTTTATTCATCTTAATAAGCGTCAGCCTGTCAGCGCTGTCAGTCGACAGGCGTGTACGCTTATCGGTGATGATGCCACCAGCTGCATTGAAAACCCGCTCGGACAAGACGCTAGCGGCAGGGCAGGCAAGAACCTCCAAGGCGTACAGCGCCAGTTCGTGCCACATGTCCAGCTTTGAAACCCAGTAGTTGTAGGGAGCTGTGTGATCATTTAGGACGATGGTATGGTCAGCTACGTACTCCCTCACCATCTTTCTGTAAAGATCAGCCCTACTCTGCCGAGACTGGGGACAGGTGACAGTGTCTTGCTGGGGTGACATAAAGCTGGCAAAAGCCTTGTAAAGCGTACCCTTGCCAGTGCTGGACAAGCTGCCTGCTCGCCTACTCTCCCCCGCTACTTGTCCCGCAGAACTACGCACTCTGCCGCTAGCGCTGTCAGAAGGGAAATAGTGTTTCAGCTTGTGCACCAGGGCCTGCTGGTATTCATGCATTCTCACACTCCTTTCCTCTCCAGGGATGAGAGTGGAAAGATTTTGCTTGTACCGTGGGTCCAGGAGAGTGAATACCCAGTAATCGGTGCTGGAATAAATTCTTTGAACGCGAGGGTTACGGGATAGGCAGCCTAGCATGAAATCTGCCATATGCGCCAGAGTACCAACGCGTAAGAATTCACTCCCCTCACTGGCCTGACTGTCCAT
The DNA here is from genome assembly GCF_040894005.1 of Engystomops pustulosus. Classification (NCBI taxonomy): domain Eukaryota; kingdom Metazoa; phylum Chordata; class Amphibia; order Anura; family Leptodactylidae; genus Engystomops; species Engystomops pustulosus. Next base: position 19,457,312 of record NC_092416.1, read on the forward strand.
TTCCTCCTCCTCCAACTCCTCTTCTTCTGCCCATACACGCTGAACAGTGAAGGACTGAACAATGGTCCCCTCTTCTGTCTCGCCAACATTCTCCTCTTCTTCCTCCTCATCCACCTCCACCTCCACCTCCTCCGATATGTGCTGAGAAACAGACCTAAGGGTGCTTTGGCTATCAACAAGGCAATCTTCTTCCCCCGTCTCTTGTGACGAGCGCAAAGCTTCCGACTTCATGCCAAGCAGGCCAAGCAGCGGGATGGTGAGGCTGATGATGGCGGCATCGCCACTGACCATCTGTGTTGACTCCTCAAAGTTACTCAGCACCTGACAGATATCAGACATCCACGTCCACTCCTCATTGTAGACTTGAGGAAGCTGACTGACCTGACTACCAGTTCTGGTGGAAGTTGACATCTGGCAGTCTACAATCGCTCTGCGCTGCTGGTAAACTCTGGATAACATGGTTAATGTTGAATTCCACCTCGTGGGCACGTCGCACAACAGTCGGTGAGCGGGCAGTTGGAGGCGGCGCTGCGCTGCCCTGAGAGTGGCAGCATCTGTGCTGGACTGAAATGCGCACAGATGCGGCGCACCTTCGTGAGCAAATCAGACAGATTGGGGTATGTCTTGAGGAAACGCTGAACTATCAGATTTAACACATGGGCCAGGCATGGCACATGTGTCAGTCTGCCGAGTTACAGAGCCGCCACCAGGTTACGGCCGTTGTCACACACAACCATGCCTGGCTTCAGGTTCAGCGGTGCCAGCCACAGATCAGTCTGCGCCGTGATGCCCTGTAATATTTCTTGGGCGGTGTGCCTTTTATCGCCTAGGCTCAGCAGTTTGAGCACCGCCTGCTGTCGCTTAGCGACGGCACTGCTGCTGTGCCTAGAGCTAGCGACTGATGGCGCCATGCCCACGGATGGTCGTTCGGAGGAGGAGGTGGAGGAGGGGTGGGAGGAGGAGGAGGCATAGTAGGCCTGAAAGACCTGGACCGAGGTAGGCCCCGCAATCCTCGGCGTCGGCAGTATATGACCAGCCGCAGGGTCAGACTCGGTCCCAGCCTCCACCAAGTTAACCCAATGTGCCGTCAGCGATATATAGTGGCCCTGCCCGGCAGCACTCGTCCACGTGTCCGTGGTCAGGTGGACCTTGCCAGAAACGGCGTTGGTCAGGGCACGGATGATGTTGTCTGACACGTGCTGGTGCAGGGCTGGGACGGCACATCGGGAAAAGTAATGGCGGCTGGGGACCGAATACCGAGGAGCGGCCGCCGCCATGAGGTTGTGAAAGGCCTCGGTCTCTAATAGCCTATAGGGCAGCATCTCCAGGCTAAGCAATCTGGAGATGTGCACATTAAGGGCTTGGGCGTGCGGGTGGGTTGCACTATATTTACGTTTCCGCTCCAGCGTCTGGGGTATGGAGAGCTGAACGCTGGTGGATGCTGTGGAGGATCGTGGAGGCGACGATGGGGTTTTTGTGCCAGGGTCCTGGGCAGGGGGCTGACTATCAGCTGACACAGGGGAAGGAGCAGTGGTGTGCACGGCCGGAGGTGAACGGGCTTGGTGCCACTGAGTGGGGTGTTTAGCATTCATATGCCTGCGCATACTGGTGGTAGTTAAGCTAGTAGTGTGGAACCCCTGCTGATCCTGGTTTGGCAAATGTTGCACACCACAGTCCGTCGGTCATCCGGTGTTTCTTTAAAGAACCTCCAGACTTCTGAAAATCTAGCCCTCGCCAAGGGAGCTTCACTAGTTGACACATTTGGCGCTGATGCACCAGCTCTGGCCCTGCCTCTCCGTCTGGCCCCACCACTGCCTCTTCCAACCTGTTCTGGTCGAGGACTCTCCTCCGTCTCAGAAGCACTGTGTTCACCCGGCCTCTCAACCCAGCTTGGGTCTGTCACCTCATCATCCTCCGATCCCTCAGTCTGCTCCCCCCTCGGACTTCCTGCCCTGACAACAACTTCACCACTGTCTGACAACCGTGTCTCCTCATCGTCGGACACCTCTTTACACACTTCTTCCACTACGTCAAGAAGGTCATCATCACCCACAGACTGCGACTGGTGGAAAACCTGGGCATCGGAAAATTGCTCAGCAGCAACCGGACAAGTGGTTTGTGACTGTGGGAAGGGTCCAGAAAACAGTTCCTCAGAGTATGCCGGTTCAAATGCCAAATTTTCCTGGGAGGGGGCAGACTGGGGGGGAGGAGGCTGAGGTGCAGGAGCTGGAGGAGTGCCGATTTCGGTGACATGGGTGGACTGCGTGGAAGACTGACTGGTGGACAAATTGCTCGAAGCATTGTCGGCAATCCACGACATCACCTGTTCGCACTGTTCTGGCCCCAACAGTGCTCTACCACGAGTCCCAGTAACTTCAGACATGAACCTAGGGAGTGTAGCTCTGCGGCGTTCCCCTGCTCCCTCATCAGCAGGTGGTGTCTCACCCCGCCCAGGACCACGGCCTCTGACCCCTGCAGTAGTTGGACGCCCACGTCCCCGCCCTCGTCCTCTACCCCTAGCCCTCGGGTTAAACATTTTGAAAATGAAAGTTATAACTTTAATTTTTTTTTACTTTTTTTTGTGTTTTTTTGTGTTTTTTTTTTTGTTGTGTTTTTTAGTTTTTAAAACCAAACGATGCTATCCTATTGCTATGGCTATTTTCTAGCCAAGTATGAAAGCACACTGCTATGCCAGATGAGATGACGCTGAGTTATGAAAAAATAAACGTAAAATAAAAAGGAAATGGCAGACTGTGCCTAATTGAAATCCAACCCCTAATAAATTTTCCCACTTCGGTCTTTGCGATGGATATGTGCGTCACTAAGCGCTAAACACAAAGGTCGCAAGTCTCACTACAAATTCCTCACAATTTGGTAGTAGATGCACTGCAGCAAGGACAGCCACCAGCAGATCAACCAGAAATAAAATATATATAACGCTATTGTAGGCGTAAGTAAGCCGTTTGGATTCTCCTATGGCTATTTTCTAGCCAAGTATGAAAGCACACTGCTATGCCAGATGAGATGACGCTGAGTTATGAAAAAATAAACGTAAAATAAAAAGGAAATGGCAGACTGTGCCTAATTGAAATCCAACCCCTAATAAATTTTCCCACTTCGGTCTTTGCGATGGATATGTGCGTCACTAAGCGCTAAACACAACGGTCGCAAGTCTCACTACAAATTCCTCACAATTTGGTAGTAGATGCACTGCAGCAAGGACAGCCACCAGCAGATCAACCAGAAATTTAATATATATAACGCTATTGTAGGCGTAAGTAAGCCGTTTGGATTCTCCTTTGGCTATTTTCTAGCCAAGTATGAAAGCACACTGCTATGCCAGATGAGATGACGCTGAGTTATGAAAAAATAAACGTAAAATAAAAAGGAAATGGCAGACTGTGCCTAATTGAAATCCAACCCCTAATAAATTTTCCCACTTCGGTCTTTGCGATGGATATGTGCGACACTAAGCGCTAAACACAACGGTCGCAAGTCTCACTCCAAATTCCTCACAATTTGGTAGTAGATGCACTGCAGCAAGGACAGCCACCAGCAGATCAACCAGAAATAAAATATATATAACGCTATTGTAGGCGTAAGTAAGCCGTTTGGATTCTCCTATGGCTATTTTCTAGCCAAGTATGAAAGCACACTGCTATGCCAGATGAGATGACGCTGAGTTATGAAAAAATAAACGTAAAATAAAAAGGAAATGGCAGACTGTGCCTAATTGAAATCCAACCCCTAATAAATGTTCCCACTTCGGTCTTTGCGATGGATATGTGCGTCACTAAGCGCTAAACACAAAGGTCGCAAGTCTCACTACAAATTCCACACAATTTGGTAGTAGATGCACTGCAGCAAGGACAGCCACCAGCAGATCAACCAGAAATAAAATATATATAACGCTATTGTAGGCGTAAGTAAGCCGTTTGGATTCTCCTTTGGCTATTTTCTAGCCAAGTATGAAAGCACACTGCTATGCCAGATGAGATGACGCTGAGTTATGAAAAAATAAACGTAAAATAAAAAGGAAATGGCAGACTGTGCCTAATTGAAATCCAACCCCTAATAAATTTTCCCACTTCAATCTTTGCGATGGATATGTGCGTCACTAAGCGCTATACACAAAGGTCGCAAGTCTCACTACAAATTCCTCACAATTTGGTAGTAGATGCACTGCAGCAAGGACAGCCACCAGCAGATCAACCAGAAATAAAATATATATAATGCTATTGTAGGCGTAAGTAAGCCGTTTGGATTCTCCTTTGGCTATTTTCTAGCCAAGTATGAAAGCACACTACTATGCCAGATGAGATGACGCTGAGTTATGAAAAAATAAACGTAAAATAAAAAGTAAATGGCAGACTGTGCCTAATTGAAATCAAACCCCTAATAAATTTTCCCACTTTGGTGTTTGAGGTGGATTTGTGTGTCACTAAGAGCTAAACACAACGGTAGCAATTCCCCTGCAAATTCCTCTCAATATGGTACTAGCTGCAAATAAAAAAAAAAAAAAGTATAACGTTATTGTAGCCATAAGAAGGGCTGTTGGGTTCTTGTAGAATCACTCCTGCCTAACACTATTCTAATTGAACAGCCTAACGCTTTCCCTGACCAGCAGCAGCTCTCTCCCTAGCGGCATCCAGACACAGAATGATCCGAGCAGCGCAGGCAGGGGCTAGTCTATTCCAGGGTCACCTGATCTGGCCAGCCAACCACTGCTATCGACGTGTAAGGGTACCACGTCATGCTGGGTGGAGTGCAGAGTCTCCTGGCTTGTGATTGGCTCTGTTTCTGGCCGCCAAAAAGCAAAACGGCGGGAGCTGCCATTTTCTCGAGCGGGCAAAGTATTTGTCCGAGCAACGAGCAGTTTCGAGTACGCTAATGCTCGAACGAGCATCAAGCTCGGACGAGTATGTTCGCTCATCTCTAATAATAATCTTTATAAAACAATACACTATGACACACATCAAATCTCTAAACAAATACAAACCACATAAAGCCCAGGTATCACAATATGCTCAGAACACAAAACAAAAATCTACTGTGCAGCATCAGCCCAACACCAGGAGAGGAGATGACAGACTAAGGGACACTAAAGGAGAAGCCCCTCCAAAGGAGAGAGGCCCTCCCCGTGCCCAGCCTCTCATACTCCAGAGAGCGCACCTTCACCAGGTCACCCAGAATGTTCCTAACCACCTCATCCACCGAGAGGGTTTTACGCTGTGTCGAAGCTAAGCACCGTGCGTTTCACATGTGGTACCTAACCAGTAGACTAACTAAATATAACGTGCATCGGTCCCGGCCACCCAGGCCTCTCCATAGGCCCACTCCGCATAGGAGAGACCGGCCAACCCAGGCCAATAGATGAAAAAGCCCACCCGGTTGTACACCTCTGTGTTAAAGGGGCACTGAAGCAGGAAGTGGTCCATGCTCTCCAGCAGGCCACCGCACTCCTCCCGGGGACAACCCCTTTCCTCAGAGCTCCTACACCTCAGATTGTCCCTCACACACAGCTTTCCATGGAAGCAGCGCCAAGCCAAGTCCCAAAACTTCAAGGGGATCCTGATAGAGTTCAAAAGACTTAAACCCACCCCAAGATCCCTATTTGGGCAATCCCTGAGGGTCAGAGGCTTCTGGAAACGGGCAAACAGAACCATTTTGTCAAGGAGTTTCCTTGACATGGTCCTGATCTTCCACATTCCCAGAACCCAACAGAGAATCATCTTCAGAACCGGGGTAGTGTAAGCCGGAAGATGCCTGTGAGGTGTACGGAGATACTTCACTTATCCTCCTGTTTCCCATTCCTGGAAGAAAGGCTGGAACCATCCTTTACAGGAGTATACCCACGGAGGAGCCCTCTCTTTCCAGAGGTTTGCTACGTTAATCTTATTCACTAGGAATACCACAGGGTTGACCATACACAACCCTCCTTGTCTCCTCGTGCGGTAAGTAACCTCCCTCTTGGTTAGGTTCAGCCTATTTCCCCATAACAGCTGGAAGAACAGACTTCAGAGCCGAGCCCAGAGAGGTTCCGGCAAGATGCACACACTGCCCAGATATATCAGCAGCGGGAGCAGGTAAGTTTTAATATGATTCACCCTTTCTCTGATGGTCAAAGACCAACCCTTGCACTGGTCCACTTTCTGGGCGGCGATCTTAAAGGGGTATTCCCATCTGGGCATTTAAATTTAATTGAATTCATTTGCCATTTGTAAACATTTCTTCAATTGAATGTTATTAAAAAAAAATGTTCCTGTGTGAAGATAATTTATCATAAATGTAGTCATTCTGTCCCTTAGAAAAGAGATAGCTTCTTCGGTTATGACCACCTCACACTCTGGAAGCGGAGGCCAGACATGCACTACTGAGCCCTTCCTGACCACCTGGATTCAGGGATCATTACCACGCTGCAGTAACTCCCGGACATTTCATATACAAAAACCTTTTGTTTCTTTGTGCAATCCCTCCAGCAGAGATGGTCATATCCGAGGAAGTTATCTCGTTTCTAAGGGACCATATGACTACAATTATGAGAAATTATCTTCTCACAGGAACATTTTTTTAATAATATCTAATTGAAGAAATGTTTACATATGGCAAATTAATTCAATTAAATGTAAATGCCCAGAAGGGAAAACCCCTTTAAGCCTGTCGTCACAGTTTTGCATGGGGTAATACCCCTGGCCAAATTCGATGCCGAGAACTTTGGCAGAGTCTTGGGGAACTGGAAGAGTGTCCAGGAGATCAAAGCCTGGATCCCCCTCTCCCAGCCATAGACTCTCACAGTTATCCCGGTTGAACTTGGACCCAGAAGCCTCTAGGTAGAGCTCAACCTCTTATATCACCCATTGTGCCCCCCTCCCGAGGACACAAAAATGGTGACATCATCGGCATACGCTACCACCCTTAGAGTGGCTTCCGGTGCTGCCCGGTCCATCCCGACTCCCACCAACAGGCCACGATCAACCGCCCTAAGGAATGGGTTGATCGCGAACACATACAGTAGTGGGCTCAGAGGACAACTGTGGCGAACACCAGACCCAACCTCAAAAGAGCGGCCAATCCAACCGTTCACAAGCGGGAAACTCTCTGCCCCTGCATACAAAACCTTTAGCCAATTGACAAACTCCTCCAGCATGCCATACCTCAGAAGGACAGACCAGAGGTACTCATGGTTAACCCGATCAAACACTTTTGGCTGATCCAAGAACAGAAAGTACCCCTTCCAGAGACCAGCCCCGCCCCGCTCCACTGCCTCCCGGACACAAAGCACAGCACTAAATGTACTGCGGCCTGGAACAGAGCAGTGCTGGGTCAACAAAAGGAGCCGGGGCGCAAACTGCACCAGCCGATTAAACAGCACCTTTGCCAAAACCTTTCTGACCGCATTGAGAAGCGCTATGTGACGCCAGTTCTCAACACAAGATCGGCCCTTACCCTTTGACAGAATCATCAGGGCTGACCTCCTCATTTATTCGGCAGAGCACCCAAGGAAAGACACTCATTGAATACCTCAGGCAAAAGGGGAACCAAGACATCCTTAAAGGTCTTATAAAACTGAGATGTTAAGTCATTCGGACCTGGAGATTTCTTGAGGGCGAGCCCTTCAATCGCCAGGCTGACTTCCTCTTCCCTGATCACTTCGGTCAAAACATCAAGAGAGGGGTCTACTCCTGGCTCAGGGACAGTTTCAGCCAGGAAAGCCGACATCACATCCCGATCTAGATCCTTCCTGCCCAAGAAGTGTGAGTAGAAGAATGTGACGACCTCCAGGATCTCTGATCTGGACCTTTTCAGGGATTCCGTACTGTCCACCAGTACTGTGACAACTTTACCACTCACTGACATCTTGCAGTTTCTGTAAGGATCGGGCAAGCGGTATTTCCCGTAATCCCTATCAAAAACCAAAGATGCGTGTCTATCGTAATGACACCTCTTCAGCAAGGCTTTCACTCTGGGGATGTCCTCACGACTACCTCCAGTCGAGACGAGATGCTCAAGTTTCCTCCTCAGGCCCTGATACAGGCGGTACCTGTCTAGGCTCCTGAGGCTCGAGAGCTGGCGGAAGAATCTCGCCAACCTTTTCCTAAACATCTCACACCACTCTGACTTACTTCTACAAAGGCCCAGCAATGGTATCTGGCACTTAAGAAAGTCCTCAAAGGATTGTCTTACCTATCTTCAAGAAGAGATGAATTGAGCTTCCAATAGCCTCTTCCCATCCGGGGGGTCTCTGTAACATTCAGAGAAAACAAACTTAAACAGTGGTCAGAGAATTCCACCTCAACAACAGAAACTGGTGAAGAAATTGCTTCTTCCTTTAAATAAAACCTGTCTATTCTAGACCTGCAGCTACCCCTATAATAGGTGAACCCCGTGTGGCCTGGGGTGTGCTGGATGTGGACACCCACTAGGTGAGCCTCACTAGCTATGCTATTAAGAGCGATCATAAGTCAGCTTGTCTCTGGAACCTCCGCTTTCTTGGGGCCTCGTGACTGCATTGAAGTCCCCTGCAAAGACCACCTGCCGACTTGTAAAAAGGTAGGGCTTGATCCTCATAAAAAGACACTTCATGTCCCACTTGGACTGGGGACTATATATATTAATTAGGCAAAGTTCTTGTCCCTTCATGAGGGCATCCAGGATCAGGCACCTCCCCATTTCTAACTCAATAACTCGTCGGCATTCTACAGGTGCGGTAAAAAGGTCCACCACTCTGCTATACGGCTCAGCTGCAAGAGACCAATAGGAAGGCCCGTGTCTCCATTCCCTCTTAGCTTTAAACATGGCCGCCAAATCTGGCAGCCTGGTCTCTTGCAAAAATAAAATGTCAGCTTCAACGTGGCCAAGAAAATCAAAGGTCGCAAATCTACCCTCATCAGACTTATTGCTGGCAACATTAATGGACGCCAGCGTCAACGGAGTGGGTGCCGCCATCATGAGTGATTGAGTTAGACGGCTTTTTTCTTACTGATTACCTTCACTCTACTGTCCTCTGAAGATGAACCCTTTTCCCTTCAGAATTGGGGCAACTTCTTTTTAACGAAATTGAGGTGTCCATATTATTACTGGCCCCCAAGGACCCTCTTCGTCCTTGTCTCCTGACTCTGAGTCAGTCTCCCACTCTGAGGACCCAGCATCCCCAGAGGATAGAGACTCGGCGCCCCCTGCAGGCTGCTCCGCCGCCACCTCCAGAACCCCACCCTCAGCCTCTCCTTCTGAGGAGGCGATCTCATTGAGGGTGAGGAACCGGTTGAAAAGCTCAACCAGAGGGGAGGAAGTTTTCCCTTCCTTAGGTACCTTAGATAGGCCGCATTTTTTCTTTTTCTGCTTGCGCTTATTTTCTAGCCAAATCCTGTTATCCTCATCCATACTCTCATAATGGGAGGACGTGGAGGACATGGCACCTTTCTCATGCTCCATCCTCCTGACCTCCTCATCCAACTCATCATCCCTCAGGGCCTCAGTAGCAAGACCCACCTCTGAGGAAGGACCAAGGGTCACCCCAGCAACCTGAGGCTTCCCCAATTCTCTCCCTTTTTGTCTAGCTTCAAGCCGCCTCATCTGAGAAGGTGACTTATTCTTACTTTTCTTCAGAGGCTCTCAGCTCCTCCACCTCTGCTGGTACCTTCCCCAGCAGAAGCAACCTCATGGCTCTCCTCCACGGGGGTCACAACCGCATTGGCAAGGAGCGAGGACAACGACTGAAAGGGTGACCGAGCTCACCACACAGGTTACACCTAATGTCCTTACAGGATGCAGCGAGATGACCTAGCCCACCACACAAAGCGCACTTCTGCACTTGGCAGCTGGCGCTAAAGTGTGTTGGGTCACCGCACCTGTGACAGACCTTTGGCTGCCCCTGGTAGAAAATCAGGATTCTGTTCCGCCCAAGAAAGGCTGAAGAGGGAATGTGAGCGACTGTGCAGCCTGAACACTTCAACTTAATAATGAAGGTCCAGGCCCCAGACCAAATGCCAAATTCATCACGGTTTTTCGGAGGTACCTATACTACTTCGCCATAATGACTGAGCCAAGTCTTGATGTCCATACAAGAAAGTGACTCGTTACGGGTCAAAACGGTAACTTTCTTGACTGCATTTTGGCGAGACACTGCTTGCACAGCAAAGTCTCGCCAGCCAGGCTCGTTCTTTTCCAGCTCCTAATTCGACCAGAAGAGCTCTAAGCCCTCCGGCCGAACAAAGCTGACATCGAACTCCGGAGTACCATAAGGATGTAACAGGGCAAAGATGTCACTAGCCCTGAAGTTCACTACCCTCCAGCGAAGACGAACCACATTCCTACGGGAAGCTCCGGGCCTAGTTGTGGGTAAAGACCATACAGTCTCTCCCCCTCTTTGCTCTTGGAAGGCTGCCAGGCCATGCCTGTCTTTCCAGAAGGACAGATCAACCTCTCTTCCCTCTACATTGATTGACTTTTCCCCTCTCCTGAGAGCCTCCAGAAGACACCTTTGCAAAACGCTATTCCCAGAGCCAGGAGACAAGGAGTTAACCCCAATTGCCCCAGCGGTGACACTCGCATAGCTCCTTATGGGAGCGGCCAGCATTGGGGGTGCAGATGGTCCAGCACTCCTACCAGGATCACCCCCCTCAGTACCATTCACCACCCCCACATTCACCACACTATGGGCATTACTGCCCCGCTTCCCTGCATCAGTCACACTAGCTGGGCCAGGAGGACCTGGGGTGGCCTCGGCGTCACTGGACACTGGGGGTAGAGCCACCTCCATAGCTGATACAGCCTGAGAAGAGGCAGCTCCAACCCCGATCTTAATTGTGCCCTCTGCCTCATTGGCATTAACCCCTTGTTGTCCGGCAGTTTTTATGATGTTTGAGCACCGCTGCTTGATGGAGGCCTCTTGTCCTTACAGACTCCAGACAGTCTCTTTGCCCCTTTCATATCTCCAGAGTTTGATGCACCAATACAGAACAATACTTTTCCTGCGCCTTTCCCTGCAGGCTGCACGGGATGTTTGGGAGGCTCCGCACTACATACCCCAGCAGCCCCATAACACCACCGCTGCTCACCGGAGCAAGCAACAGCCACAGAGCTAGGGGCCACAGGAGCCACCGCCACTTCCCCTGGCACTGGGCCACCCCCCTCTCACTAGGGGGCAGCGCACAGTACCAGGACCTGCTGGATCGCCCTCACTGTCCGGCCTTTCGGCTGATGCCTTCCCTGCACCATCCTTGCTACTACAAACAAGGCTAGTGCTCTGCGCCATGATGGAACGTGGCTTTGCAATCTCCCCGCACCCTGGCACCGAGTCCACTGCAGGATTCGTGCTGGGCTGGGTAACGGGGCCTACATGACAGGCTGACACTGATACCCGCCCTGAGGGGAAAGGGAGGGGACGAAACACAAAGCTCACCTCCTGAGACGCCTTGGTCTTCTTGGATCTCTTCTTCCTCCTTTGGTCGTCATCCGGGATATCACCCCCCAATGAGAAGTTCTGGAGGTGAACTGGGGACTCAAGCTGTCTGATGTGAGCCATTAGCGTCCCTCCCTTGCCGCTACCATCACGTTCCTCCTCCAGGTTGGCAGAGCCGCAGCCTGATGGCAATGGCGCTTGCTCTGCAGGCAGCCTGTCGTGCGAGGCCTGCTGGTATTAGTGCAGGCCACCAGACGGACACGGCTGGTCTTTCTCATCCTCCTCATCATCGCCATCATCCACCTGGATCTGAAGCCCCTTCTGCTTTCTCAGCTGCTTCTGGCGCATGTCATCAAATCTGGCATCGTTTTCTAGTTTTTCACGAAACGGACCACTGTGACCTCGGCTTTTAGTCTGTCTATGGTGGTAAGAAGATCAGTCTTCTTCTTCTTAGTGGCCACCCCCGCTAGGGCCAAGGTCTCCGTTATCTCCTCCTGGAGCCTCCTCAGCGCTTTTCCAGCTTCCCCGTACTTCCGTCGGCCTGGTCCGGGAGACAGGAGCCTGGGACTTTCCAGCCTGATTCATCCCAGAGAACCCACTCCCTCCCGGGGGAGGAGAGGGGTTTGGAAGAGTAAAAACAGGCTGGGGAGGAGAGAGCAGGCCTGGGTGGATAGAGATTGCTCCAGGTGGTGCAGGAGCTCAGCAGCAACAACCCCACCCTTCAACAGCTCAGCACACAATGAGATGCAGGAACTATTCTGCTGCTGGTGCAGTCACTGTGTACATAAATGACATTACTTATCATGTACTGATCCTGAGTTACATCCTGTATTATACCCCAGAGCTGCACTCACTATTCTGCTGCTGGTGCAGTCACTGTGTACATAAATGACATTACTTATCATGTACTGATCCTGAGTTACATCCTGTATTATACCCCAGAGCTGCACTCACTATTCTGCTGCTGGTGCAGTCACTGTGTACATACATGACATTACTTATCCTGTACTGATCCTGAGTTACATCCTGTACTATACCCCAGAGCTGCACTCACTATTCTGCTGCTGGTGCAGTCACTGTGTACATAAATGACATTACTTATCATGTACTGATCCTGAGTTACATCCTGTATTATACCCCAGAGCTGCACTCACTATTCTGCTGCTGGTGCAGTCACTGTGTACATACATGACATTACTTATCCTGTACTGATCCTGAGTCACATCCTGTATTATACCCAGAGCTGCACTCACTATTCTGCTGCTGGTGCAGTCACTGTGTACATACATGACATTACTCATCCTGTACTGATCCTGAGTTACATCCAGTATTATACTCCAGAGCTGCACTCACTATTCTGCTGCTAGTGCAGTCACTGTGTACATACATGACATTACTTATCCTGTACTGATCCTGAGTTACATCCTGTATTATACCCCAGAGCTGCACTCACTATTCTGCTTCTGGTGCAGTCACTGTGTACATACATGATCTTACTTATCCTGTACTGATCCAGAGTTACATCCTGTATTATACTCCAGAGCTGCACTCACTATTCTGCTGCTGGTGCAGTCACTGTGTACATACTAGACATTAATTATTCTTTACTGATCCAGAGTCACATCCTGTATTATACTCCACAGCTGCACTCACTATTCTGCTGGTGCAGTCACTGTCTACATACATAACTGGTCAGGAATGGAATCAAGGTTACAACAGAAATCAGGATAATAGCACAGGGCATCAGGAAAGCTTTCTCTAACGCTATGTGGCACAAGATCTGGCAGGGAAGACAGGAAGAACCTGAGACTTTATCAGAATTGGCAGTCAGCTAGAGCCAATTAATGGCGGCCTGGCCCTTTAAATCCCTGGAAGCTGGCACACGCTCACTCCAGGAGTCAGGGACACACCGCCGGCCTGTCAGAGCCAGCGCTGGATCAAGCAGAGTTGGAGGAGCATGGTTGCTTAAATGTAGTCATTTTGTAATTACAAGTTAAGTGGATGCAATGAATTTGTATTATCCTACAGAATCTCTTATGCTTGATGCTCAACCAGATATATCTGTTCCATAACCCAATAAGTTCCCAAATCTGAACAGAACTTACAGATTCAAGTTCAGCTGAACACGGCAGATGCTTAATTTGTCTGCTCATCCCTAATCATGACCTCACATTACTATTAAACTCCCAATGAAGAATGATAGACAGATGAAGAAGAAGGATGGACAAAGGACAACAAAGTAGGAGGAAATACAAATATGCAGAAGATAAAGAAGTAAAAGGAGAAAATTATGAAAATTCATGGAGAGATGAGCGCCACCATGTTTCCTCTGATCGTCACTCCCCCGAACGTCATTGGGGGGGGGAGGGTTGTGGCGATCGGTTGCCATTACAGCCTCAGACCCGAGGCTGCATGGTTTCACGAGATTCGTTACAATGAGCCGAGTATTATGAGCTGAGGAGCAGAGATTTCCATTGGCTTAGGAGCTGGGTTACACAGAATATTACCCAGTCTGAGTTTTTTATGTTCCTTTCTTACTCTGGTGCACCTTCGTCATGAATCTGGCACCCCCTGCACAGCTTTTTTTTTGGTGTCCCTTTAACATGTGGCATGCAACACAATTCTGTTGGACTACTCTGCATGTTAAATGTGATGCATGGTCTGACTGATCACTGGACACCCCCTCATTTGTGTCAAAAGATGCCTAGTGCAGCTGCGCCCCAAAATGTTGCGTGTGCAACACCCCTGCCAATGTGCAGACAGAGTGTTGCGAATAAGCCCCATTCTGTGTCCCTCCCAGCAGGTGAGCCTGCACAAATCACTCCAGGGATGAACAGTCTTCTAGAAGTAATTACCAGTGGTAGACGCTGCCTGTACAGCAAGGGTTAGCAGGGTATGTGTGTAAGAATTGTTAGCCAATTGTATTCCTTTATGTGAACTGGAGTATGATTGGAGAGTGAGCCACCACCTGACCAGGGTCTAATAAAACCCCTGGACAGGAAGGTGCAAGCTCTTTTAGGCCTGAGCCTTCCTTCTGAGCACATGCTCTTACCAGCCACCTCTTACCAGACAAGTAATCTCTTAGGCCCCAGCTCTCCTAGAGAGCACATCTTTTAGAACACACTGAAAGAAGGAGACAGTGTCTGTGCATCACTAGCGCAGAGACACAGCTAATCCCATGATAATCTGCAGCACCCACATATGGACACAGATCCATCCCAGCCTGTATTTACTACCAGGCTGGTGAATCTGCTCCTGAGGATCACTCTCCATGACCACTCCAGTAATCCGACATTCCTCCAGTAATCCGGCATCTGTTCTGAAATCATTTGGCCTGTTGCCTGTAGTTGTTCCAATAAAGAACCATGAGTTATTTTTGCACAATGTTGCCTCCGTCTGATCCCTGGATACGGCTGTATCACCATCACGGGCGCCGCATCCATTACCTAGGGAGATATACTACGGACACTAAGGGGTTGCCCCAGGGAGAACCAGTACATCAGCCTCTCCCTCATATAATTTCTTGCACACACCACCTGCTGGAGACCTGCCAGGCTGTAGGACAGCCCTTTGGTCCTCCTACCAAGCACGTGACATCAGCGTGCCCAAGGCCGCAGCCGCCAGCCACTCCAGTATTCTGGGCCCTGGTTGCCTCCAGCCCCCAAGAAAAGGCAAGGCCCCGGTGGGGGATATTGCACATGCAACACAAATGTGCCGCATACACTTCCTAAATACCTGTACAAGCAGTTTGTAGCTAGAAAGAATTTTTCAAATTCAGACAGAAAACTGGCACAAGGACCTTAGTAAATGTGCCCCAATGACCTTCTATTAGAGCTTTTCCGGATTTAATGAAATATCCAATTGGACCTTTTGAGTACCATGTTCTGTGTGTGTAATAACAGGTGGATAAGAAATCTATAACAATGATACTGAATAATAAATTATCAAATTAGAGGGGCCTAACTAGAAGGGCCATATGCTTGTCTAAGGTTATTTGAGTGTCTGGTATCTACATTTTGCAAGGCTTCCTACATAACAGCCCTGACTTTAGTTTAGGTCACATGACAGTATTTGTTCTTTACTTTTGGACTTCATCCACACATAAAGAGCGTGGTACAGAATTTACATGTCTGAGTCAACAAGCAGTCATTGATTTGTAAAGCGCTACGTAATATGATGGCGCTATATAAATAAAGATTATTATTATAGAAGTGCCATGGATGTCAGCCAAGTTACTTCAAAGCAAAGTAAAGAAGTAGATGAAAGGAACGATTAAAGAAATGTCAATTAAGCTACGCATTTATGTCAAACTTGGCTCAACTGAGAGACTCACAACATATCTGCATTAAAGAGAAGGAAGACTTTGTTATTTGCAATTATCTTCAGTCTGGGTATTTTAAATTTGTGATGCCCGATCAATAATAGACACCACCAAACAGAGGCGTAACCACAATCCTTTGGACCCTCTAGGAAACATTGTCTGCGTCCCTCCCGTAACTGCATCTTGTGGTGTGCCTATATACTGGGCACCAAGGCCAACAGTTACACCACCTGGAGCGAAAATCCACATCAGACAATGATCTGCTGCTGCCGATGTTCAGGGTGTCTCCTTAACGCCCATATACGGACAGTGACATCACAGGGGAAACACCCCGAACACCAGCAGTAGCCTATCTTCACTCCTCTTCTTTCTTCCCGGGGGAGGAGGTGATCAAGTTGACATATTACATTATATGGGCATAGAGTGCGCTCTGTTAAAAGGCAAAACAAATGTTACTATATCCTGAAAGCAAGCGTTTAGGATATATATGTATGTATATTTGGGGAACAGTTACTCCCAATGCGCTAAAATGGCTCAAATGCAATATAAGCAGCAGGTGTGCACAGGCCTTACACAAACACCTGATTTTTCAGAATTTGCATGCAGACAGCCTCAGGGGGAACAAAATGGGAGAAGTGTAGGAGTCAAAGAGGGGAGACTCTCACTGCAGCAGAGCTTGGGACACAGGAACAGGAAGCTGCTGTATGGGAGGGGCTTAGAAGTGTGCAGGGCATCCTCAGGACCACTTTAGAGTAGGGATGATCCCTGCAGAGACCAAGAAGCAGATAATACATGTGAATAAGTTGCTGGCTGCATGCAGAGCCAGACAGTGATTCATGCTATGGGAGTAGTTGTGCCACTGGTCCTCACTTCGGTAGGAAACAGCAGGTTACTAAGCTGTGTACATTGTTGCAAACACTGACAGATTATGGGAAGGCTCCTGGGGCGTGCACCCCAGGGCCCCCATCACTTTACACATAAGGGCCCCCACCAGCAATGTCCATGCCTTACAAGCGCCATCCTCCTCAATATGACAGTGATTCACTGGTTCTGTCAATGTGAGTGTGCTCGTGCAGTCCATTACTCACTATCGTGCTTTATGCAGTCTGCTCTTCAGGAGCTGTTACAGTAATCTGTATCTAGTTACAGATGAGCCCTGTGTTAAACACTTTGAAGGTCTAGTGATCTGTGCTTTCCTGCGCCTGCACACTTGCTATTTCCTGTAGAATTGTACGACAACACAGTCGGCCACTGGAGGGTTGGTGTACAAAGTGCCTGTGTATGGTAACTGCCCCCCATGTTGTCTGCCCAGGCATTGGATAAGCAACTGTGATGGATTCATGTATTTCTCTATATATAGGGCACCTTCAATGAATAACCTCATTGAGCCAAGGACAGAAAAAACTTTTTCTGTGCATATTTACACGTTTGCTTATTCGCTTATGTCTTGAAATCTGTAAGAGATTTGTAACATGTCTCTTGTGAAATGATGTTGTTTGAGAAGATAGATGAAGGGAACTAATGTTAGGATGTACATGACATGGGTGAGGGTCTTATGAATGATGTCAGGATCAGTCCATTACAGTTCTTGTTATGCCATTCTTTTTGAAGCCTCCTTAATAGTGATGAGTGGATGTGAACCACAAAGTTTGGGTTAGCCCCCCTCCCGCCAGCCGTTGACGATGGTGGTGGGCATTAACTCTTTCTGGAAAATTCAACTGCATCATTTAAATGACTAAATCGCGCAACAGAAGTGACATGAAAGCAGTGCTAAACGCCATCATTATGGGGCACCCTTTGGTGGGCGGAGCAACACATGGCGCTGGGCGGAGCCACGTAGCAGTGGGCCAAGCCAACATAGACAAAGGCATGAAAAGTTTAGGGTTTGATTTTACTGGTGGGAGGAGAAAGATTTACAATTATACAATTGTAATTGTAAATTATACAATTTTCCAATATACTCTATGTATCAATTCCTCATGGTTTTCTAGATCTCTGCTTGCTTTCCTGCCATAGAAGGCTTCTATGTTTGCTTCCACTGGATAGAAATCTGTCCATGGTCATGTGATGGACTTGCAAGTGCAGCCATATTTCACACGGCTCTGATAACTTTTTGTGATAATCACAGTTTGTGCAGATTTCTATGCACTGGAATTAAACATAGAAACTTTCTATAGGTGGACAGCAAGCAGAGATCTAGAAAACAGGGAGGATTGATATATAATTGATATTAGAAAATTGTAAAACCTTTTCTCACACAAACCATATCAATTATTATTTTAGAAATGGGCAACCCCTTTAAGCTGGGACGCTTGCTTTGCACAATGGGGGTGGGGTTAAGTTTACTAGGCCTGTTCTTGCTGACAGGTTCCCTTTAGGCACACTTTTCTGTGTGTGAATTTACTCTGATCTGTGTCGGTCATCTGACAGTGGCTCTGGTCGCTTTCCTTTGCATTTTGACATCTGCTGATGTTGTGACTTTGGTTTGGTCTCTGGTTTGTTTTGTCTTGTTGCACGTTGCTTGTCCGTTAGCTGACAGCAGTTTTGCTTTCCTTTTCCCTAGCAATCATATTATACATTATAAGGAACAGTGGACATTTGGAGGTCGTCATTTTTTGCATGTTCATCAATTAGGCAGGGATAGTGGAGTGATTAGTATCAGAGCCCACTTACCCCCACCGGACCTGACACGTCCCTTACGAAAACTGTAAACGTATCATTCCGATATCTTATGATAAGTGAGCAAATTGTTAAATACGTATATGTTACAAAATTGTGTCATTTCCCATTAACTTATGACATAAATCAATGGCTGAAAACGAGAATTCCTATTTTATCATATTCTAAAACATATTCTCTGACTTATATATTCATATTCTAAGACAAAAGATCTACTAAAATTTACAGTAAGTAATTTATTATGGTTTGACTAACTGACATCCAATATATTTTCAGAATTTCCGTATACAGAAAACGTTGGACATTCCGTTTGACATTCATAACACGTGTATATTTTTATGGTATATTATTCACAATTTTTTCAGATCAGGCACAATTTTCATTTGATACTTATATTTTTTATCTGGACTAATCATAAATCATCTGTACTTCTCATGATTTGTTGTTCTCCTTAGAGGTTTTCGGCTTGTAATGTATGATTACTCTTTACCGATGGATGATCTCACCTACGAGGAGAAGAAGAGAAATGCAAATAATTGCTACACTGCCAAAATGGCTGAAAACGTAAACTGGACTTGTCATTGTTACTACTGATAAGGACAAAGGACAGATGAAAGAGAAGAAGAAGCCAGAGGAGAAGTAGAAGAAGTAAAAGTGTTGGGTGCTAGATCAAATCTCTGGTCCGTAGAGAATAATTAATATAAGTCTAATTGCCAATAACAAAGCGCTAAAGTTTGGAAATTGCTGAGGTTTAATGTTCAAAAGGGAACCTGTGTTTAGGTTTTCACCATTAAACCTAATGGCAGGTTCCCACTTACTGTGTCCCAGGTTGTCTCCATATCTATGATCAAGCTAAACCACTTTTAAAAAAAGTAGTGGACACCTTGTCAGAAGACTCCCAAAGGGAAGAATGGGTGAACTCATTACCGTTTGTAGACTTGGCTGAAGAGAATTCCTGAGGGGTGGGAATGAGGCAACTGAGGGAGTCGTTGGTTAATATGGCTAAAGAGAATTCCCATGGGAGGATTGAAAAAGGGAGTTAAGGGAGCCAATGGCCGGAATGAATAGCACAGGCCCCTTGAAACTTTTTGTAAGCGTTTTTATCTAGATCTGAGCTATAGATTTTTTATACAAAAAATAATGGGGTAACCCCTTAAGCCACCTTGATCTTCCCCTACATCATGGTGCAGCAGGGGTGTATAAAGAGGGTATAGGGGCTGAGCCCTTTTCATACACATTGGGTTTTTGCTTCAGGGATCCAATCAAAAACAGTATAAACCATTTACATGCCATCGGCAATGAAACAGATGGCAGCGCGTGGGTGCAACTTTCTTGGTTGTGATTATTGCTTCATAGTTTTCATAGTTTCATAGTTTATACGGTTGAAAAAAGACACTTGTCCATCAAGTTCAACCAAGGAAGGGTAGGGATTGGATGAGGAAGGGATTTAGGGGAAACAATCCTATATAGCATAACAATCAATGTTATTTAGGTGTAAAAAGGCATCTAGACCCTTCTTGAAGCTATCCGCTGTCCCTGCTGTGACCAGCGCCTGAGGCAGGCTATTCCACAGATTCCATTACGTCATTGGGGAGAATCTATCAGCTGCCATGAGACTCTGGGTTCTTCACAAGACCCCATGACTTGTTATTTCTGAAGATCTTTTACAATGTACCAGTGGTACAACGTAACAGATACACAGGTTTGCGGAAATGATACACAGCTCTGTACGCAAAAATAAAAACGGAGCTGTGTCCTTTAGGGGCTAAAAGGGCAAACCTGATTATACATCATAGTCACCCGAAGAAGAACAGTGGTTGGTCCCACCAGAGTTTGTGTTTATGGAATATTGCGAAGAAGAAATTCAAGTTTGAGTTTGAAGACAGAAGAAGCAGGAGATGATAAAAAAAAAGATGTAACCGAAGCTACAAGAGGGAAAGCAAAAAATATACAATGAAATAAACAAGAATATAAGTGGAATAAATAAAAAGAAGCAGAAAGAGAAGAAGTTGTGGAGAAGTAAAACACAAAAAAAAAACAATGTCATGTATAGAAATGATGTAGTCCTGCTGGTTTCTTACCATCTTGGACATTTCCACTTTGGGATGCAAGTATCACCAGGACCAAAGACAAATCCAGGGCGTTTACATTTACATCCTTTTGTGCACCTTTGGGGGGCACAGAACTTGTCACCCTTTTTTTGACAGAAGTCTGTGCAACGAGTACAATCTGACCGTTCAGCTCCTTGAGGGCAAGATTTAACTGGAGGGGGAAATTTTGGACAATCTTGCCATGGAATACATTTATCATGTGGACCAATCACATAACCTTTCTGTCGGCATTTACAACCTTCCTTGCAAACTTGGTCACAGGCATCTTTACCCTTTACTGGACAGTAAGCCGAACAACCAGAGCATGGTGCCCATTCAGCTCCTCGGGGGCAGGATTTATCTGTGGAAAGCAAAATGAAGAAAGCAAATAAAAAGAAAATAAAGGACTTGTTACAAATAGCAAATGGTCAATGAAGGAAAAATTACTAAATATAAAGTACAAAATCAAACATTCATAATAAAACCCTTCATAAAATGTCAATCATTAAATAATGAGCCATTGCTATTCACCATAAGACCTTTCCTTTTTTTTGTCTCTAATATCCATAACTTTATCAGACTGTGGTGAATACGATCACATTTTTAATCTACTAAATTAATTCCCCATGTACAGTGATCAAAATCCAACATAATAAACCAGGGGCACTTACTCATAATTCCAGGCACTATGATTGTGATAATTTTCTTATATTTGTTTTCCATATCCTTCTTCCTACTAAAATCAACTTTTAAAATTATGCTAATGGTCCAGAAGGGATCTAGGGGTTGTTACCAGAGCTCCACCATGCTCTGAATTTACAGGACGTTACCCTGTCTTAACTTCCCCCTGCTCCTTTGCCCCTCTCCCCCTTTTCTTATCTTTACACGGTGGATGAGGAGAAGTGCTCCTGAGCAGTTTAACAGCCTGTGAGGCTTAGGGGGTGCAATTTTTGTCCTCTGCTTTACATTGAAGGATTGCTCATAATGTAATATATGGGCTCAAGAAATTTTGTTGGTTTGGTGGAGGAATTTTTTGGTATTATATGACCTGAGCTTGGGTTCATCATAATGATCCATTATACTTTCAGCAAAACTTAATGTCTGCTGTGCTGAATTAAGAGCATTAACTGAATAAATTCTCCTGCACATAATATCAAAGTAAAAAGGTTTGGAAAAGACATCAGTCCATCAAGTCTAATCTAAAATGTATACCAGGTTGATTCAGAAGAAGACTCTGCAAGACTGATGCCAATTGACCCAAAGGAGGGAAACTTCCTTTCCGATCCCAAATATGGCATCAGAATAACTCCCTGTATCAACAAAAATTACTTACAAAAAGTTTTATTTCCACATAATGTGAGATTATTGCTCTCCAGAAAGGCATCTAGGCCTCTCTAGAACACGTTAAAATTATCAGTCAGTATATTTTGTGGCAGAGATTTCCACAGTCTCACTGCTCTTACAGTAAAGAATCCCACGGTATGACAATGGTAGAACCGCTTCTCCTCTAGGCATAGAGGATGCTCCCTTCTATGGTGATGGTAGAATCACCTCTCCTCTAGGTGTAGAGGATGCCCCCTGTCTATGGTGATGGTAGAACCTCCTTTCCTCTAGGTGTAGAGGATGCCCCCTGTCTATGGTGATGGTAGAACCTCCTCTCCTCTAGGTGTAGAGGATGTCCCCTGTCTATGGTGATGGTAGAACCTCCTCTCCTCTAGGTGTAGAGGATGTCCCCTGTCTATGGTGATGGTAGAACCTCCTCTCTTCTAGGTGTAGAGGATGCCCCCTGTCTATGGTGATGGTAGAACCTCCTCTCCTCTAGGTGTAGAGGATGCCCCCTGTCTATGGTGATGGTAGAACCTCCTCTCCTCTAGGTGTAGAGGATGCCCCCTGTCTGTGGTGATGGTAGAACCTCCTCTCCTATAGGTGTAGAGGATGCGCCCTGTCTATGGTGATGGTAGAATCACCTCTCCTCTAGGTGTAGAGGATGTCCCCTGTCTATGGTGATGGTAGAACCTCCTCTCCTCTAGGTGTAGAGGATGTCCCCTGTCTATGGTGATGGTAGAACCTCCTCCCCTCTAGGTGTAGAGGTTGCCCCCTGTCTTTGGTGATGGTAGAACCTCCTCTCCTCTAGATGTAGAGGATGCCCCCTGTCTATGGTGATGGTAGAACCTTCTCTCCTCTAGGTGTAGAGGATGCCCCTGTCTATGGTGATGGAAGAACCTCCTCCCCTCTAGGTGTAGAGGATGCCCCTGTCTATGGTGATGGCCAAACCACAAAGACAGGCAGGAACAGGGCTTATTTCTAGTTCTCGCGCTTAGAGCAGTTGGTTCGTTCGCATGGCTGTGAAAACCATGTTTACATGTGTATGGGCCCCCATAAAATTACATGGGGATGTGTGCTAGCTTGTGAAATAATGGTTAGCACACGTCCCCAAAGTATGTTGTTGCAAAGGACGCCTAAATTACGGTAGACCTGTGGTCTGACTATGATGCAAATAGCTCCCACCCAGGCAGCTTGCACTCACCTTTATAAGAAGGAGAAGAATAGACCAAAGCAAAAGCTGAAAAAAAAAGAATCATAATCATGCTAATGATCAAAATATAGGTAATAATACTAATAATATTATAATTAGCTGCAGTATTTATTATTATTATTATTGATGCAAATTGTAATACAATACTCTATTCTTTTGTCAGGTTTCTTTTACATATAATTACATAATAAAATACCTGAAAAAAATATGAGAGTCTTCATCACAGCCATCACAGGTGAAACTGTAAAATTTCAGCTACAAAATAGAAATTAAGTATGAGATATTAGAATGTTGTATTATATAATAGAATTAAATATCTGTATAAAATGGATACAAGCGTTACCTGCGATGGAAAACTCCTCTGAGATGATACCTACCAGCTTAAGCCTCGTAGAATTTATACGCTTGGTCTTCAGAACAGGAACCAATCAGAACCTACAAGGAAACTTTTACCAAGAAGGATTAAATAATAAATACATGTCCCAGTTGCATATCATTGAGTAAATTTAGAACTTAGGAATGCGGAATGGATATTTCCATGGGTGTAGCTGTGAGGCAATTTATTATCTAATATGTACTTAATCAAATATTTGCTTATAAAGAATATGCCGGTTGTTTGTCTGTGTGTAACATTCAGGGTTTGGGAGATTATCAGTACTGTATGTCCAGATCCCAACACTTCAAGGGGCCCAAAGGATCCATCTGTTATATATAAGGAAACAAGTAGAGATGAGAGGACCCAATGGCCGGGTTTGGGTTCGGCTGACTGACACTGACGGCTGAACCCGGGTCACTACATGTGGTGTCTAACAGCTGGGGAGCATTTCAGAAATTTAGCAGTGGAGACATTGACCATTATATTATCCTGAAAGCCCCTGTCGGAAATAATATATTGGGCAATTAGGCAGTTGATCTTAACCTCTTC
This sequence comes from Engystomops pustulosus, assembly GCF_040894005.1. Lineage (NCBI taxonomy): Eukaryota > Metazoa > Chordata > Amphibia > Anura > Leptodactylidae > Engystomops > Engystomops pustulosus. The sequence continues at coordinate 19,481,264 of NC_092416.1, forward strand.
ATGACTGAGGGTAAATTTTTGCAGTTCACTTATTCCCTTCTTTAAATGACAATGGGGCTTATTTGTTAAGGGTCCGCAGCCGGTGGGACAGGTATCTAACTGGGGAATGTGCCGCACGTGATGGGACTGTGGCGCGGCTGCGCTGGCTTTCATGTGACAGAAATTCGGGGGGCAGGCTGTCGGAAGATCCAACTGATTCGAACTGAGCGTGGGATTTAACTTTCAAATTATGTCCCAAGCCCAAGTACTTACATCCACCGGGAAGAAGATGGTGAACTCCGGGGACCTGAGCGGGGAAGCGACACATGCAGGATATCGGGCGCACGATCTTAGTTAATTGCGGCACAATGCATTATACATGGACAATGCACTTTCTGTGACCTTCGCGGACCGGGTAAGTAAATGTTCCCCAAAATCTATGTAAAAAGCTTTACATATCAAATCTAATTTGACTACATATGTGAAAAAATAAGCTTTTTTGTCATTTTTCCAATCAAAGATTATTTTTAAACAGTAGTGAAACTGAATAAACTTTTACCGAAATATGTTAGCAATATGTACAGCATCATAAACGTGTACTCACATCCTCCATCACACCTGATGTCCGGCACCTGGGTCCATCTGATCTGTGCCCATGTTTGTTTACAGGAGCACAAGAGCTGTGCTCGGGGAACTTCTGGCCAGCTTTCAGATGGGATTGGCTGGCCACCTCGGACGGCCGCAGGCTCCACGAGCAGAAATGGACTGTGGCACGATGTACGATGTGTATACTTGTTTATTTTTTTTTTAAAGCCCACCCCAGCCCAGCTCCTAATTTTTTCAAACTCTCAGACAACCCTTTAAAAAAAAAAAAAAAAAACTCTTGTGAATTATTGACAGCATATATTGGTATATATATGAAGACCAGGAAAAGACAAGAGGTAGTGATACTATAATATTTTTTTGGGACAGTCACAGATTATATAATGGAACCAGGGTCGTCAGTTGAGCAGAGTGCAGAAGGTTGCCGTCACAATTGGGGCCAAGAGTTTTAGGGAGCCCATAATGTGTCACTTTCTCATATTAGAAGACTTTAACTACAAACCACACATTATAGTTGGTGACCCGGCACAGACTTTGGTGCCAATCTGCTTTAAATTACGCCACTGATTGGAATAATCATATGAATTGTCTTGACGTTGGGCTAAAGTTTTATATTTGATGACTTAGGATGATACGGCCAGGACGCGATTATGATGCATTTGTGATGTGGCTGGCTGCATCAATTAAGGACAACATTATTATTTAGTGAGAGCTTCATGTTAACAATACCTAAATTGGTCACTAAATAATAATTTTGTACAAAATTATCATGACAATTCCATAGAAGATGGAGCCGGTCACAGTAGAAGAGAGTATTCTATCTTGTTGCATACAATGTGGTACCAAGAAGCCCCGGACTGGTCAAAGCAGCCATGCTTCAGAATGTGCTTTGGAGGACCAATGTTCTGGCATACAAAATACTTTTAAAGTAAGTGACTTACAACTAGGACATTTTCTCATGAGTTACATAAAGTGCCTTATTGAACCCTATAAATTACATGTTCTATGTGTGCAATTAAAAGTAAACAAGATTTTTATTGGGCAATCTCAAAAATTAGATTATGTAATAATGAATCAGCGTGATCTATGTTTAGATATTACCCAATCTCTACAACCTTTGTCCTGAAATAAATGTGGGAACCACTATACATGAAGAATCGTCTTTATATATTTTATTTGTTATTTCCTTTATTCTATATACAGACGGTGGGTGCTGGATCCCTCAGAAACAAGACCAATTTGACTTTGAGCCAATAGCAATGGTATCAGATTGTATCCATTGTCCAAAATATAGGCATCCCAGACACATTCTCATGTTCCACTTCTAATGTAATCTACCTGATTGTGAGCACAAAATGTCCTCTGGGCCTCTATGTTGGAGAGACAGGACAAAAACTTAGAGCCTGGATGAAGTCTCATCGCCATACAAGGAAACATGAGCAGACACCTCTACATGTGGCCATACACTTCTGCATAATACCACGGATATGAAGGTTTTAGTATTAACCCCTTACCGACGTGAAATAATAGTACATCACATGTTGGATGTGGTTGTATGGAAATGCTCAAGGGATCAGCTCTCTCCATACAAGTTAAGAGTTTGCTGCATAATGCAGCAAACACCCACCAGTAACACCAGAGGTCAGTGCTGGCATTAATCTCTAAAGCTGCCGGATCCATATAAATCCCAGTGGAGCATGGGCGCTACCATCTTGGGTGCTACCATCTTGGATTCAATCGCAACCCCGGGTGAGGTGATCGGTTGCCATGACAGGCTTGGGTCATATTTAGAGATGAGCGAACACTAAAATGCTCGGGTACTCGTTATTCGAGACGAACTTTTCCCGATGCTCGAGTGCTCGTCTCGAATAACGAACCCCATTGAAGTCAATGGGAGACTCGAGCATTTTTCAAGGGGACCAAGGCTCTGCACAGGGAAGCTTGGCCAAACACCTGGGAACCTCAGAAAAGGATGGAAACACCACGGAAATGGACAGGAAACAGCAGGGGCAGCATGCATGGATGCCTCTGAGGCTGCATAATCGCACCATTATGCCAAAATTATGGGCAACAGCATGGCCATGACAGAGTGACAGAATGAAGCTAGATAGCATCTAAAACATCCAATAATTGACCCTGACACTATAGGGGACGGCATGCAGAGGCAGCGGCAGCAGGCTAGAGAGTGTCATGGCGACATACCCTAAATGGACTCAGGCTTCAAACCAATGGGTGGCAGAGAGGAACCAAAGGAGGTGAGCAAGAAGCGCTCAAATAATATCGGTACATGATAAAAGTTTGCCAGTATATTTTGTGGATTACACAGCAGGGTGGCGACAAAGTTAACATGGAAGCCATGAAAACAACCCAAAATTCTGCCTGACACAGCTCGTTTGATAAGGGGACCATGTATGGAGGCAGTGAACTAGTAGTAGATTAAAGGTGCTGCAGTTAAAACTATGTTAGTTGGATCTTGGCATGGAGCTGGCGCTCCGCTGCCAGGCGAGCTTTCGCCAATCCAAGCCCCTGTCTCTAGGCTACTCCCCAAACAGCACTTCTAAGAACCTTTTGTATAAGATCAAGTGTAGTAGCGTTCTTATAAGTTTAGGATATGCCGGGTGAGGGGAATGTAAACAGATGCGCAAGAAGCGCTGAAATAATATCCCTAAATGGTAAAAGTTTGCAAGTATATTTTGGGGATTACACAGCAGGGTGGCGACAAAGTTAACAACTTTGATGTGGAATGCCCTGTAATAGCTCTTGGGCGGTGTGCCTTTTATCGCCTAGGCTCAGCAGTTTCAGCACCGCCTGCTGTCGCTTAGCGACGGCACTGCTGCTGTGCCTAGAGCTACCGACTGATGGCGCCATGCCCACGGATGGTAATTCGGAGGAGGAGGAGGTGGAGGAGGGGTGGGAGGAGGTATAGTAGGCCTTTGAGACCTGGACCGAGGTAGGCCCCGCAATTCTCTGCGTCGGCAGTATATGACCAGCCCCAGGGTCAGACTCGGTCCCAGCCTGCACCAAGTTAAGTGTAGTAGCGTTCTCATAAGTTTGGGATATGGCGGGTGAGGGGAATGTAAACAGATGCGCAAGAAGCGCATGATGCGCATGGAGCTGGCGTTCCGCTGCCAGGCGAGCTTTCGCCAATCCAAGCCCCTGTCTCTAGGCTACTCCCCAAACAGCACTTCTAAGAACCTTTTGTATAAGATCAAGTGTAGTAGCGTTCTTATAAGTTTAGGATATGCCGGGTGAGGGGAATGTAAACAGATGCGCAAGAAGCGCTGAAATAATATCCCTAAATGGTAAAAGTTTGCCAGTATATTTTGTGGATAACACAGCAGGGTGGCGACAAAGTTAACAACTTTGATGTGGAATCCATGAAAACAACCCAAATTTCTGCCTGACACACCTCGTTTGATAAAGGGACGATGTATGGAGGCAGCTATATGGACGACTTTTGGAGGTAGCAATGGAGACAACGTGTGGAGGCTGCTATGGAGACAATTTAATTTGGATAGTGCCTGTATGTGGCAGTCCCAAACATTTTTCAAACCAGAGGAGCAGGTAGGTGGCCCTCCAGTAAAATGGGATAGATTGAGTGCCTGTATGTGGCAGTCCCAAAAATGTTTCAAACCAGAGGAGCAGGTAGGTGGCCCTGCAGTAAAATGGAATAGATTGAGTGCCTGTATGTGGCAGTCCCAAAAATGTTTCAAACCAGAGGAGCAGGTAGGTGGCCCTGCAGTAAAATGGAATAGATTGAGTGCCTGTATGTGGCAGTCCCAAAAATTGTTCAAACCAGAGGAGCAGGTAGGTGGCCCTGCAGTAAAATGGAATAGATTGAGTGCCTGTATGTGGCAGTCCCAAAAATTGTTCAAACCAGAGGAGCAGGTAGGTGGCCCTGCAGTAAAATGGAATAGATTGAGTGCCTGTATGTGGCAGTCCCAAAAATGTTTCAAACCAGAGGAGCAGGTAGGTGGCCCTCCAGTAAAATGGAATAGATTGAGTGCCTGTATGTGGCAGTCCCAAAAATTGTTCAAACCAGAGGAGCAGGTAGGTGGCCCTCCAGTAAAATGGAATAGATTGAGTGCCTGTATGTGGCAGTCCCAAAAATTGTTCAAACCAGAGGAGCAGGTAGGTGGCCCTGCAGTAAAATGGAATAGATTGAGTGCCTGTATGTGGCAGTCCCAAAAATGTTTCAAACCAGAGGAGCAGGTAGGTGGCCCTCCAGTAAAATGGAATAGATTGAGTGCCTGTATGTGGCAGTCCCAAAAATTGTTCAAACCAGAGGAGCAGGTAGGTGGCCCTGCAGTAAAATGGAATAGATTGAGTGCCTGTATGTGGCACTCACAAAAATTGTTTCAAACAGAGGACCGGGTAGGTGGCCCTCCAGAAAAATTAAATGCATGAAGTACTATAGCAAGAGCCAGTGGGCCCTGTCAAAAAATAGCCAGTTTCCTCTGCTTTACTGTACAAAGAGGAGGAGAAGGAGGAAAATGAGGAGGAGGAGGAGGAGTGGATCAATTATTCAGGTTGAGCTTCCTTCACCTGGTGGAGATTGGAAATTCTGAGAAATCCAGCCTTTATTCATTTTAATAAGCGTCAGCCTGTCAGCGCTGTCAGTCGACAGGCGTGTACGCTTATCGGTGATGATGCCACCAGCTGCACTGAAAACCCGCTCGGACAAGACGCTAGCGGCAGGGCAGGCAAGAACCTCCAAGGCGTACAGCGCCAGTTCGTGCCACATGTCCAGCTTTGAAACCCAGTAGTTGTAGGGAGCTGTGTGATCATTTAGGACGATGGTATGATCAGCTACGTACTCCCTCACCATCTTTCTGTAAAGATCAGCCCTACTCTGCCGAGACTGGGGACAGGTGACAGTGTCTTGCTGGGGTGACATAAAGCTGGCAAAAGCCTTGTAAAGCGTACCCTTGCCAGTGCTGGACAAGCTGCCTGCTCGCCTACTCTCCCTCGCTACTTGTCCCGCAGAACTACGCACTCTGCCGCTAGCGCTGTCAGAAGGGAAATACTGTTTCAGCTTGTGCACCAGGGCCTGCTGGTATTCATGCATTCTCACACTCCTTTCCTCTCCAGGGATGAGAGTGGGAAGATTTTGCTTGTACCGTGGGTCCAGGAGAGTGAACACCCAGTAATCGGTGCTGGAATAAATTCTTTGAACGCGAGGGTCACGGGATAGGCAGCCTAGCATGAAATCTGCCATATGCGCCAGAGTACCAACGCGTAAGAATTCACTCCCCTCACTGGCCTGACTGTCCATTTCCTCCTCCTCCAACTCCTCCAACTCCTCTTCTTCTGCCCATACACGCTGAACAGTGAAGGACTCAACAATGGTCCCCTCTTGTGTCTCGCCAACATTCTCCTCCTCTTCCTCCTCATCCTCCTCCACCTCCTCCGATATGCGCTGAGAAACAGACCTCAGGGTGCTTTGGCTATCAACAAGGGAATATTCTTCCCCCGTCTCTTGTGACGAGCGCAAAGCTTCCGACTTCATGCTGACCAGAGAGTTTTTCAACAGGCCAAGCAGCGGGATGGTGAGGCTGATGATGGCGGCATCGCCACTGACCATCTGTGTTGACTCCTCAAAGTTACTCAGCACCTGACAGATATCAGACATCCACGTCCACTCCTCATTGTAGACTTGAGGAAGCTGACTGACCTGACTACCAGTTCTGGTGGAAGTTGACATCTGGCAGTCTACAATCGCTCTGCGCTGCTGGTAAACTCTGGATAACATGGTCAGTGTTGAATTCCACCTCGTGGGCACGTCGCACAACAGTCGGTGAGCGGGCAGTTGGAGGCGGCGCTGCGCTGCCCTGAGAGTGGCAGCATCTGGGCTGGACTTCCTGAAATGCGCACAGATGCGGCGCACCTTCGTGAGCAAATCAGACAGATTGGGGTATGTCTTGAGGAAACGCTGCACTATCAGATTTAACACATGGGCCAGGCATGGCACATGTGTCAGTCTGCCGAGTTGCAGAGCCGCCACCAGGTTACGGCCGTTGTCACACACAACCATTCCCGGCTTGAGGTTCAGCGGTGCCAGCCACAGATCAGTCTGCGCCGTGATGCCCTGTAATAGCTCTTGGGCGGTGTGCCTTTTGTCGCCTAGGCTCAGCAGTTTGAGCACCGCCTGCTGTCGCTTAGCGACGGCACTGCTGCTGTGCCTAGAGCTACCGACTGATGGCGCCGTGCCCACGGATGGTAGTTCGGAGGAGGAGGTGGAGGAGGGGTGGGAGGAGGAGGAGGCATAGTAGGCCTGAAACACCTGGACCGAGGTAGGCCCCGCAATCCTCGGCGTCGGCAGTATATGAGCAGCCCCAGGGTCAGACTCGGTCCCAGCCTCCACCAAGTTAACCCAATGTGCCGTCAGCGATATATAGTGGCCCTGCCCGGCAGCACTCGTCCACGTGTCCGTGGTCAGGTGGACCTTGTCAGAAACGGCGTTGGTCAGGGCACGGATGATGTTGTCTGACACGTGCTGGTGCAGGGCTGGGACGGCACATCGGGAAAAGTAGTGGCGGCTGGGGACCGAATACCGAGGGGCGGCCGCCGCCATGAGGTTGCGAAAGGCCTCGGTCTCTACTAGCCTATAGGGCAGCATCTCCAGGCTAAGCAATCTGGAGATGTGCACATTAAGGGCTTGGGCGTGCGGGTGGGTTGCACTATATTTGCGTTTCCGCTCCAGCGTCTGGGGTATGGAGAGCTGAACGCTGGTGGATGCTGTGGAGGATCGTGGAGGCGACGATGGGGTTTTTGTGGCAGGGTCCTGGGCAGGGGGCTGACTAGCAGCTGACACAGGGGAAGGAGCAGTGGTGTGCACGGCCGGAGGTGAACGGGCTTGTTGCCACTGAGTGGGGTGCTTAGCATTCATATGCCTGCGCATACTGGTGGTAGTTAAGCTAGTAGTGGTGGAACCCCTGCTGAGCCTGGTTTGGCAAATGTTGCACACCACAGTCCGTCGGTCATCCGGTGTTTCCTTAAAGAACCTCCACACTTCTGAAGATCTAGCCCTCGCCGCAAGAGCCCTCACCACGGGAGCTTCACTAGTTGACAGTGGCGCTGATGCACCAGCTCTGGCCCTGCCTCTCCGTCTGGCCCCACCACTGCCTCTTCCAACCTGTTCAGGTCGAGGACTCTCCTCCGTCTCAGAAGCACTGTGTTCACCCGGCCTCTCAACCCAGCTTGGGTCTGTCACCTCATCATCCTCCGATCCCTCAGTCTGCTCCCCCCTCGGACTTCCTGCCCTGACAACAACTTCCCCACTGTCTGACAACCGTGTCTCCTCATCGTCGGACACCTCTTTACACACTTCCACTACGTCAAGAAGGTCATCATCACCCACAGACTGTGACTGGTGGAAAACCTGGGCATCGGAAAATTGCTCAGCAGCAACCGGACAAGTGGTTTGTGACTGTGGGAAGGGTCCAGAAAACAGTTCCTCAGAGTATGCCGGTTCAAATGCCAAATTTTCCTGGGAGGGGGCAGACTGGGGGGGAGGAGGCTGAGGTGCAGGAGCTGGAGGAGTGGCGATTTCGGTGACATGGGTGGACTGCGTGGAAGACTGACTGGTGGTGGACAAATTGCTCGAAGCATTGTCAGCAATCCACGACATCACCTGTTCGCACTGTTCTGGCCTCAACAGTGCTCTACCACGAGTCCCAGTAACTTCAGACATGAACCTAGGGAGTGTAGCTCTGCGGCGTTCCCCTGCTCCCTCATCAGCAGGTGGTGTCTCACCCCGCCCAGGACCACGGCCTCTGACCCCTGCAGTAGTTGGACGCCCACGTCCCCGCCCTCGTCCTCTACCCCTAGCCCTCGGGTTAAACATTTTTAAAATGAGAGTTATAACTTTATTTTTTTTTTTACTTTTTTTTGTTTTTTTTTGTGTTTTTTTTTTTTTTTTTGTGTTTTTTGTTTTTTTTTGAGTTTTTAAAACCAAACAATGCTATCCTATTGCTATGGCTATTTTCTAGCCAAGTATCAAAGGAAGCACAGTACTATGCCAGATGAGATGACACTGAGTTATTGCCTAATAGAAATCCAACCCCTACTGAATTTTGCCACTTCAGCCTTTGCTATGGATATGTGCGCCACTAAGCGCAGAACACAGCGGTCGCAAGTCTCACTACAAATTGCTCAGAATTGGCAAGTACATGCACTGCAGAAACTACAGCCACCAGCAGATCAACCAGAAATCAAATATATAGAACGCTACTGTAGGCTTCAAGAAGCTGTTTGTATTCTCCTATGGCTATTTTCTAGCCAAGTATCAAAGGAAGCACACTACTATGCCAGATGAGATGACACTGAGTTATTGCCTAATAGAAATCCAACCCCTACTGAATTTTCCCACTTCGGTCTTTGCTATGGATATGTGTGCCACTAAGAGCTAAACACAACGGTAGCAAGTCCCCCTGCTAATTCCTCACAAAATGGTAAAAGATGCAAATTAAAATAAAAAAAGTAGAACGTTATTGTAGCCCTAAGAAGGGCTGTTGGGTTCTTTGAGAATCACTCCTGCCTAACAGTAAGCTAATAGAACACCCTAACGCTTTCCCTGAGCAGCAGCAGCTCTCTCCCTAGCGGCATCCAGAGACAGAATGATCCGAGCAGCGCGGCCAGCGGCTAGTCTATCCCAGGGTCACCTGATCTGGCCAGCCAACCACTGCTATCGACGTGTAAGGGTACCACGTCATGCTGGGTGGAGTGCAGAGTCTCCTGGCTTGTGATTGGCTCTGTTTCTGGCCGCCAAAAAGCAAAACGGCGGGAGCTGCCATTTTCTCGAGCGGGCGAAGTATTCGTCCGAGTAACGAGCAGTTTCGAGTACCCTAATGCTCGACCGAGCATCAAGCTCGGACGAGCATGTTCGCTCATCTCTAGTCATATTCCCAGGCTCCGGTATATCCCTATATACTGCCATACTGCTTTCGGGACCAAAGCTGTCCTGAAAGCTTCTAACATCTTATATTTCTGTTAGCCATTAAAAGGTATCACAATCTCAAGAAGGAGACTTTATTCATCAAAAACAACAAAATTATCATAACAGAATAAAAGATGTGCACTTTAGGACTCCAGGGAGCACAGATGTGAGAGGAAGGGAAATGTAACCCGGATTACCAGAAAGATGTTATCACTATAATAATAATAATAATAATAATAATAATCACACTTGCTGAAGAACAGACATATTTTTTTTCCACAGCACTAAGGATAAATCATCTTCATATCCCATGGTTTGGTTTTTACTTGAGCAGAGGTTTCTTGCTTCCATCTTTTTATGTCCCTTGTGTCTGATCCCATCTGTGAAGAGAAGAGCAGAGATAAAAATAAATACTTTATAATCAAAATGGCTTCTAAAATATTTGACAAAACTGGATTTTCCAATGAGCAGAGTAAGAAAAAGAAGCAAAGAGAAAATTAGTAAAAAATAAAAAAGAAAGACTGGTTTCCTCTGTCTATTGGGCCCAGTTTTCACAGATTTTGGGGAAAACTTTTGAACTGCTATTTGTCTGGTTATACAATAGACTGTTCAACACAAAGTCCTAAAGACTCTTATAATCATTAAACTTTAATTTTATTGAAAAGAATTTCAGCTTTTAATTCCTGTATTTATATAGCGCAGACAGATTATGCAGCGCTGCACAGAGTTTGCCAAATCGGTCCCTGTCCCCAATGGGGCTCACAATCTAATCAACCTACCAGTATGTTTTGGAATGTGGGAAGAATCAGGAGGACCTGGAGGATACACAGAAACACAGAGAGAACATACAAACTCTTTGTAGATATTGACCTGGATGGTACTTGTACCCAGACCCCAGCGCTGCAATGCTGCAGTGCTCACCACTGAAGCACTATGCTACCTTTTAGTTTATATTTTAAAATATGGGGCTATATCAACTTACTCTTATAAGAATATTGACAAAAAGCAAGAAAAGGGGTGGAGTAAAGAAATCGCCCAGGTATGAAAGAAGGAGGAAGAGAAGGAAAAAATGGGAGGCGTAAAAGCAAAACTGTTAAGAAGATCAAAAGCAAGGAAAGGGGGAGGGTAAAAGCGGAGAGAAAGAATCTACAGAGGAGAAGATGAATAACAAGGAAGAAATTACGAATAAAGAGGAGAAGAGAAGAAGAATAGGAGCATAAAGAGAATACAAAATAAAGGAATATAAGGAACTAATAGGGAAATGTAAGGAAAAAAGGAGGAGAGGAAGCAAAATAATTTAAAAGATTAGAAAGAATAAACTAAAATATCGAAGGAAAATATATAGAGTAAAGAATAGGTGTGAATTAAGAAATAGGGGTTTATGAAAAATAATGAAGAAGAGGGAGGGAGCAGCTACAGAAAGAAACTAAAGAGTTCATAAAACACAACGAAGATACAGGCAAATTAAAACAAACTGAAGATAAAGAAGGAAGAAAAGATTGAATTGGGAAGGGAAGAATCTAAGGGCAGAGAAGCAGATACAGAAGGAGCAGATTATTGAGGAGAAAAAGATATGAAACTAGAGAAAAAAAGTTTTATTCACATTGCCTGGGTCCCTGCCAGCAGCCTGTGGTGAGCCCCCATGGAGCCACCCGTGGGTGTCTCCCCTCCTCCACACTCATGCGGCTCCCTCCGCCTCTTCCTGTCATGTGCATTAAGCAGGCAGGGGAGGGAGGAGGATGGTGTGGAGGAGAGGAAGAATGCAGGAGGAGACTGAGACACAGACACACAGGCAGCAGCTGCCCAGAACTCACCACACGTTGCTACAAAGTACTGAAATGATTCAGAATGTTGACAACGGCATTTTTAAAATCAGCGTAGCACAGGCTATCGAAACCTCCCACCAGCTAAAAATTACATTCTTGGTGATATGTTCACTTAATTGCTAAAAAAAACATCGTAGTGCACTGCATTTAATATAATTGCTGAAACTAAAAATCAGTAAACAGCTGAGACAGAACTCCTTCCCTCTTATCTCACAGAAGACAGCTCAGTCTACTGCTGCTCCATTCCCTCAGCCACAGCCCCGACTATTCTGTGTGTAACATTCAATCCCTGCTCAGTCGTTCCCCTCCCACATGTGGGGCAGCCAAAGCTGTTCTTATCCATGTGAGAGCCAAACACACCAAGATAACATAGGATCACTGTTAGGAATCTCATTTTAGCATAAAAAACTGGAAATAGAAGTCTGCAGTTTTGTAAAGTGAACAATATACAGCTAAAGTGCATCTTATTTTACTACAGGAACTTAGTACCATATATTTCAATTTCTCTTTCACAAAGATGTTCATAGATGCCCTTAATACCAGATATTTGAAATAAATCGCTATTTTGCCTTGGGCTTAAAGAATATGGAGGAAGAAGAAGAACATCTACAAATAAAGAGCAAAAAGAAAGACAAAACAAAAAAATGGCGAGAACAAGCGCAGAAAGAAAATGAGTGAACACAATGGTAGAAAAGAAAAAAATCAGAAAAATGCAACATATTAATTCCTGTATAGAAGACATATAGATCCAGTCCTTGCTTACCATTCTGGACATTGTTCCTTGGGGATGCATTTATTATCAGGACCAATAACGTATCCAGGCTGTGTACATTTACATCCATAAATACATTTGTGGATACAAGCAGCTTCCCTTTTGGGGCAGTAAGCTGAACACCCGGAACAATCGGACCACAAAGCTCCGTTAGGGCAGGATCTGCTTGGAGGGGCAATTTCGGGGCATTCCTTTTTTGGGATACATTTACCACCTGGACCAATGAGGTGTTCTGGTTCTGAACAGGCACATCCTTCCCTACATGCTTGGATGCAAAACCTATCCTTTACTGGACACTCAGACCAACAACCATAACAGGGTGACCACTCAAGTCCTTCAGGGCAAGTTTTATCTGGGGGGGAAAAAGCATGGAAAAATTTTTATTTAAAGACGCATAACTAATAATATATTTATAATAATTATTATTATGTTATAGTTATAAACTATAATGAAGATATACTAATATGATGTGAGAAAGAATTGAGCTAATATACCATAACAACAGGGGTTTATCCTAGAAATCATTAATAAATCAGAGGGTCAAGTGGGGATCGGCAGATCCGTTAAGTTTTGGGCAAGTTCACTTTTACTTACTACCAATATGTTACCAAAGCATAACTATGCAAATTCATGTAAAAGCTGGAGTTATTCTGTAACCTTCACTTTGCATGTAACTCAACAATAAAAATATCCTAATGGAAAGTTTTGGGCAAGTTTGGTCAAACTCGAACCTCATGGTTCTGTTAGGGCTCAGGTCTCGAACACTTGCCCCCAATGGTTACACCAATGCTCGATGTGTGCACTGATCGTATTTGTTACCCTTTAATTGTCAGTAGGAGGGAATAAAAATATGAGGGAAAATGGGGGGGGGGCATTTAAATGCATCTGGCAGGGGGATCAGTACTGGCGGCCTGTAAATGGTAGAGTGCCAAACCCAGACTTCTGGTTGCAGTACAGGTTTGGTTCAGGGATTTGAACCCTCAATGTTTGACACAAACCTGAACCTTTCAGGTTGGTGTCTACCCATCCTTAGTCATAAGGGTAAGTGATCAATAAATAAAACCCAGGAGAACCTCTTTAAGATGGAAACGGAAAGTCTGGTGGTGCTGTCCTTACATTCCAGGAGTTCTCGGAGACAGATGTAAGTTTGCTCATAATGTTAATTCCAAAAATGTTAATAATGAAGACCTGGAAGTGAAATTCTTTGTAGTTCAACCCCTTACGACAATGTTCATGTTACTTCTACCTTAACAGTTAGTTCTGACAATCCATTATAAGGTGATTAAATTGGTTTGCTAGTGTGCCACATTCCGGCACAGATTTTGTAGAAATTTTGAAGGTTTATCGATTTGTATGTACAGTTATTTTTTAACATTTTTTTGATATTCCACAGCTTTACCTTTTCGGCTCTCTCATACTTTATTGTATTCTTTGATGAAAATGGCTGTTTGGGTGACTGGAGTTTGTTGGCTAGATTTCCTGGTTTTACAACACCTTGAGTGAGCCAATCACATTGCAGCATAGCAATGTATGATTCTGGCAGTTCCAGTCCTATTCATTGTGCTTGAGTCACAGAAATTTCCCATTAACCCTCACTGCATTGAAGAGCACTATGATACCGTGAGCTCCAGTCACCCAAACAGTGTGGGTTTTCTCAGATCACATTTCTGCCCATGTCAAAAAGCCATTAAAGGAAACGGTCATAAGGATTACACATTTCTACCTTATGACAGGTTCCCATTGCCTTTTTAATAGTAATTCCCTTTCTGCTTTTATAATCAACATTAATGGTTTCACTCACTTACAAAAGTTGTGTTAGGATTGGGTAACACAAAAGACAGGGGATAGTGTGCCCTGAGCTACCCCAACCTCTGTCCCTTCCTAAAGCCCCCCCACACTAAACCGTGGGGCGACTACTTAAAGACTCGAAATACACTGATAAGTGTGGGAAGGGAAACACAAACAGACTTACAAACATAAAACACAAAAGAATAGTTAACTAGCCGGAGTCACAACGAGAGGGTACGTCAATAGCAAAATCAGTAGGCAAAGAGTCAATGTCAAAAACGAGCCGAGGTCACAACGATACAGATAAAGATACAGAGCAAGTCACACCTAATGCTGAGCGAGTGGAGAAGGGATTTCAGACACTGGCACAGGTGACTAGAGGAGCTGCAATTTATGCACCAGAACTCCACCTCCAGAACCTGATAGGAGCTGGACAACTACTGAGAATTAACCCCTCATGGTGCAGAACAACCAGGCATCATGCAGAGGTACACAAGTCCCAGCAGTTCCGAACACAACTCCTAGACAGCGCGAGATCTTAGCAGCCGCTTCCCGGGACGAGAGGTGGAGTTTGCGCGGATAGGCGCTGGAGGTTGGAGAACACTGCTAGCACCACCAGAAGAACCAGAAGTACCAGCATTCTCTCCAGCGAACCTGACAAGTTGATAATAGTTTAGCAGGCTCCTTGCCGGCACACTCGAAGGAGACCCAGTGTTATCATCATTATCTGCTCTTACAACTTTATCTCCTGCTCCCTCCCCTTCCCCTGATACAGAAGTGAGCTGACAGAGGTCTGTTACCACCGGGTCCACTTGTGCCTGCAGGAGGGAGGGAGGAGGAGGAGGGAGGAGAAGGGAGGAGGAGGATGTTAGAGTAGTATGAAGATAAATATTAAAATTTGGTGATTCAATGCAGTTTACTGGCAGGAATCCAAATATAACTTCTAAGAGTGAATGGAACCAGTTATTTTATTTATAAAAGTAGATTAGAGATAAGTCCTAAAAAGGCTATGGGAACCTGTCATTAGGTGAAAATTAAAAATTCTGATGACAGATTCCCTTTCAAATATTAAAAGGAGTTTACAAGCCTACACGCCCTCCTTCCCTAGTGGTGCCCATTAAGATTCCACCCGAAATATATGGCATGTCACTTCTTTATTTCATTGATTTCATAGGGAAAGCAACGCTGTCAGAAGTTTTCAATCTGCCAAAAAATGGTGTGTAAAAGAGCCCTTAACGTGTTATTGAATTTAACTCACCTTTCACTTGAGAAAAGACCAAGGAAACAGCTAATGAAAAACAAAAAGTAAATGGGAGGAGTTAGAAAAAGCAGAACAATGTATATATAGAATGTATAATAGTATCTAGAAAAATAATCAAATGATTCTATTATTCAATTATATACCAATACCTGAACAAAAGATGAGAGTCTTGATTGCTGCCATCATTGCCGACACTTTAAAATCGTAAAAAAAAATTAAATTAAAAAAAAATTAATTAAAAAATGAATAAGAAAAAAAATTAATATTAATATTACTATGTAACATTAAACTACATAAAAAATACTTGTATAAAATATTGTCAAATGTTACCTGTCGGGGAGTCTTCCTCCGGAGATGGTGACTGCCTCTCTATTCCGAGCAGACTTTATATTGCAGGTCTTCAGACTCACAACCAATTAGAAACTTTTTAAATAGTTTCCCCCTACCAGGAAGGAATAATGACATATTAACCTTTCATTTGCTTGTAAGTGTCCTATTGTTTTGTCGGGAAATATTAAGAAATATTGGGAAACACAGATTTCCGTAGATGTAACAGATCAGTTGAACAATATATTACCCAACGAGTAAGAAAAGTCAGATATTTGTTAATAAAGAACATTCACGTTCTGTTTCTTCCTTGTGATGCATAAGGCAATGTAATCAGGGCCGCATCTGCCATGAGGCGAGATGAAAATCTCGCCTCAGGCGGCAGAATGCGGAACCATGTAAAGGGCGGCGAAATTCGAACAAAGAATAATAAAGAACATTCACGTTCTGTTTCTTCCTTGTGATGCATAAGGCAATGTAATAATTGCCACAGGCAAGGAGGTTGTAGTAATACCTCGTAGCTGTGACTCTTAGACAAATCTTTAAAGATGAGCCAATTAGTAGCAAGTCATAAGTGCGAGAACCCTCCATCTAGTGGGGAGAAGGAGAGAGCAAATTCCATATCGCGATCCAGCGGCGCATTCTCTGCGCTGGATTCGGGTCCGGCCGGGATTTATTAAGGTAGTTCCTCTGACATCCACCAGGTGGCGCTGCTGCGCTGAAGAGCATCAGAACGCACTGGAATACACCGAGCCGGGCTGACTGAAGGTAAGTGCAATTTTCGCGACAATTTTTTTTTTTTAAATGCGGCGGTTTTTCCGAATCCGTCGGGTTTTTGTTCGACCACGCCCCCCAATTTCTGTCGCGTGCATGCCGGCACCGATGCGCCACAATCCGATCGCGTGCGCCAAAATCCCGGGGCAATTCAGGGAAAATCGGCGCAAATTGGAAATATTCGGGTAACACGTCGGGAAACCGCGAATCGGGCCCTTAGTAAATGACCCCCAATATATTAAAAACAAAAGACACATATAATATTTTTCTTACTATCGGACCTGAAATTAGAATAATCCTCTCCTGTTTTAGGCCAATGAGGATTACCAAAAAAATTTATATTTGCTAAATTCCAAAATATTGAGACTGAGAAAATATTTCATAGGCATTTTTGATAAAATTCCAAACACATTTCTTTAGCATTTGGTACCATTGCCCTTAAACTCTAGGAATTGGGTCAAACGTTTTGAATATCCTTCAAGACAAGCGGACGCATATTTTAGTTTGGGTTCAAACGCACCACCCGGACATATTGCTGCATTGGTCCTGAACATCCAATCCGACAAATTGATGCCCCTTGCTACTCATCATGGCTATGATTGGCCAGGGTGTCTGCTCATCTCTAATCACAAGCTTCTCCAATATTTGCTAGTAATGTGGGCCCATTCCTCCTGACATGTTTGTAGCTGTCTTCCTCACACTGGCCTTTTCAGTTTTGCCCATAAATTTTCATTTCGACTGAGATCAGGGCTTTGTGATGGCCTCCCCAAAAATTGACTTTGTTCTCCTAAACAAACTTAACCAATTGTAACCGATGTGACAGTAGCTTCAAGTCATTATCCATTTGGAAGAACCATTTGAGCCCAAGCTTTAACTTTCTGGTCGATGTCTTGAGATGTTCTTTAGTATTTGCCATATAATGGTTATTCCTCATGATGCATCTTTTTAGTAAAGTGCACCCATCCCTCCAAAACATGCTGCTGCCCTCCCCCTGTGTGTCACAATTAGAATGGTAATCTCAGGCTTCTCCTTTTTCTCCAAACATAACAATGGTCATTATGGCCAAACACTTCAATTTAAGCTTTGTCAGACCTTAGGACATTGTTAAGGTTGGGTAACACAGAAGACAGGGGATAGTGTGCCCTGAGCTTGCCCCGACCTCTGTCCCTTCCTATAGCCCCCCCACGCTAAACCGTGGGGCGACTACTTGAAGACTCGAAATACACTGGATAAGTGTGGGAAGGGAAACACAAACAGACTGACAAACATAAAACACAAAAGAATGGTAAACTAGCCGGGGTCACAACGAGAGGGTACGTCAATAGCAAAATCAGTAGGCAAAGAGTCAATGTCAAAAACGAGCCGAGGTCAACAACGATACAGATACAGATACAGAGTCAAACCTAATGCTGAGCGAGTGGAGAAGGGATTTCAAACACTGGCACAGGTGACTAGTGAGGCTGCAATTTATGCAGCCAGAACTCCACCTCCAGAACCTGATAGGAGGTGGACAGCTTCTGGGAATTAACCCCTCATAGTGCAGAATAACCAAGCACAATAGCAGGCACCATGCAGAGGTACCACAAGTCTCAGCAGTTCAGAACACAACTCCTAGACAGCGCGAGATCTTAGCAGCCGCTGCCCGGGACGAGAGGAGGAGTTTGCGCGGATACGCGCCGGAGGTTGGAGAACGCTGCTAGCACCACCAGAAGAACCAGAAGTACCAGCATTCTCTCCAGCGAACCTGACAGACATGTCATCAAAAATGAAGGTCTTTGTTTCTGTATGCATATAAAAGAATGTATCTGGCTTTTTATTTTTCTTTTGGAGTTATGTCTTCTATACTATCTTCTTCCCACACAGAACTTGTTTCTCTGTAGATAATGACACACTCTTACTAGCTTTCACATCAATGCAAGGTCTTTTGCTTTTGTTCTTAGGTTGATTTGCACATTTAAGACCAAAGAACATTCATTCACCTCTGGTACACAAAACCTGTCTCCTTCCTGAACGGTATGGTGGCTGAACATTGTTTCAACTTGAAAATAACTGTTTATACAGATGAATGAAGCATCTTCAGGTTTCTGTAAATTGCACCCAAGGGTGAACCCGACTGGTGCAAGTATACAATTCTATTCCTGATATTGGGGCTGGTCTATATAGACTTTACCATGATGCTACACAAGGAAGTCTTTAAATACCATGAAAAGCCACAAATAAGTTCTAAACCAAAACGTGTAGGCTTGCATACCTTTATGCCTTCTTTTTCCAGAATGTTGTGCAATGTGCTAATTCTTAAATAGATAAAATAAATAAATGAACTTTTAACCCATTTTCAATTTTGAGCGTTTAGCTGGAAACTGTTCTTTGAATTGTCTTCAAATACATCCACAGTTGTGTCTCATCATCATCATCATCATCATCATCATTATCATCATAAGGGCTCTACCAAATTATTTAAAGGTATAATAGTCTTAGTGTATTTAAACTTTTGTCTTTGCAGAAAGTCATAAAAATGCCTTGAAATCTTTCTCTCTGATTATTCTGGCATTTGGCATATATTTTTGGCTAAGTTACATTGACTCCGGAAAGATTTTTTCTGGGGAGCAACTACAGCGGCAGCAGCCATAACAGTTTCTATGGGGCCTGCAGTATCAGGGGGCCCAGGCATCTTACCTGAAACACTGAAAAATGGAGGATGTGCTTTATGATATACAAATTATGATGCACATTGTACAGGGTAGAGGAATGGAACAACAGAACAACAGGACTAGGAACCTCTTCTCTAATTCCTGGCACCTATTTTCCCCCATGTGGTCAGCAGCGACTTGGACTGTAGGATCTATGTAAGTGTATAAATGTATATATCAGTGTTAAAATGTGTGTTCATGAGTATATAAATGGGTGTATGTGTGTAACAGTGTATAAATGTGTAAGTATAAACATATGTTCTGTATCTTTTCTGAGGGAGTAGGGGAGCCACATACATAAGCCTGCTATGGGGCCCTGCCTCTCCTAGTTACGCCACTGGTTTTCATGTCAGATAGTGAGTAGAGATGAGCAGATCTGAATTTCCTGTTCGGGTTAGGGGTTCGTGTGCACCCCTAGCAATGCAGACATATTGTCACATTGGCTGCCGAACAGCCATTCTGTCATATTTATGCCCCGAGCTACTATCCATGGCTGCGATCAACCAAAGGTCGTCCTGCACCCAAACCCTGAGCCCAAATGGGAATTTTGGATCCGTTCATCTCTAATAGTAAGAAAAGCATCATATGTGTCTCTTTATATAGTGCATGGAAACGTCCAGTTTCGAAAAATAGGACATATCCAATTTTTTACGCTTCGGTCTGATGGCCAGCTTATTTTGTGGTGAGATATACTGTGACCTGATACAGTCAATGGGACGTTGTTTAGACGCAAAAAAAATAACTTTCGTGGCCGTTTTAACATCTAAAAGAAGGGTCGTGTGCGTGCGGCCCAATATATATTTTGATTGGAAATGTGTTAATCTGAAGCTTACAAATGCAAACCAGAAGGTGATGCTATGTTATATATTCTGCTTGTTTATTGTCATATTTATTTCTGAGCCAGACAATGGAGCAGACCTGTTTGAGCAAGCTTGCTCTATGTTTTTTCGTATTTTTGTACTTACCCTAAAATATTATTAAACGGAATGAAATAAAAGATTTATCTATTTTTACTAAGCCGCACAAGTGCTGGATCATCACTTCTATCGTTTGGATTTTCACCTGTATCGGCACAGGACTTTGCTGTTCCGGGCATTGTTCATACCTATGGCAACCAATCACGTCCAGATAATCACCGGAATGGTGAGTAGTGAATATCTGCATTTTTGCAATTTTTGTTAAAAATTTTTAATGACTTGGTATTGAAGACATGTATGTATATAGCTGAAGAACGCTCAGAGGAGACCCCTTTCTCCATGCTTAGGGGCGGCACGGTGACTTAGTGGTGAGCATTACAATTACACAATTCAAAACATGTCAAGAACACAACATACCATTTGGAGGAGGGGATTTAATATTTAATGTCCCGCATTGGGTTTATTTATCTTAGGGTAATAGTGGTCTTTGAGTTTCGGGACAAGGTGGACTTTTCCCAAAATGCCTAGGCGGTGAGCAGTTGCCATGAAAGGCTGGGGTCATATTCCCAGGCTCCGGTATATCCCTATATACTGCCATACTGCTTTTGGGACCTAAGCTGTCCTGAAAGCTTGTAACATCTTATATTTCCGTTAGCCATTAAAAAGTATCACAATCTTAAAAAGGTTCCTCAAGTTAACGTATCAATAGCAACAAAAACAACGTTATTGAAACACAATAAAAGACGTGCACTCTAGGACCCCAGGGAGCACAGATGTGAGAGGAAGGGAAATGGAACCGGATGACTATACCCATAAAGAAAGTCACCAATCTACCAAGAAGATGTTATCACTAGAATAATAATCACACTTGCTGAATATCAAGCATAATTTTATTTTTCTCCACAGCACTAAGGATAAATCATCTTCATATCACATGGTTTGGTTTTTACTTGAGCAGAGGTTTCTTGCTTCCATCTTTTTATGTCCCTTTACCGAAGTCTGATCCCATCTGTGAAGAGAAGAGCAGAGATAAAAATAAATAAATAAATACTATATAATCAAAATGGCTTCTAAAATATTTAATAAAACTGGATTTGCCAATGAGCAGAGTAAGCAAAAGAAGCAAAGAGAAAATTAGTAAAAAATTAAAAAGAAAGACTGGTTTCCAGTTTTCACAGATTTGGGGAAAAACTTTTGAACTGCTATTTGCCTGGTTATACAATAGACTGTTTAACCTAAAGTCTCACAGCCTTTTGTCTTATTGAAAAGAATTTAACCTTTTAATTCCTTTCTTTTACATAGCGCACACAGATTACGCAGCACTACACGGAGCTGCCAGATCAGTCCCTGTTCCCATGCGGCTCTCAATCTAATAAACCTACCAGTTTTGGTGGAAACCAGAGGAATCTCATGCTCAGAGAACATAGAAACTCTTCACGGATGGGATGTGTACCCAGAGCCCAGCGCTTCAAGGCTGTAGTGCTAACCACTGAGCCACCGTGCTACCTTTTAGTTTATTTTTTAAAATATGGGGCCATATCAACCTACTCTTATAAGAGAATAGAATATTGGAAGAAAAAACAAGAGAAGGAGTGGTGGTAAAGAAAAGGGCCAGGTAAGGAAGAAGGAGGAAGAAAAAACAAAGAGGGGTAAAAGGTAAAAGCAAAAGTGTTAAGAAGATCAAGAGCAAAGAAAAGAGGAGGGTAAAAGGGGAGAACAAAGAATGTATAGAGGAGAAGATAAATAACAAGGAAGAACTAAAGATTAAAGCGGAGAAGAGAAGAAAAGAAGAAAAGGAGCATAAAGAAAATACAAAATAAAGGAACTAAAAGGGAAATGTAAGGAAAAATGGAGAGGAAATGAAAGGAAAATAAAGAAAATAAAGAAGAGGAATGAATTAAGAAAAGGGGGGTTATGATAAATAATGAAGAATAAAAGGAATAGAGGGAGCAAAGGAAGCAGATACAGAAAGAAACTAAAGGTTCCATAAAACACGACGAAGATAAAGGCAAATTAAGACAAACTGAAGATAAAGAAGGAAGAGAAGAAAGTCGAGTAAATAAAATTGGGAAGGGAAGAATCTAAGGGCAGAGGAGCAAATACAGAAGGAGCAGATTAATGAGGAGCAAAAGACATGAAAGCAGAGAGAAAAAAAAATAATGAAAATGGCCATGAGGATCCATATCTCTTTTCTTTTAAACTTTTGAACCCAACCTTTTAGCAAGAATTACATTTTTTGCGGGTGTCAGATTCCAATTGTCTGTGCTGTGCTGACTTTTTTCAGCATTTTAAATCATTTCAGTACCTTATATAAGTTTTATTAACATTACCTGGCTCACAGCCAGCAGCCTGTGGTGAGTCCTCAAGGAGCCACCTTTGCGTGCCTCCCCTCCTCCACACTCATGCAGCTCTCAGCTTCCTGTCATGTGCATTAAGTAGACAGGAAAGGGAGGAGGATGGAGTGGAGGAGAGGAAGAATGCATGAGGAGACTGAGACACAGACACACAGGCAGCAGCTGCCCAGAACTCACCACACGTTGCTACAAAGTACTCAAATGATTCAGAATGCTAACAACAGCATTTTTAAGATCAGCATAGCACAGGCTATCGAAACTTCCCACCAGCTAAAAATTACATTCTTGATGATATATTCGGTTTAAATGTTCCATGTACCATATATTTCGATTTTGTCTTTCACAAAGATATCCATAGCCTTTAAGCCAGAAATTTTAAATAAATCGCTATTTTGCCTTGTGTTTAAAGAATATGGAGGAAGAAGAAGAACATCTACAAATAAAGAGCAAAAAGAAAGACAAAACAAAGAAATGGAGATAACGAGAATGAGAGATTACAATGGCACAAAAGAAAAAATATGAAAAATTCTCAGTTCACCTTAAAATATTAATTCCTGTATAGAAGACATATAGATCCAGTCCTTGCTTACCATTTTGGACATTGTTCCTTGGGGATGCATTTATTATCAGGACCAATAACGTATCCAGGCTGTGTACATTTACATCCATAAATACATTCTTCTTTGAAACAAGCAGCTTCCCTTTTGGGGCAGTAAGCTGAACACCCGGAACAATCGGACCACAAAGCTCCTTTAGGGCAGGATCTGCTTGGAGGGGCAATTTCGGGGCATTCCTTTTTTGGGATACATTTACCACCTGGTCCAATGAGGTATCCTGGCTCTGAACAGGCACATCCTTCCCCACATCCTTGGATGCAAAACCTATCCTTTACTGGACACTCAGACCAACAACCAAAACAAGTTGACCACTCAAGTCCTTCAGGGCAAGTTTTATCTGGGGGGAGAAAGTATGGGAAAAGCGTAATTTAAAGATGCATAACTAATATTATAATCATAATTATTATTATGTTATAGTTATAAACTAAAATGAAGATATACTAATATGATGTGAGAAGAATTGAGCTAATATACCATAACCTAAGGGGTTTATCCTAGAAATCATTAATAAATCAGAGGGTCAAGTTGGGATCAGCAGATCCGTTAAGTTTCGGGCAAGTTCAATTTTACTTACAACCAATATGTTACCAAAGCATAACTATTAGAGATGAGCGAGTATACTCGTCCGAGCTTGATGCTCGTTCGAGTATTAAGGTACTCGAAACGGCTCGTTGCTCGGACAAGTATTTCCCCTGCTCGAGATCGAGCATTTAATTAAAAAAACACAGTGAAGAACAGTGAAGAATAGAATAAAAACAGTGAAAACAGTTATTTTTTAACATTTTTTTGATATTCCACAGCTTTACTTTTTCGGCTCTCTCATACTTTATTGTATGGTTTGAGGAAAATGGCTTTTTGGGTGACTGGAGTTTGTTGGCTAGATTTCCTGGTTTTTCAACACCTTGAGAGAGCCAATCACATTGCAGCATAGCAATGTATGATTCTGGCATTTCCACTCCTATCCATCGTGCTCTAGTCACAGAAATTTCCCATTAACCCTCACTTCATTGAAGAGCACTATGATACCGTGAGCTCCAGTCACCCAAACAGTGTTGGGTTTTCTCAGACCGCATTTCTGCCCATGTTAAAAAGCCCTTAAAGCAACCGGTCATAAGGATTACACATTTCTACCTTATGACAGGTTCCCATAGCATTTTTAATAGGCTATTATAATCAACATTAATGCTTTTACTCACTTTTAAAAGAGGTTGCAAGTTTACCAGGCTCCTTGCCAGCAAACTGCAAGGAGACCCAGTGTTATCATCATTATCTGCTCTTACACCTTTATCTCCTGCTCCCTCCCCCTCCCCTGATACAGAAGTGAGCTGACAGAAGTCTGTTACCACCGAGTCACCTTGTGTCTGCAGGAGAGAGGGAGGAGGAGGAGGGAGGAGGAGGGAGAAGACAGGAGGAGGAGGGAGAAGACTGGAGGAGGAGAGGGAAAGATGTAGAGCTGTTAGAGCAGTGTGCAGATAATGATAATAAATTTGTGATTCAATGCAGTTTGCTGGCGGGAATCCAGATATACATCTATCAACTTTGAAAAGTGAATGGAACCAGTCATTTTAATTATAAAAATTGATTACAAATTATTATTAAAAAGGCTATGGAACCTGTCATTAGGTGAAAATGAAAAATCCTGATCACAGGTTCCCTTTCAAACATTAAAGGGAGTTTATTGGCCTACATGCCCTCCATCCCTGGTGTTGTCCATCCAGATTCCATCCAGAATATATGGCATGTCACTTCCCTATGGTATGCAATGCTGTCATAAATCTTAAATCTGTCAAAAAATACTTTGTAAAAGAGCCCTTAATGTGTTATTGAATGCAACTCACCTTTCACTTGAGAAAAAACCAAGGAAACAGCTAATGAAAAACAAGAAGTAAACGAGGAGTTAGAAAAAGCAGAACAATGTATATCTAAAATTGTATCATAATGTATCTACAGCTAATCAAATGATTCTATTATTTCATTATATAACAATACCTGAAAAAAAGATGAGAGTCTTCATTGCTGCCTTCATTGCTGACACTGTGAAATCATTAAAAAAAATTATATTAATATGAATATGTAATAATACACTACATAGAAAATACTTGTATAAAATATTGTCAAATGTTACCTGTCGGGGAGTCTTCCTCAGGAGATGGTAACTGCCTCTCTATTCCCAGCAGACTTTATATTGCAGAGTCTCCAGACTCACAACCAATCAGAAACCATTTTTTCAAATTTCCTTCTACCAGGAACGAATAATTACCAATTAAAAATTTAATTAGCTTGTGAGTGTCCTATTGTTTCGTGGGGAAATAATAAGAAATATTGGGAAGCACAGATTTCCTTAGGTGTAACAGATGAGTTGAACAATATATTACCCAACGACCCAACGAGTCAGATATTTGTTAATAAAGAACATTCACATTCTGTTTCTTCCTTGTGACACATAAGCAGAAGGAACAATTGCCACAGGCAAGGAGGTTGTAGTAATACCTAGTAGGTGTGACTCTTAGACAAATCTTTGAAGATGAGCCAATTAGTAGCAAGTCATAAGTGCGAGAACCCTCCATCTAGTGGGGAGAAGGAGAGAGCGAATTACATATACGAATAGTTCCATCTATCCGACATACAGAAGTTTTTATACAATATTTTAAAGACAAAAGACACATATAATATTTTTCTTACTATCGGACCTGAAGTCAGAATAATCCTCTCCTGTTTTAGGTCAATGAGGATTACCAAAATAATTTATACTTGCTAAATTCCAAAATATTGAGACTGAGAAAATATTTCATAGGCATTTTTGATAAAAGTCCAAATACATTTCTTTAGCATTTGGTACCATTGCCCATAAACTCTAGGAATTGGGTCAAACATTTTGAATATCCTTCTACAAGTAGAGACAAGCGGACGCATATTTTAGTTCGGGTTCAAACGCACCACCCGGACACATTGCTGCATTGGTGCCGAATGGCCAATTGATGCCCCTTGCTACTCATCATGGCTATGATTGGCCAGGGTGTTTGCTCATCTCTATTCACAAGCTTCTCACAATATTTGCTAGTAATGTGGGCCCATTCCTCCTAACAGAACATGCTTGTAGCCGCCTTGCTCACACTGTCCTTTTCAGCTTTGCCCATAAATTTTCAGTTCGGGCTTTGTGATTGGAAGTAGCTTCACGTCACTGTCCAGTTGGAAGACCCATTTGAGCCCAAACTTTAACTTCCTGGTTGATGTCTTGAGATGCTCTATAGTACATGTATTTGCCAAAAAATGGTTATTTCTCATGATGCACCCGTCCCTCTAAAACATGCTGCTGCCATCCCCCTGTACGTCACAATAAGGATGGTGATCTCAGGCTTCTCCCTTTATCTCCAAACAAGACGATGGTCATTATGGCCAAACACTTTAATTTTAGCTTTGTCAGACCTAAGGACACGTCATTAAAAATGTCTCTGTAGATAATGACACACTCTTACTAGCTTCAGTATCAATGAAAGGCCTTTTGCTTTTGTTCTTATGTTGATTTGTACTTTTAAGACCAAAGAACATTCACCTCTGGTACACAGAACCTGTCTCCTTCCTGAACGGTATCATGGCTGAACATTCCCATCTTGTTTGAACTTGAAAATAACTGTTTGTACAGATGAATGAGGCATCTTCAGGTTTCTGTAAATTGCACCCAAGGATGAAC
This sequence comes from Engystomops pustulosus, assembly GCF_040894005.1. Taxonomy (NCBI): domain Eukaryota; kingdom Metazoa; phylum Chordata; class Amphibia; order Anura; family Leptodactylidae; genus Engystomops; species Engystomops pustulosus. The sequence continues at coordinate 19,507,801 of NC_092416.1, forward strand.
CAGGCTGGTGCAAGTATACAATTCTATTCCTAATATTGGGGCTGACTTATATAGACTTTCCCATGATGTTAAAGAAGGATGTCTTCAAATACCATGAAAAGCCACAAATAAGTGTCACGGGTGCTCCCGCGATCGCTGTCTCGGATTGCGGGCGCACCCGTGTTCCTGCTGCTTCCCCCGGTCCCGAGCCCCGCTCACCTTCCCTGGCTCCTGCGATGTCCTCCCTGGCTCCCGCAGCTCGGTGCACGCGTCCCCGTCTCCTAGGGCGCGCGCGCCGTCACTCTAAGATTTAAAGGGCCAGCACGCCAATAATTGGCGCTGGCCTGCTATAAGTTTCTTCCCCTTCCTGTGACCCTTGCAAGATCTTTGTGCCTCATAGCCTTAGAGAAAGCTTCCAAGCGAGTATTCCTGCGTTCCTGTGTAATCCTGTGTTCCTGTGTATTCCTGCATTCCTGTGTGTCTCCGCTCCCAAGTCCTGTGTTACTCGTGTTCCTCCATGTTGCTGTGTTCCTGTGCCTGTGTTCCCGTTCCCACCTGCCTGGACCTCCCGTTGCTGACCCCAGATTGGACTTCACCTTGCATCTCTGCCGCCTGCCTTGACCCTGTGCCTGGACCCGACCACGAGACTGTCTTCTGTTAAGGTACCTAGACCTCGGCTGCCACCGCGGGCCAGTCGCACCTGTGGAACGACCAGGTGGTATCCTGCCGCAGCAAGTCCAACCCGCTTTGTGGCGGGCTCTGGTGAAGACCAGGTGCCACTTGGACCCCGGTCCCAGGTGTCGGCTGGTACCACCTCCCGCGGTGGTCCAGTGGATTCAAATACCCCGAATCCTGACAGTAAGTGGGTGAGACGGTGCGGTGAGAAATGCTGTGATCAGATACAGTCAATGGGGCATTTTTTTAGACACCAAAAACTACTTTTGGTGAGAAGGGTCATGTGCATGGGGCCTAACATATAATCTTTATTATCATTTGATTGCAATTATGTTCATCTCAAACTTACAAATGCAAACCATATAGTGATGTTATTTTATATATTCAGCTTTTTTGGCATATTTGTTTCTGAGCCTGACAATGACTGTTTTTAGTTATTAAGTAGGAATTACCATGGCCTCAATGCCAATTGCAGCTTCTGCACCCTTACGCCAACTCCAAGCCAAGTGGCCATGAAAGAGTGTGGAGTGGTCAGCTTCGAGCCACATTGGGAGCTGGGCCGGGGCAGAGACAGCCTTCACCAGCACATTGGGGAAGATTTACTTACCCGGCCCATTCGCGATCCATCCGGGATTCATTAAGGCAGTTCCTCCGCCGTCCACCAGATGTCGCTTCTGCGCTGAAGAGCATCGGAACGCACTGGAGTACACCGAGCCGGGCTGGGTGAAGGTAAGCGCATGCCGAGCGACAATTTTTTTTAAATGCGGCGGTTTTTCCAAATCCATCGGGTTTTCATTAGGCCACGCCCCCCAATTTCCGTTGTGTGTATGCCGGCGCCGATGCGCCACAATCCGAACGCGTGCGCCAAAAACCCGGGGCAATACAGGGAAAATTGCCGCAAATAGGAAATATTCGGGTAACACGTCAGGAAAATGCGAATCGGGCCCTTAGTAAATGACCCCCATTGCGTTACAGCATGCACCAGCTCAAGGCGCAGGTTATAGCACAATTCTATATCTAGGGGTAGAAGTGCGCTATAACCTGCTTCTTGAGTCGGTGCACGCTGTAATGTGCACATTACACGGTGCACGTTGCACACTGCTCCTGCTGTGGCCAGAGCCTTAGTCTATCGGATGTGATATGCAGGGTGGGGGAGGGAAGGGCATCATAAATCCGCTCCCCCAGCTTTATGCTGATGAATAGTTATTTTAGTCTTTACTGTCTATATTTAACAATTCTCCATATTATCATATAACTAAAGTCAGAACTTTTATTTTAGAAACATGACAGTCTCAGCACTTTATCTATTGGACCAATCACATCAAGCGCATTGGCACAGAATTTGCATGTCAACATTTCCTGGAAGTTCTGATTCATCAGTCAGTCATCCAGGTGACAAAGGTGACACAGAGGATTACAGAAATGTCTCTAAAATTAAACATTATAGATACAATATACTATTTAGTTCGACTCAATGGCCCCACAAGACTCAAGTATTAAGTTGGTGATAACCATGTCAATGAAGAAGACGCCCAAACTATTTGTGACTTTTCTCATTCTCTGGGGGTCTGGAAAGTTGGATGTAGCAAGTTTCAAATTTGAAAAGAAACATTTTATAACTTATGTCTTTTTGGGATTGGCTGAGGGGACCTTAACCAGCAGTGGGTAATATATAAATGGTTTTGGCTCAAGCACTCTAGGGGACCCCTTGGAGTCCCCCAAACCTTCCACCAAATTTTATACTGAAAAGGACCTTCACCCATGAAATCCTCATACAACTGTTCATGCTCTCAATACACATGTACACAAGTGCCATTTCAGGCCCTATGAAGGTCCTCCAAAGGTCCTGAAGTTACTGATTGAAAGCAGCAGAAGGGGAGCGTCCTCCATTCCCCAAAAAGCTTCATTCTAGTACCAGAGGTAGGGAGTGATTCCGGAGACTTGTAGGAGCTATAATATTCATACAGCACAGGGCTCATGGTGGTCTTGATCCACCCCTGATCTTAACCAATGACACACTGTCCATTATGTAGACCGGGGGCACATACAGGACTTTGGGGAGCAGTTGTATGACAGCAGAGGAAAGAAAAATATTAGTACATGATTTTAAAGTATTGAATTGAAAATTTAAGTTACTCACTCACTTTTTTTTTCAACCTTTTAATAAATACTATTTTCCATTCATCAGAAGAATGAATCAAAGCAACTGTGTGCGGATGACACGCAAAAGACATAAAAGGGGAAAATAAATTAATCAAAGAGAGAAAATTGATGGTTATTAAAAAGGTAATGAAACATTGGGCAACACTTAACAAGATTATTGTATCCTGTGCCATCCATCTCCAGTGTTAGAGAATGTGCTCCTTATGCAGTAAGATAATGAATGTGACACATACTCGGGAGACTACAGGGAGGGCAATTAAATCTTCACATAGACACAAAAGCCCCATCAGTATTAGCCCCTCCTCCAAGAAATCCATTGAGTTTGTCTCTACCTGTGTCATGATCACTTATAGGTAGTGACAGATTAGTCTACTTCATTAGGTAGCATTTATAATTCTGCTAAGTTGCTATTTAGTGATGAACATACAAGGGTCTATGCTGAACACCGTGGGGCACATTTACTTACCCGGTCCTGTTGCGATCCCCGAGGTGCGTTGTCCGGCGAGGATGAAGTCCGGCACGATTCACAAAGATTGTGCGACCACTATCCTGCATCTGTCACTTCCCCGCTCTGGTCCCAGGAGTTCCCCTTTTTCTTCCCGGTGTATGTGAGTGCTGATCTTGCGACACAATTTGGATTTTAAATCCTGTGCTTAGTCCGAATCAGTCGAGTTGTCCAACGGTCGTGTCCTCCCGATTTGTGTCGCTTAAAAGTAGGCGCAATTTCGACAAAATCCGATCGCGTGCACCATAAACCCCTGTTAAATGCGGCGCAAATCGGAAATAGTCGGGAAATGTGGTGATTGGACCCTTAGTAAATGTGCCCCTGCGGGTCCAACCAGAAGTTCAAGTTTAGTATCTGCTCCCCCCCCATTAATAGCCAGTTCTGATAGACAATCGCTCTCCAAGAAGTTGGCATGTTACCAGTGGGGGAGAGCATTCAGTTACCCAAATTATATATGGGCAGCATGGTGGTTGAATAAGCAGCACGGTGGCTCCGTGGTTAGCACTAAAGCCTTCAAGTCCCATCCAGGTCATCATCTGCAAAGCGTTTGTATGTTCTCTCCATGTTTGCATGGGTTTCCTCCAGGTCCTCCGGTTTCCTCCCACACTCCAAAACATACTGGTAGGTTGATTAGATTGGGAGCCCCATGGGGACAGGGACTGATGTGACAAGCTCTGTGCAGGGCTGCGTAATCTGTGTGTGCACTATATAAATAAAGGAATTATTATTATTTATATATTTCTAATATCTGTAATGTTTTGTAAATTTCATCATACCTGTGTTGTGCAAGAATGGTATCTAGTTCTACCTGACTTTTGATTTTCTTCTGAATTTATGTCACTGATTATGTTTGGCTGTTGGCCACTCATTGTTGCTTTCATTATGTTACTGTTATAACATCCAGACATTTAGAATTATTAATATACAGATTGTTTGAAAATAATGACCTCCAATATCCCCCTGACGTGTTTGAGAAATGTTAGATGTTTCTTGCTATCTCCCCTAGACCCCAGGTTGACATTGCGTACACGCGGCACGGTGGCTGAGTGAGTAGCACATCTGCCTTGCAGCACTAGAGTCCTGGGTTCAAATCCCACCCAGGTCAACATCTGCAAAGAGTTTGTATGTTCTCTCCGTGTTTGTGTGGGTTTCCTCCGGGTACTCCGGTTTCCTCCCACACTCCAAAACATACTGTTAGGTTGTTTAGATTGTGAGCCCCATGTGGACAGGGACCAGTTTGACATGCTTTGTACAGCGCTGCGTAATCTGTGTGCGCTATATAAATAAAGAATTATTATTATTATTATTATTATTCTCTGTAAGGCATTATCACCACACCGAGGTTAAGACATTTTATTGAATTAATCTCCCCTATAAATACAAGTTTTCAATTGTATGCTATTAAAAAAGATGTACCTGTTTGAAGATGTACCTGCCACTTTTTTCATAAATATAGCCATATTATCTCATAAAAATATGATTGTTGTACTTGGATACAACCACCACTGCTTGAGTGATTGCACAAAGCAACAAATACTTTTCTGATATAAAGAGTAACTACATGTCTCACTTCTGTCATGTGGTAATGGACACTGAATAGCTTTCCAGGCAGGGCTCAATAGCCCAGGTCAGGAAACAGCTGCCAGGGTGTGGTGGTGACTGTATCCAAGGACAGCTATCTTGGTAACATTTATGGGAAATTATCTTCACACAGGTAAACATTTTTAAATTACTTGTCATTGAAGAATTGTATGTACATAGCTGATAAGATAAATTAATTGTGAATGCTCAGATAAGAATAACCCTTACTCCATGCTTTCAGAAGCGATTATCGGCTTTGAGTTGGTAATTGCATCTAAATCATGGCTTGTACACTGGTATTCAGACTTACAAGGCATGATAAATCCTTTCCAATGTTCAACAAACTCCAACCAAAAGAGAAGAATAAAGTTAAAGGCGTATTCCAGGAATAAGCACAATTCATATACAAATGGGTCCCTAAAATATAAGCCGTTATATAATCGGTTGTTAATTAAAATTTTGCCTTCCCTTAGCAGAAAATAATTTTTATGGACATACAATATAATGAAGAATCAAAATACTACTGGCCTCTTAATCATTCAACTGATTATTTCCATGGAGCCAGACACTGTACAGAAGATGCCGCTGGTCACATGTCCACATCACATGTCCTGCACCTGCCTGGGCAGGTCATGTGATCACCACTATGTTTGGCTGTAGTGAGTTGGTTGCAGGGTATCCAGTATGGCCGGTGTTGTGGTGAGATCCATCTCTGTGAGGTAATGTGCAGTCATAGCAATTACACATCATTGTATGTTAATAGAGAAGGACAGTCTATAACATCATCACTGGGAGCAAAGCATAAGAGGAAAGAGCTGTTACTGAAAACTGAAGGATCATGGGACTTGTAGTTTCCAGTGGTGGCCATCTTGGTGATAACTCCGCCTACTTTAGAAAGGCTGTAACTAATTAAGCTCCATTTTGTGACTAATGACATTCAGTTTTGTTATATTCCTTTATTTACAGCATTATGGGTTTTTGTATCAGATATTCATATTCCCGGAATACCCCTTTAACACTCAGCAGGACACCTATGACAATTACACAATTCAAAACACGCCAAAAACACAACATAGACCATAAAGGGGAGGGGATTTAATAATAAGTGTTCCGAAATGAGTTTATTTATCCTTGGGTAAAAGTGAACTTTGATTTTCAGGACAAGGTGGACTTTTCCCAAAATGCCCGGGCCACTTGTCCCCAAAGAAGAATGGGGAAAATGTATCATAATTCTGGCTTTGAGAGTCTGCGTTTTTTTTGTTTGCCTTTTCTGCTGTTATTATTAGTTATTATAGTTAGTTTTACTTTATTGATACAAAGGGCATTTGAGGAGTTAAGGTCTTTAGTGATTTTGTGACTTTTTAAACAAAAGTTGCAAAAGTGTCCAGGCTAACCTTCAATGGGGGCACAAATCGATTTGCACCAAAATATACAACTTAGCATAGTATAAGACTTTACAAGTGCTAATACTTCTCTTTACCTTTCTTACTGCTCTACATTTATCCCTGTGAGACCCAGGGTGGTGTATGAGCACAGTTTAATCTTTACCCTCTATTGTGATGCCCCTCACATAGTCCTCATATGATTAATCCCCCCACATGTCACTCAGACGTGTAGCTGTTGTGGATGGACTTTATGGTTGGCTTTTCTTAAACTTCTTAGTGCCTAAGAGTAAGACCAGTTGCCCACTAGTGAGTTGGGTACAAAGCTTTAATCACTGGACTAAGCTAACTTTTTGAGTTATGTCCAGTGATTAGAAGTTTGGTCCAAGATAGACCGCAAGCGCAAAGAGAGAGTTCCCTTGAGGGCAACCGGCCTTAGGCAGATGGAATCTACTAGACCATTTATTTTTGTTGTTGGGTAGATAGAAGTCATGTGATCTTAATCTGCTCATGAGCAATTGCACCGCCAGAACCTCATGATAGCACTCATGAACAACAAATTGCACACGGACATAGAGATCACATGACCCTCCATCTGGGCCCATTTTATCGTAAGGAATGTCTGGCTAAAAGACAGGAGACGTCACTTTACATATTAAGAAAGCGGAGCAAAACTATTACTAGATGTATATTGGTTAATTGCCTAATATACCCCTGCACTTACACAAATTACAAAGAGTGACCAACACCTTTAAGTGCTAGAAAAGTGGTTGGGACAGTTAGAATGGTGAGTGAGAATGGTAGACACTTTAACAATAGCATCCTTAGGACTTTCACGGGTGCTCCTGGGACCCACAAGCCAGGTCAAAGGCGCACCCGAGCCCCCGGACCTCCGCCACTGTTCTTAAGTCTCCCGGTTTCCACAATGGCTTTGGAGTTCCTGATTATGCTCCTGTGCTGCCTGTCCTGACCTTCCGCTATGATCCTGACTCTGATTCCGTGCTGCCTTTCTCAACCTCATGCATGTCCCCAACCACTGAGGACAAAGTCGTGCCTGTGGAATGACCTGGTGGTACCACACCGCAGCAAATCCAACTTGCTTTGTGGTGGGCTCTGGTGAAAACCGGGTACCACTTAGACTCCGGTCCCAGGTGTCGGCTTATGTCATCCTCCACGGAGGTCCATTGGATCCATTACCACTCTTCCTGACTGACAAGGACATGTGATGGTGGATGTTTGGGCTAGTCCACAATACTATATATTTTCCTCTGCCCAGTAAAAACTAAAACCATACAACTACCCGATTACTACCATGATTAAGTCCTTTTGGATAAAACGCGTTGGTTTGCTGTGTCCATACCCATGAAGTGATGTTATATATGAGTGTCCTTTCCATTGTATACCCAATTTTGTCCGACCCATAAACTGCATTCAATTTTATCTACATTATAACAATCACAGTGGACAAAATAAGACACAATTTGTTTTATTATTTCCATTTCTCAGGAATAAGAATAATTCATGTTCCGATCCCATGATCTTGTCTTCTTTAGATGAGAGGTTTCTCTCTTCTATCCATTAATGTCTCTGTATCAGAGGGACATCTGTTGGGAGAAGAGCACAATTATTATTATAAGGGTGATAATTTTAAAATATATTTTCTGGCTGTTTTAACTTAAAATTCATATCTCCCTCCTTTCAAAACAAGTAGAGGTGACGCTATATGTTACAGGACAATGTGAGAAGTAACCAGAAACATAATCACTAGAGATGAGCGAACACTAAAATGCTCGGGTACTCGTTATTCGAGACGAACTTTTCCCGATGCTCGAGTGCTCGTCTCGAATAACGAACCCCATTGAAGTCAATGGGAGACTCGAGCATTTTTCAAGGGGACCAAGGCTCTGCACAGGGAAGCTTGGCCAAACACCTGGGAACCTCAGAAAAGGATGGAAACACCACGGAAATGGACAGGAAACAGCAGGGGCAGCATGCATGGATGCCTCTGAGGCTGCTTAATCGCACCATTATGCCAAAACTATGGGCAACAGCATGGCCATGACAGAGTGACAGAATGAAGCTAGATAGCATGTAAAACATCCAATAATTGACCCTGACACTATAGGGGACGGCATGCAGAGGCAGCGGCAGCAGCGGCAGGCTAGAGAGTGGCATGGCGACATACTCTAAATGGACTCAGGCTTCAAACCAATGGGTGGCAGAGAGGAACCAAAGGAGGTGAGCAAGAAGTGCTCAAATAATATCGGTACATGATAAAAGTTTGCCAGTATATTTTGTGGATTACACAGCAGGGTGGCGACAAAGTTAACATGGAAGCCATGAAAACAACCCAAAATTCTGCCTGACACAGCTCGTTTGATAAGGGGACCATGTATGGAGGCAGTGAACTAGTAGTAGATTAAAGGTGCTGCAGTTAAAACTATGTTAGTTGGATCTTGGCATGGAGCTGGCGCTCCGCTGCCAGGCGAGCTTTCGCCAATCCAAGCCCCTGTCTCTAGGCTACTCCCCAAACAGCACTTCTAAGAACCTTTTGTATAAGATCAAGTGTAGTAGCGTTCTTATAAGTTTAGGATATGCCGGGTGAGGGGAATGTAAACAGATGCGCAAGAAGCGCATGATGCGCATGGAGCTGGCGCTCCGCTGCCAGGCGAGCTTTCGCAAATCCAAGCCCCTGTCTCTAGGCTACTCCCCAAACAGCACTTTTGTATAAGATCAAGTGTAGTAGCGTTCTTATAAGTTTAGGATATGGCGGGTGAGGGGAATGTAAACAGATGCGCAAGAAGCGCTGAAATAATATCCCTAAATGGTAAAAGTTTGCAAGTATATTTTGTGGATTACACAGCAGGGTGGCGACAAAGTTAACAACTTTGATGTGGAATCCATGAAAACAACCCAAATTTCTGCCTGACACACCTCGTTTGATAAAGGGACGATGTATGGAGGCAGCTATATGGACGACTTTTGGAGGTAGGAATGGAGACAACGTGTGGAGGCTGCTATGGAGACAATTTAATTTGGATAGTGCCTGTATGTGGCAGTCCCAAACATTTTTCAAACCAGAGGAGCAGGTAGGTGGCCCTCCAGTAAAATGGGATAGATAGAGTGCCTGTATGTGGCAGTCCCAAAAATTGTTCAAACCAGAGGAGCAGGTAGGTGGCCCTCCAGTAAAATGGAATAGATTGAGTGCCTGTATGTGGCAGTCCCAAAAATTGTTCAAACCAGAGGAGCAGGTAGGTGGCCCTGCAGTAAAATGGAATAGATTGAGTGCCTGTATGTGGCAGTCCCAAAAATGTTTCAAACCAGAGGAGCAGGTAGGTGGCCCTCCAGTAAAATGGGATAGATTGAGTGCCTGTATGTGGCAGTCCCAAAAATGTTTCAAACCAGAGGAGCAGGTAGGTGGCCCTCCAGTAAAATGGGATAGATTGAGTGCCTGTATGTGGCAGTCCCAAAAATGTTTCAAACCAGAGGAGCAGGTAGGTGGCCCTCCAGTAAAATGGAATAGATTGAGTGCCTGTATGTGGCAGTCCCAAAAATTGTTCAAACCAGAGGAGCAGGTAGGTGGCCCTCCAGTAAAATGGGATAGATTGAGTGCCTGTATGTGGCAGTCCCAAAAATGTTTCAAACCAGAGGAGCAGGTAGGTGGCCCTCCAGTAAAATGGAATAGATTGAGTGCCTGTATGTGGCAGTCCCAAAAATTGTTCAAACCAGAGGAGCAGGTAGGTGGCCCTCCAGTAAAATGGAATAGATTGAGTGCCTGTATGTGGCAGTCCCAAAAATTGTTCAAACCAGAGGAGCAGGTAGGTGGCCCTGCAGTAAAATGGAATAGATTGAGTGCCTGTATGTGGCAGTCCCAAAAATGTTTCAAACCAGAGGAGCAGGTAGGTGGCCCTCCAGTAAAATGGGATAGATTGAGTGCCTGTATGTGGCAGTCCCAAAAATGTTTCAAACCAGAGGAGCAGGTAGGTGGCCCTCCAGTAAAATGGGATAGATTGAGTGCCTGTATGTGGCAGTCCCAAAAATGTTTCAAACCAGAGGAGCAGGTAGGTGGCCCTCCAGTAAAATGGAATAGATTGAGTGCCTGTATGTGGCAGTCCCAAAAATTGTTCAAACCAGAGGAGCAGGTAGGTGGCCCTCCAGTAAAATGGGATAGATTGAGTGCCTGTATGTGGCAGTCCCAAAAATGTTTCAAACCAGAGGAGCAGGTAGGTGGCCCTCCAGTAAAATGGAATAGATTGAGTGCCTGTATGTGGCAGTCCCAAAAATTCTTCAAACCAGAGGAGCAGGTAGGTGGCCCTCCAGTAAAATGGAATAGATTGAGTGCCTGTATGTGGCAGTCCCAAAAATTGTTCAAACCAGAGGACCGGGTAGGTGGCCCTCCAGAAAAATGGAATAGATTGAGTGCCTGTATGTGGCACTCACAAAAATTGTTTCAAACAGAGGACCGGGTAGGTGGCCCTCCAGAAAAATTAAATGCATGAAGTATAGCAAGAGCCAGTGGGCCCTGTCAAAAAATAGCCATTTTCCTCTGCTTTACTGTACAAAGAGGAGGAGAAGGAGGAAAATGAGGAGGAGGAGGAGGAGTGGATCAATTATTCAGGTTGAGCTTCCTTCACCTGGTGGAGATTGGAAATTCTGAGAAATCCAGCCTTTATTCATTTTAATAAGCGTCAGCCTGTCAGCGCTGTCAGTCGACAGGCGTGTACGCTTATCGGTGATGATGCCACCAGCTGCACTGAAAACCCGCTCGGACAAGACGCTAGCGGCAGGGCAGGCAAGAACCTCCAAGGCGTACAGCGCCAGTTCGTGCCACATGTCCAGCTTTGAAACCCAGTAGTTGTAGGGAGCTGTGTGATCATTTAGGACGATGGTATGGTCAGCTACGTACTCCCTCACCATCTTTCTGTAAAGATCAGCCCTACTCTGCCGAGACTGGGGACAGGTGACAGTGTCTTGCTGGGGTGACATAAAGCTGGCAAAAGCCTTGTAAAGCGTACCCTTGCCAGTGCTGGACAAGCTGCCTGCTCGCCTACTCTCCCTCGCTACTTGTCCCGCAGAACTACGCACTCTGCCGCTAGCGCTGTCAGAAGGGAAATACTGTTTCAGCTTGTGCACCAGGGCCTGCTGGTATTCATGCATTCTCACACTCCTTTCCTCTGCAGGGATGAGAGTGGCAAGATTTTGCTTGTACCGTGGGTCCAGGAGAGTGAACACCCAGTAATCGGTGCTGGAATAAATTCTTTGAACGCGAGGGTCACGGGATAGGCAGCCTAGCATGAAATCTGCCATATGCGCCAGAGTACCAACGCGTAAGAATTCACTCCCCTCACTGGCCTGACTGTCCATTTCCTCCTCCTCCAACTCCTCCAACTCCTCTTCTTCTGCCCATACACGCTGAACAGTGAAGGACTCAACAATGGTCCCCTCTTGTGTCTCGCCAACATTCTCCTCCTCTTCCTCCTCATCCTCCTCCACCTCCACCTCCTCCGATATGCGCTGAGAAACAGACCTCAGGGTGCTTTGGCTATCAACAAGGGAATATTCTTCCCCCGTCTCTTGTGACGAGCGCAAAGCTTCCGACTTCATGCTGACCAGAGAGTTTTTCAACAGGCCAAGCAGCGGGATGGTGAGGCTGATGATGGCGGCATCGCCACTGACCATCTGTGTTGACTCCTCAAAGTTACTCAGCACCTGACAGATATCAGACATCCACGTCCACTCCTCATTGTAGACTTGAGGAAGCTGACTGACCTGACTACCAGTTCTGGTGGAAGTTGACATCTGGCAGTCTACAATCGCTCTGCGCTGCTGGTAAACTCTGGATAACATGGTCAGTGTTGAATTCCACCTCGTGGGCACGTCGCACAACAGTCGGTGAGCGGGCAGTTGGAGGCGGCGCTGCGCTGCCCTGAGAGTGGCAGCATCTGGGCTGGACTTCCTGAAATGCGCACAGATGCGGCGCACCTTCGTGAGCAAATCAGACAGATTGGGGTATGTCTTGAGGAAACGCTGCACTATCAGATTTAACACATGGGCCAGGCATGGCACATGTGTCAGTCTGCCGAGTTGCAGAGCCGCCACCAGGTTACGGCCGTTGTCACACACAACCATTCCCGGCTTGAGGTTCAGCGGTGCCAGCCACAGATCAGTCTGCGCCGTGATGCCCTGTAATAGCTCTTGGGCGGTGTGCCTTTTGTCGCCTAGGCTCAGCAGTTTGAGCACCGCCTGCTGTCGCTTAGCGACGGCACTGCTGCTGTGCCTAGAGCTACCGACTGATGGCGCCGTGCCCACGGATGGTAGTTCGGAGGAGGAGGTGGAGGAGGGGTGGGAGGAGGAGGAGGCATAGTAGGCCTGAAACACCTGGACCGAGGTAGGCCCCGCAATCCTCGGCGTCGGCAGTATATGAGCAGCCCCAGGGTCAGTCTCGGTCCCAGCCTCCACCAAGTTAACCCAATGTGCCGTCAGCGATATATAGTGGCCCTGCCCGGCAGCACTCGTCCACGTGTCCGTGGTCAGGTGGACCTTGTCAGAAACGGCGTTGGTCAGGGCACGGATGATGTTGTCTGACACGTGCTGGTGCAGGGCTGGGACGGCACATCGGGAAAAGTAGTGGCGGCTGGGGACCGAATACCGAGGGGCGGCCGCCGCCATGAGGTTGCGAAAGGCCTCGGTCTCTACTAGCCTATAGGGCAGCATCTCCAGGCTAAGCAATCTGGAGATGTGCACATTAAGGGCTTGGGCGTGCGGGTGGGTTGCACTATATTTGCGTTTCCGCTCCAGCGTCTGGGGTATGGAGAGCTGAACGCTGGTGGATGCTGTGGAGGATCGTGGAGGCGACGATGGGGTTTTTGGGCCAGGGTCCTGGGCAGGGGGCTGACTAGCAGCTGACACAGGGGAAGGAGCAGTGGTGTGCACGGCCGGAGGTGAACGGGCTTGTTGCCACTGAGTGGGGTGCTTAGCATTCATATGCCTGCGCATACTGGTGGTAGTTAAGCTAGTAGTGGTGGAACCCCTGCTGAGCCTGGTTTGGCAAATGTTGCACACCACAGTCCGTCGGTCATCCGGTGTTTCCTTAAAGAACCTCCACACTTCTGAAGATCTAGCCCTCGCCGCAAGAGCCCTCACCACGGGAGCTTCACTAGTTGACAGTGGCGCTGATGCACCAGCTCTGGCCCTGCCTCTCCGTCTGGCCCCACCACTGCCTCTTCCAACCTGTTCAGGTCGAGGACTCTCCTCCGTCTCAGAAGCACTGTGTTCACCCGGCCTCTCAACCCAGCTTGGGTCTGTCACCTCATCATCCTCCGATCCCTCAGTCTGCTCCCCCCTCGGACTTCCTGCCCTGACAACAACTTCCCCACTGTCTGACAACCGTGTCTCCTCATCGTCGGACACCTCTTTACACACTTCCACTACGTCAAGAAGGTCATCATCACCCACAGACTGTGACTGGTGGAAAACCTGGGCATCGGAAAATTGCTCAGCAGCAACCGGACAAGTGGTTTGTGACTGTGGGAAGGGTCCAGAAAACAGTTCCTCAGAGTATGCCGGTTCAAATGGCAAATTTTCCTGGGAGGGGGCAGACTGGGGGGGAGGAGGCTGAGGTGCAGGAGCTGGAGGAGTGGGGATTTCGGTGACATGGGTGGACTGCGTGGAAGACTGACTGGTGGTGGACAAATTGCTCGAAGCATTGTCAGCAATCCACGACATCACCTGTTCGCACTGTTCTGGCCTCAACAGTGCTCTACCACGAGTCCCAGTAACTTCAGACATGAACCTAGGGAGTGTAGCTCTGCGGCGTTCCCCTGCTCCCTCATCAGCAGGTGGTGTCTCACCCCGCCCAGGACCACGGCCTCTGACCCCTGCAGTAGTTGGACGCCCACGTCCCCGCCCTCGTCCTCTACCCCTAGCCCTGGGGTTAAACATTTTTAAAATGAGAGTTATAACTTTTTTTTTTTTTTTACTTTTTTTTTTTTTTTTGTGTGTTTTTTTTGTGTTTTTTGTTTTTTTTTGTGTTTTTTGTTTTTTTTTGAGTTTTTAGAACCAAACAATCCTATCCTATTGCTATGGCTATTTTCTAGCCAAGTATCAAAGGAAGCACACTACTATGCCAGATGAGATGACACTGAGTTATTGCCTAATAGAAATCCAACCCCTACTGAATTTTGCCACTTCAGCCTTTGCTATGGATATGTGCGCCACTAAGCGCAGAACACAGCGGTCGCAAGTCTCACTACAAATTGCTCAGAATTGGCAAGTACATGCACTGCAGAAACTACAGCCACCAGCAGATCAACCAGAAATCAAATATATAGAATGCTACTGTAGGCTTCAAGAAGCTATTTGTATTCTCCTATGGCTATTTTCTAGCCAAGTATCAAAGGAAGCACACTACTATGCCAGATGAGATGACACTGAGTTATTGCCTAATAGAAATCCAACCCCTACTGAATTTTGCCACTTCAGCCTTTGCTATGGATATGTGCGCCACTAAGCGCAGAACACAGCGGTCGCAAGTCTCACTACAAATTGCTCAGAATTGGCAAGTACATGCACTGCAGAAACTACAGCCACCAGCAGATCAACCAGAAATCAAATATATAGAACGCTACTGTAGGCTTCAAGAAGCTATTTGTATTCTCCTATGGCTATTTTCTAGCCAAGTATCAAAGGAAGCACACTACTATGCCAGATGAGATGACACTGAGTTATTGCCTAATAGAAATCCAACCCCTACTGAATTTTCCCACTTCAGCCTTTGCTATGGATATGTGCGCCACTAAGCGCAGAACACAGCGGTCGCAAGTCTCACTACAAATTGCTCAGAATTGGCAAGTACATGCACTGCAGAAACTACAGCCACCAGCAGATCAACCAGAAATCAAATATATAGAACGCTACTGTAGGCTTCAAGAAGCTATTTGTATTCTCCTATGGCTATTTTCTAGCCAAGTATCAAAGGAAGCACACTACTATGCCAGATGAGATGACACTGAGTTATTGCCTAATAGAAATCCAACCCCTACTGAATTTTCCCACTTCAGCCTTTGCTATGGATATGTGCGCCACTAAGCGCAGAACACAGCGGTCGCAAGTCTCACTACAAATTGCTCAGAATTGGCAAGTACATGCACTGCAGAAACTACAGCCACCAGCAGATCAACCAGAAATCAAATATATAGAACGCTACTGTAGGCTTCAAGAAGCTATTTGTATTCTCCTATGGCTATTTTCTAGCCAAGTATCAAAGGAAGCACACTACTATGCCAGATGAGATGACACTGAGTTATTGCCTAATAGAAATCCAACCCCTACTGAATTTTCCCACTTCAGCCTTTG
The DNA here is from genome assembly GCF_040894005.1 of Engystomops pustulosus. Taxonomy (NCBI): domain Eukaryota; kingdom Metazoa; phylum Chordata; class Amphibia; order Anura; family Leptodactylidae; genus Engystomops; species Engystomops pustulosus. The sequence continues at coordinate 19,523,440 of NC_092416.1, forward strand.
CTATGGATATGTGCGCCACTAAGCGCAGAACACAGCGGTCGCAAGTCTCACTACAAATTGCTCAGAATTGGCAAGTACATGCACTGCAGAAACTACAGCCACCAGCAGATCAACCAGAAATCAAATATATAGAACGCTACTGTAGGCTTCAAGAAGCTATTTGTATTCTCCTATGGCTATTTTCTAGCCAAGTATCAAAGGAAGCACACTACTATGCCAGATGAGATGACACTGAGTTATTGCCTAATAGAAATCCAACCCCTACTGAATTTTCCCACTTCAGCCTTTGCTATGGATATGTGCGCCACTAAGCGCAGAACACAGCGGTCGCAAGTCTCACTACAAATTGCTCAGAATTGGCAAGTACATGCACTGCAGAAACTACAGCCACCAGCAGATCAACCAGAAATCAAATATATAGAACGCTACTGTAGGCTTCAAGAAGCTATTTGTATTCTCCTATGGCTATTTTCTAGCCAAGTATCAAAGGAAGCACACTACTATGCCAGATGAGATGACACTGAGTTATTGCCTAATAGAAATCCAACCCCTACTGAATTTTCCCACTTCGGTCTTTGCTATGGATATGTGTGCCACTAAGAGCTAAACACAACGGTAGCAAGTCCCCCTGCTAATTCCTCACAAAATGGTAAAAGATGCAAATTAAAATAAAAAAAGTAGAACGTTATTGTAGCCCTAAGAAGGGCTGTTGGGTTCTTTGAGAATCACTCCTGCCTAACAGTAAGCTAATAGAACACCCTAACGCTTTCCCTGACCAGCAGCAGCTCTCTCCCTAGCGGCATCCAGAGACAGAATGATCCGAGCAGCGCGGCCAGCGGCTAGTCTATCCCAGGGTCACCTGATCTGGCCAGCCAACCACTGCTATCGACGTGTAAGGGTACCACGTCATGCTGGGTGGAGTGCAGAGTCTCCTGGCTTGTGATTGGCTCTGTTTCTGGCCGCCAAAAAGCAAAACGGCGGGAGCTGCCATTTTCTCGAGCGGGCAAAGTATTCGTCCGAGCAACGAGCAGTTTCGAGTACCCTAATGCTCGACCGAGCATCAAGCTCGGACGAGCATGTTCGCTCATCTCTAATAATCACTAATATTTTTCTGTTGGTAACAGATTGGAGAGGAACATGGACAACCATAATGAAGTCATCAAAGTCATCGAAGCCTGGAAGTCAATGGGGGTCATTTACTAAGGGCCCGATTTGCGTTTTCCCGACGTGTTAACCGAATATTTCCGGTTTGCACCGATTGTACCTGAATTGCCCCGGGATTTGGGCTCACGCGATCGGATTGTGGCGCCGGCATGCGCGCGCCGGTCCATCGCGAATGGACCGGGTAAGTAAATCTGCCCCAATGCGTTCATTGATACTAAAACAATGGGGCAGATTTATCAAGTGTCTGAAAGTCAGAATATTTCCAGTTGCCCATGGCAACCAATCACTGCTCAGCTTTCATTTTTACCAGTGCTCATGAATATTTTAAAGGGCAGCTGTGATTAGTTGCCATGGGCAACTGGAAATTTTCTGACTTTCAGACACTTGATAAATCTGCCCCAATGTATCTAATTGTAGCCTTAAATTATTCCATGTGACATCACCAAGACATTGATGTCCCCCCCAGCTACAATTATATCAGTTGTAGATGATATCTTGTCATGCATTGATGCTGTATCAGACAGTTCAGTTTTTAGTTTGATTATTTTTATACATTTTTTTTGATGTTTTTTAATATTTTTCGTGAATCAAATCATACTTGAAAGTAATAACATAGGGTTGTCCCAACTGGACAAGTTACACAGAAAAGGGAACAAGTCTTACTATTGTGACTGCAGGAGAAGCAGCTGCTCTTGACATCTACGTTTCCATCTGTACTAGAAGAAGGGCTCTACAGTCCTGATATACGTTTAGCTGTTAATATAATAAAGTTACCAGCCCCATTTTTTTTTTTTTGTTTTTTAACCACACGTCTACTGTATCTACCGGGATTGTATCATTGGATGTTGACGCTGGTAAGCTGCAGGACCGCTACTATTTCCCTATATTTACTATTCTTGCTCTTTTTTTTTTGGGGGGGGGGGGGTCTGGCGTTGAGTTTACTACCACTGCCCCCTGTTTTCTTATAGTATCTTACTATATAAATATTAGATCCTTTAAAGGGGTTATCCCAACAATAAACATCATCCTCTTTCTGGGGCTAGGGGATTACAAGGTGATCAGAGAGGGCTTGATGCTAGGACCACCATTGATCACTAGTTTGGAAATAGTAGGAATCCAAAGAATTGGGTTCCTGTTCTCCCTTATGGGTGGAGCAGCAGGTCAGTTATGAGTCTCGCCAATCCATTCAATTGTATGGGACTGCCAGAGATAGCCAAGCAGCTCAAGTGAATGGAGGAGGTCTGTTTTTGTAATTGGTGGTTGGTCCAGCAATCAGACCCTCACAAATTAGCTTGCTATCCCCTATCCTGTGGACTCGGACTTACTTGAAATGTAGCCTTTGAAGGATCTAATCCTAATATAGTAAGATTTTACATGTTACTTTACAATGTTCTGTCCAGTAAAATAAAGGATGCCACACTAGAAGCCTTATAGACCGGTGACTGTTAGAGGGGTGTTTGTTGGCACCATTGCTATTCCTTATTGTGCACATCATGGTCTGCGATTTGGATGATGGATCTACTACTAAAATTAAACAGAAAGTCAGAAGCTTTGGAAATACAAAAGACCAAAGGAGGAGATAGAGAAGGAGATTGGAGATATATACAGGAGAAGAATAGAATAATGAGGAGGGGAAGGCAACAAAAGAAGAATGAACGTAAAAGGAACATAACAGGGCCGGCTCCAGGTTTAAGTAGGCCCCTAGGTGACGGAGTCTTAGTGGGCCGTTTTGAGAAAACTCACGTCTTAAAGCAACACTGGTACCATTGATAGGCACCCAAGTGGGCCCATCCAACACCCTTGGGCCCCAGCACTTGCCTGGGTAAGCCAAGTGCTGGTGCAGGGCCTGTATCAGAAATATCAAGGAAGATGAGATAAAGAGTAAAAAGGAGAAAAAGATAAATATATGGGATGATGGATGGAGATAAGGAAAAGAATATCAGGAAAAAGGGAAGATAAGTAATAATTAGAACATAAGGGAGAACATAAGGAATATGAAGGAGAAGAAAATGTAGAAGGAATAGAAGCTAAAGAAGTACAAAGAGAAATAAAAAATGGAGGGAAGGAAAAGACAAGCAACTTTTTCATTAAACATTGCCCTTTTTACTAAATATATTGTGGAATGAAAGAGTTGATCAAAACACGTCATAGGAGACATCTGGGAGGACAATTGTTGGCACAAATAAATTTTGAATTCTGGAACAAATGTTTTAGTAGACTTGCTTTAGTGTTCATAGAGTTAAGAAGAAGGAAGGAAAGAAGGAAAGGAAAGAGATAATAAAATCATAAAAAAGTGAAATCATTGCATAATAATATATGTATAATATAGATACAAAGTGATTTCTTACCATGCTGGACATTGTTCTTTTGGGATACATGTTTTGTCTGGTCCAATTACATGTCCGTCCTTGTCACATTTACATCCTGCAATGCAAACATCAAGACAAACCTGATCCTTTTTTGTACAGTGGGAAAAACAATCAGTGCATTCCTTCCATTTAGCTTCTGGGGGGCACTTTTTATCTGTGAAAAGAAACATTAAGAAGGTATAACAGTGGCTGATAAAAGCTTGGAACAACCAAGTTAACTTTTTTTTTTATTATTGTATAGTATTACAAAATCTCAAAGCATCTTTCCAGTGCTTGTTAGGGCGATTTGGGACATTAAACCACCCACAGACTCTTATAAGCTGGTACACAGGCATTGGCACACTCCGACAAGTGAAGCTGTCATAGGGGAGTTGCCAGTTCAGGATTTCCAGATGTGATTCCTCATCAGGCTCACATATAGGTAAGTACAAAAGTTTATTATTTTGATTTTTGCCCACCCGCCCAACCCTAACCCTCATGCCGGTCAATTCGGGACCCTAAAACAACTACATCTCATTACGAAACTTTGGTTTAGGGTCCCAAATCTCTATGTCAAGTCCTCCTTAAGAGGTATTGTCATAATTTACTTCACTCACCGTCCTCAGCAGAACTTGTAGCAATAGAACAGGCCAAGAAAATAACTAAGAAAAATCAAAAGCAAATTGTGTTAACTTTTTGCTATATCATTCATGTTCATCGAAAAAACAAAAATAAAAAATTAAATATAGTTATAAAAATATTCCATTAAAATGCTTTGGTATAATAATAATAATACAAGGATCACATAATATTTATACCTGAAAAAAATATCAGTGTCCTCATGGCGGCCATAACTGCTGAAACCAGCAAATCTTTGTAAAAGGCAATGTAAAACAAAATGTAAGATATTAGGATGTACACTAATGTAATGTAATGTTACACTATGTAATATTATATACATATAATACAGACACACATCTTACCTGTCAGGGTGTACTCCACAGAAGTTGATGACAGTCCATCTATTGCCTGCAGAATTTATACTTGAGATTTTCAGGCCGGGAACCAATCAGAAACTTTATATAAACTTTATAACTTTTAGAAGCTTTTACAAGGGAGGAGTAATTTATTCTAACACATGCCAGGTTGTTCCTAATTGTCTATGGGTGTAGCAGCTCACTTAGATAACACCCAACAGGTATAATTATAATTTGGGATAAATATAGTTAATATGGAAGATGAACATTATTGTTTTCCCAAATGTTGCATGGGAAGGAAAATTACATCACAATGGGTAAAAAAGTGAAGTACAACCCGGATCTTGAGGTTTTTACGGAGCTCCCACAAATAATGTACAATAGTTGAGAAGACCAACATATGTTTTACAAAGGGGTCCAGAAAAATAGATTTTCCTCTGTGCATAGTCTTACACAGAGGAGACAACTCATGCTCATCTCTAGATTAGATCAAAACATCCCCAAACATGACCCACAAGGAATTACAACTTACTTAGCTAAATACTGTATATACTCGAGTATAAGCCGACTCAAGTATAAGCCAAGACACGTAATTTTAACACAAAAAAACTGGAAAAACCTACTGGCTCAGGTATAAGCCGAGGGTGGGGGGGATGCATTGGTCACATCCCCACCCCCAGTATATAGCCAGCAAGCCCCATGTAGTATATTGCCTGCAAGCCCCCTGTAGCATAATAAAGCCTGCCAGCCCCTGTAGTATATAGCCTGACACACCCTGTAGTATAAAGCCTGCCATTCCCCTGTAGTATATAGCCTGCTAGCACCCTAGAATATAGCCTGCAGCCTCTGCACCCCCCCCCCCTAGTATATGGCCTGCAGCCCCCGCCCCCAATATAATGCCTGTAGGAAAAAAACAAACAGTGTACTCACCTTCTGATGCCCCTCCTGCAGATCCTCTTCTAAACAGCGATTCTCCAATATTGGCTGCTCGCTGACATCATAGTGTTGGCCGATGCCGGTACACATAGTAGAATGTCAGTGAGCATCTGACATCACGATGCCTGCAACGGACCGGGACACGGAGTCGATGCCGGTGCATCACTGTATAGAAGAGGACCTGCCAGTTGGCAATCAGAAGGTGTGTACACTGTTTTTACACTGTTTTAGGCTGCATTCAAATGACCGCAAGGGGGACGTTTATACGGCCAATGTATATACGGCCAATATACGTCCCCCATAGACGGCAATGGGCGCGCGGCGCCCTACGGGAGCGGTACGGTGCCACACACGTGCGGCACCGTACCGCCCCATACCCCGTGAAAGAATAGGACATGTCCTATTTTTTCAGGGCATACGGCGCCTTGCGCCATTACTTCCTATGGAGAGGGCCCGTCGTACTCCCCTCCTCCTCTCCCCGTGCGCTGCCGTGTGCCCGCCGTGTTACGGTACGGTGGGCACCGGTCGTTTGAATCCAGCCTTATGCTGAAAAACTCAGCTTATACCCGAGTATATAAAGTAGTCTTACACAGAGGAGACAACTCATGCTCATCTCTAGATTAGATCAGAACATCACCAAGGAACGACAATTTACTGAGCGACATAGTCTTAACACAAAGGAGACGACTCATGCTCATCCCTAGACTAGACCAGAACATCTCCAGACATGACCAACAAGGAAGTACAAATTACTGTGCAAAGGGCTACATTGTCTCACAAAGGGAAGGCCACTAATTCTTATGTCTAAACCAGATACTCCTCTGGTGGATGGAGGAACCCAAAGGATAAGCATAATAGAACCCTATTTTGACATGATTTTAGAGCCAAAGACTTGGCAGTAGAGTCTATGGAAGTTATTTATCATCTGTTGCAGCCGGATACAACAAGAGGCTTTGGCCTCTTCATGTATCCGGCCCGGGGCCTGCGCAGAGTTTATCTGACATTTCACAGAAGTCCTAATAAATATCCCCTATGGATGGGTTTTTCCAAAAAAAAACCTTAGTGGACCTCATGGATCATATATTTGCTATGTGTGTCCAAAAGCAAATGAACAAAAATTAGGCATTATGTAACATAGAAATAGACAATGCAGAATTATAATAATTGTAGAGAAGCTTTATACAGTTAGTACCCTACTTAAGGACACCCGACTTACAGATGATCTATAGTTAAAGACGGACCCTTCTGCCCATTGGGACCTCTGGTGAAGTCTCTGGATGTTACTATGGTCCCAGACTGCAATGATCAGCTGTAAGGTGTCTGTAATGAAGCTTTATTGATAATCCTTGGTCCCATTACAGCAAAAAATTTTGAAACTCCAATTGTCACTGGGGCAATTTTTTTTCTTGCCTGGATCTATAATTATAAAATGTACAGTTTTGACTTCCATACAAATTCAACTTGAGAACAAACCTATGGACCCTATCTTGTATGTAACCTGGGGACTGCCTGTACTAATCTTTCCGAATGGACTGAGAACAACACCCTCAATGACATAAAGTATATTGGTACACAACGCACATGTAAACATCTCCTGGCAGCCCTGAGTCAGCAAATAGTCATCCAAACTTGTTGGCCAAGCTATTTCTTGCAACACAAATAAGTTTCTCATAAAATGAATTGATTTGAATTAATTCATTTTGGAATTGGACATCGTGATCTCATATGTAAAAATAGAGTGACACTAGACAAGGAATAAAAAAACTATTTAAAGGAACCTGTCACCAGGCACCTCATTTTCACTTAAGACAGGTTGTCATTAAGCTGCATTGAAAATCTGCCTTTCTGCCTTCTCTAAGCATTTGGATTACAATTAGAGATGAGCGAGCACTAAAATGCTCGGGTACTCGTTATTCGAGACGAACTTTTCCCGATGCTCGAGTGCTCGTTTCGAGTAACGAGCCCCATTGAAGTCAATGGGAGACTCGAGCATTTTTCAAGGGGACCAAGGCTCTGCACAGGGAAGCTTGGCCAAACACCTGGGAACCTCAGAAAAGGATGGAAACACCACGGAAATGGACAGGAAACAGCAGGGGCAGCATGCATGGATGCCTCTGAGGCTGCTTAATCACACCATTATGCCAAAATTATGGGCAACAGCATGGCCATGACAGAGTGACAGAATGAAGCTAGATAGCATCTAAAACATCCAATAATTGACCCTGACACTATAGGGGACGGCATGCAGAGGCAGCGGCAGCAGCGGCAGGCTAGAGAGTGGCATGGCGACATACCCTAAATGGACTCAGGCTTCAAACCAATGGGTGGCAGAGAGGAACCAAAGGAGGTGAGCAAGAAGCGCTCAAATAATATCGGTACATGATAAAAGTTTGCCAGTATATTTTGTGGATTACACAGCAGGGTGGCGACAAAGTTAACATGGAAGCCATGAAAACAACCCAAAATTCTGCCTGACACAGCTCGTTTGATAAGGGGACCATGTATGGAGGCAGTGAACTAGTAGTAGATTAAAGGTGCTGCAGTTCAAACTATGTTAGTTGGATCTTGGCATGGAGCTGGCGCTCCGCTGCCAGGCGAGCTTTCGCCAATCCAAGCCCCTGTCTCTAGGCTACTCCCCAAACAGCACTTCTAAGAACCTTTTGTATAAGATCAAGTGTAGTAGCGTTCTTATAAGTTTGGGATATGGCGGGTGAGGGGAATGTAAACATCTGCGCAAGAAGCGCTGAAATAATATCCGTAAATGAAAAAAGTTTTCCAGTATATTTTGTGGCTTACACAGCAGGGTGGCGACAAAGTTAACAACTTTGATGTGGAATCCATGAAAACAACCCAAATTTCGGCCTGACACACCTCGTTTGATAAAGGGACGATGTATGGAGGCAGCTATATGGACGACTTTTGGAGGTAGCAATGGAGACAACGTGTGGAGGCTGCTATGGAGACAATTCAATTTGGATAGTGCCTGTATGTGGCAGTCCAAAAAAGTTTTCAAACCAGAGGAGCAGGTAGGTGGCCCTCCATAAAAATGGAATAGATTGAGTGCCTGTATGTGGCAGTCCAAAAAAGTTTTCAAACCAGAGGAGCAGGTAGGTGGCCCTCCAGAAAAATGGAATAGATTGAGTGCCTGTATGTGGCAGTCCAAAAAAGTTTTCAAACCAGAGGAGCAGGTAGGTGGCCCTCCAGAAAAATGGAATAGATTGAGTGCCTGTATGTGGCAGTCCAAAAAAGTTTTCAAACCAGAGGAGCAGGTAGGTGGCCCTCCAGAAAAATTTAATAGATTGAGTGCCTGTATGTGGCACTCCCAAAAATTGTTTAAAACAGAGGACCGGGTCGGTGGCCCTCCAGAAAAATTAAATGCATAAAGTACTATAGCTAGAGCCAGTGGGCCCTGTCAAAAAATAGCCAGTTTCCTCTGCTTTACTGTACAAAGAGGAGGAGAAGGAGGAAAATGAGGAGGAGGAGGAGTGGATAAATTATTCAGGTTGAGCTTCCTTCACCTGGTGGAGATTGGAAATTAGGAGAAATCCAGGCTTTATTCATCTTGATAAGCGTCAGCCTGTCAGCGCTGTCAGTCGACAGGCGTGTACGCTTATCGGTGATGATGCCACCAGCTGCACTGAAAACCCGCTCGGACAAGACGCTAGCGGCAGGGCAGGCAAGAACCTCCAAGGCGTACAGCGCCAGTTCGTGCCACATGTCCAGCTTTGAAACCCAGTAGTTGTAGGGAGCTGTGTGATCATTTAGGACGATGGTATGGTCAGCTACGTACTCCCTCACCATCTTTCTGTAAAGATCAGCCCTACTCTGCCGAGACTGGGGACAGGTGACAGTGTCTTGCTGGGGTGACATAAAGCTGGCAAAAGCCTTGTAAAGCGTACCCTTGCCAGTGCTGGACAAGCTGCCTGCTCGCCTACTCTCCCTCGCTACTTGTCCCGCAGAACTACGCACTCTGCCGCTAGCGCTGTCAGAAGGGAAATACTGTTTCAGCTTGTGCACCAGGGCCTGCTGGTATTCATGCATTCTCACACTCCTTTCCTCTCCAGGGATGAGAGTGGAAAGATTTTGCTTGTACCGTGGGTCCAGGAGAGTGAACACCCAGTAATCGGTGCTGGAATAAATTCTTTGAACGCGAGGGTCACGGGATAGGCAGCCTAGCATGAAATCTGCCATATGCGCCAGAGTACCAACGCGTAAGAATTCACTCCCCTCACTGGCCTGACTGTCCATTTCCTCCTCCTCCAACTCCTCCAACTCCTCTTCTTCTGCCCATACACGCTCAACAGTGAAGGACTCAACAATGGTCCCCTCTTGTGTCTCGCCAACATTCTCCTCCTCTTCCTTCTCATCCTCCTCCACCTCCACCTCCTCCGATATGCGCTGAGAAACAGACCTAAGGGTGCTTTGGCTATCAACAAGGGAATCTTCTTCCCCCGTCTCTTGTGAGGAGCGCAAAGCTTCCGACTTCATGCTGACCAGAGAGTTTTTCAACAGGCCAAGCAGCGGGATGGTGAGGCTGATGATGGCGGCATCGCCACTGACCATCTGTGTTGACTCCTCAAAGTTACTCAGCACCTGACAGATATCAGACATCCACGTCCACTCCTCATTGTAGACTTGAGGAAGCTGACTGACCTGACTACCAGTTCTGGTGGAAGTTGACATCTGGCAGTCTACAATCGCTCGGCGCTGCTGGTAAACTCTGGATAACATGGTCAGTGTTGAATTCCACCTCGTGGGCACGTCGCACAACAGTCGGTGAGCGGGCAGTTGGAGGCGGCGCTGCGCTGCCCTGAGAGTGGCAGCATCTGTGCTGGACTTCCTGAAATGCGCACAGATGCGGCGCACCTTCGTGAGCAAATCAGACAGATTGGGGTATGTCTTGAGGAAACGCTGAACTATCAGATTTAACACATGGGCCAGGCATGGCACATGTGTCAGTCTGCCGAGTTGCAGAGCCGCCACCAGGTTACGGCCGTTGTCACACACAACCATGCCTGGCTTCAGGTTCAGCGGTGCCAGCCACAGATCAGTCTGCGCCGTGATGCCCTGTAATAGTTCTTGGGCGGTGTGCCTTTTATCGCCTAGGCTCAGCAGTTTGAGCACCGCCTGCTGTTGCTTAGCGACGGCACTGCTGCTGTGCCTAGAGCTACCGACTGATGGCGCCATGCCCATGGATGGTCGTTCGGAGGAGAAGGTGGAGGAGGGGTGGGAGGAGGAGGAGGCATAGTAGGCCTGAAACACCTGGACCGAGGTAGGCCCCGCAATCCTCGGCGTCGGCAGTATATGACCAGCCGCAGGGTCAGACTCGGTCCCAGCCTCCACCAAGTTAACCCAATGTGCCGTCAGCGATATATAGTGGCCCTGCCTGGCAGCATTCGTCCACGTGTCCGTGGTCAGGTGGACCTTGTCAGAAACGGCGTTGGTCAGGGCACGGATTATGTTGTCTGACACGTGCTGGTGCAGGGCTGGGACGGCACATCGGGAAAAGTAGTGGCGGCTGGGGACCGAATACCGAGGGGCGTCCGCCGCCATGAGGCTGCGAAAGGCCTCGGTCTCTACTAGCCTATAGGGCAGCATCTCCAGGCTTAGCAATCTGGAGATGTGCACATTAAGGGCTTGGGCGTGCGGGTGGGTTGCACTATATTTGCGTTTCCGCTCCAGCGTCTGGGGTATGGAGAGCTGAACGCTGGTGGATGCTGTGGAGGATCGTGGAGGCGACGATGGGGTTTTTGTGGCAGGATCCTGGGCAGGGGGCTGACTATCAGCTGACACAGGGGAAGGAGCAGTGGTGTGCACGGCCGGAGGTGAACGCGCTTGTTGCCACTGAGTGGGATGTTTAGCATTCATATGCCTGCGCATACTGGTGGTAGTTAAGCTATTAGTGGTGGAACCCCTGCTGATCCTGGTTTGGCAAATGTGGCACACCACAGTCCGTCGGTCATCCGGTGTTTCCTTAAAGAACCTCCAGACTTCTGAAAATCTAGCCCTCGCCGCAGGAGCCCTCGCCACGGGAGCTTCACTAGTTGACACATTTGGCGCTGATGCACCAGCTCTGGCCCTGCCTCTCCGTCTGGCCCCACCACTGCCTCTTCCAACCTGTTCTGGTCGAGGACTCTCCTCCGTCTCAGAAGCACTGTGTTCACCCGGCCTCTCAACCCAGCTTGGGTCTGTCACCTCATCATCCTCCGATCCCTCAGTCTGCTCCCCCCTCGGACTTCCTGCCCTGACAACAACTTCCCCACTGTCTGACAACCGTGTCTCCTCATCGTCGGACACCTCTTTACACACTTCTTCCAGTACGTCAACAAGGTCATCATCACCCACAGACTGCGACTGGTGGAAAACCTGGGCATCGGAAAATTGCTCATCAGCAACCGGACAAGTGGTTTGTGACTGTGGGAAGGGTCCAGAAAACAGTTCCTCAGAGTATGCCGGTTCTAATGGCAAATTTTGCTTGGAGGGGGCAGACTGGGGGGGAGGAGGCTGAGGTGCAGGAGCTGGAGGAGTGCCGATTTCGGTGACATGGGTGGACTGCGTGGAAGACTGACTGGTGGACAAATTGCTCGAAGCATTGTCGGCAATCCACGACATCACCTGTTCGCACTGTTCTGGCCTCAACAGTGCTCTACCACGAGTCCCAGTAACTTCAGACATGAACCTAGGGAGTGTAGCTCTGCGGCGTTCCCCTGCTCCCTCGTCAGCAGGTGGTGTCTCACCCCGCCCAGGACCACGGCCTCTGACCCCTGCAGTAGTTGGACGCCCACGTCCCCGCCCTCGTCCTCTACCCCTAGCCCTCGGGTTAAACATTTTGAAAATGAGAGTTATAACTTTAATTTTTTTTTTTACTTTTTTTTGTGTTTTTTTTTTTTTGTGTGTTTTTTAGTTTTTAAAACCAAACGATGCTATCCTATTGCTATGGCTATTTTCTAGCCAAGTATGAAAGCACACTACTATGCCAGATGAGATGACGCTGAGTTATTAAAAAAATAAACGTAAAATAAAAAAGGAAATGGCAGACTGTGCCTAATTGAAATCCAACCCCGGGCCCTAATAAATTTTCCCACTTCGGTCTTTGCGATGGATATGTGCGTCACTAAGCGCAAAACACAGTGGTCGCAAGTCTCACTCCAAATTGCTCACAATTTGCTAGTAGATGCACTGCAGCAACTACAGCCACCAGCAGATCAACCAGAAATCAAATATATATAACGCTACTGTAGGCGTAAGTAAGCCGTTTGGATTCTCCTATGGCTATTTTCTAGCCAAGTATTAAAGCACACTACTATGCCAGATGAGATGACGCTGAGTTATGAAAAAAATAAACGTAAAATAAAAAAGGAAATGGCAGACTGTGCCTAATTGAAATCCAACCCCGGGCCCTAATAAATTTTCCCACTTCGGTCTTTGCGATGGATATGTGCGTCACTAAGCGCAAAACACAGTGGTCGCAAGTCTCACTCCAAATTGCTCACAATTTGCTAGTAGATGCACTGCAGCAAGTACAGCCACCAGCAGATCAACCAGAAATCAAATATATATAACGCTACTGTAGGCGTAAGTAAGCCGTTTGGATTCTCCTATGGCTATTTTCTAGCCAAGTATTAAAGCACACTACTATGCCAGATGAGATGACGCTGAGTTATTAAAAAAATAAACGTAAAATAAAAAGAAACTGGCAGACTGTGCCTAATTGAAATCAAACCCCTAATAAATTTTCCCACTTTGGTGTTTGAGGTGGATATGTGTGTCACTAAGAGCTAAACACAACGGTAGCAAATTCCTCACAATATGGTACTAGCTGCACTACTAGTGCCAGCAAGCCCAGCCACAAGCAAATAAAAAAAAAAAGTATAACGTTATTGTAGCCCTAAGAAGGGCTGTTGGGTTCTTTAAGAATCACTCCTGCCTAACAGTAAGCTAATAGAACACCCTAACGCTTTCCCTGACCAGCAGCAGCTCTCTCCCTAGCGGCATCCAGACAGAGAATGATCCGAGCAGCGCGGGCAGCGGCTAGTCTATCCCAGGGTCACCTGATCTGGCCAGCCAACCACTGCTATCGACGTGTAAGGGTACCACGTCATGCTGGGTGGAGTGCAGAGTCTCCTGGCTTGTGATTGGCTCTGTTTCTGGCCGCCAAAAAGCAAAACGGCGGGAGCTGCCATTTTCTCGAGCGGGCGAAATACTCGTTCGAGCAACGAGCAGTTACGAGTACGATAATGCTCGATCGAGCATCAAGCTCGGACGAGTATGTTCGCTCATCTCTAATTACAATATAATTGTGTGTTATAACTTACCTTGCACCCTGACAGAATCCTCTGTGTAGTCCCAGGGGTCGGGCTTCGGTTTGAATGCATTTCAAAAAACAACATGTGACTTGTCTGTGCTTCTCACTCCTCAGCTCTCAGCCCCCACCTTTGTGCTCCATGCTACACCTTTCCTACTCTCAAAGCCTCACAAAGCCTCAAATACACTTAAAGGGATATTCTCGTTTGGGCACTCACATTAAGTTTCATTAATCTGCCGTATATAAACATTTCTTCAATTAGATAATTTCTCATAAATGCAGTTCTGTTGTCCATTAGAATCGAGATGGCTTCCTTGGATACGGCTACCTCTGCTGGAGTGATTGCACAAAAAAACAAAATCTTTTTGTATATGAAATATCCGGGTGTTACTGCATGACTCACAGCCGTCCTGTGGTAATGATTGCTGAATCCAGGTGGTCCGGCAGGACTCTATAGCGCATTTCTGGCCACCACTGCCAGTGTGACGTGGTTGTATCCGAGGAAACTATCTCGTTTCTAAGGGACCATATGACTACATTTATGAGAAATTATCTTCACACAGGAACATTTTTTTTATTAACATCCAATTGAAGAAAAGTTTAAATATGGCAAATGAATTTAATTAAATGTAAATGCCCAGATGGGAAAACCCCTTTAATGTGGTAGATTTATCATATGCTAGTTTACTGTCATAAATGCCCCCCTATGTCCCTGTTGACTATGACATTTTTTATTCTTATATCCCAACCCTTTTCATACCTAAAAATGTAAAATTCATGAATATGACTATGCATACATTTATTATTTTTGGCATAGGGTGGTGCTGGAACTCTTCTATTAAGCGGGATATTTAGTTTGTGGCACAAGGGATTAATGAATTGGCGCATGGACTAAAAGGTTTAGAACTCCCTAGACGTGCTTTTAGCTGGTCTCATTTTGCGGCACAAAAAGTAAAAAAAATAGAAGCACCAGAACGCTAGCAGAATCACATGCATTGCCAAAATTTTGCGCCAAAAAAGCTGAGAGTGTTGGAAAATTCATAATTTCAGGTGCAAGAGGCGCAGAGAGGTAAAAAAAAATGCCAGTTTTTTGTTTGAAAGACCATAATAAAGATGACCCCCCCCCCCTCTTTGAGTCTTGGACACATTTTGTAAGTAGCATTCTGATACGCTGACGTAATTAGTATATGCAGTACATTCCGAATTTTGCCTAACTGGTGAACAGCCTCACTCCTTTCCTGGGACCATGTATGGTTACTCTCCATCCTTGCTCTGCCTTAGAAATATGGGTCCAGTAGGAGGAATAAGCCGCTCATCTCTTCCCTTTATTACACTACTTTAGGCGGTACTCCCGGTCATGGGGTTTGCATTCTGGAATGGGATCTGCAGAAAATGTTCCTCCACAAATTATTCAGTAGCATTTATCTACAATGGGGCAGATTTACTTACCCGGTCCATTCGCGATCCAGCGGCGCGTTCTCTGCGCTGGATTCGGGTCCGGCCGGGATTCAATAAGGCAGTTCCTCCGCCGTCCACCAGGTGGCGCTGCTGTGCTGAAAAGCATCAGAACGCACCGGAGTTCACCGAGCCGGGCTGAGTGCCGGGCTGAGTGAAGGTAAGTGCAAGCTCCGCGACAGTTTTTTTTAAAAAATGCGGCGGTTTTTCCGAATCTGTCGGGTTTTAGTTCGGCCCGCAACCCGATTTCCGTCGCATGCATGCCAGCGCCGATGCGCCACAATCCGATCATGTGCGCCAAAATCCCGGGGCAATTCAGGGGAAATCGTCGCAAATCGGAAATATTCGGGTAACACGTCAGGAAAACGCGAATCGGGCCCTTAGTAAATGACCCCCAATATGTTTGACCCTGGGCCTAAAGGATTGGGCTGGGGAACTGACTGTTTTACAAAAAACAGCCTTTTTGGAGCATTCAACCTCTTTGGAGTCCTGTTCTGAGTGGAAGCTTTCTTGATATAATGCTCAATGGCCTTGGCCACCATTCTTCTGCACGGTGTCAGGGCATTGGCAAGCTTCCCATAGCCCCGGCCATAAGAAACTTGCCAACAGCTTTTTTTTTCACATCCTCAGAGAGTCCTTTGCCATAAGAAGCCATTTTGAACTTCTGGTGACTGGTTTGAGAGAATATAAGAGCAGAATTTGGTCATATTCACTAAGAGGTGCAATCTCTTTTGTTGCCAGTTTGTTCAGTTTAGACATTAATGGCCGAGTGCATTTTTGGATGGTAGATGATTGAGCAATTCAAGGCAAGGACTGAGATGTTGGGGCTTAAAGACAAGTAGACATAGCCATCTATGCAGTAATATCCATATAGGGGGGGGGGGGCACGAGTGTCATTTATACTGAAATCTGAATTTATACCATAGTTCTTATGAGTGAAAAGTATATGGGGAGATCTAAGACAATCCACTTGGTAGTGGACCTGTTGATCAAAGTAAACCTTGCAGAATATAGCGCAGTGATGGCGAACCCATTAGAGACTGAGTGCCCAAACTACAACCAAAATCAACTCATTTACCATGAAGTGCCAACGTGTCATTTTAAGCATTAACTTACTGCTACGTGTTCTTCCGCATCTTTCAATTGTATCGGCCGCCTAATGCCACTGATACAGTTGAAAGAAAGAGGGCAAATAGCTTCTCTCCAGGGTCTCTCTGTACAGGAAGAATGGTGGAAATGAAGCCAATTGCTTTAAAGGGAACCTACCTCCCCGATTCTACCTATAAAGGTAGAAGGGGTGGTAGGTGGATGGATGTGACGTGAGGATAGCCCTTTTTTGGGCTAATCCTCACGTCCCGGGTGTCTTTTACAAAACTTTATTACATCTATATGCAAATTTTTTTATGCGGCTACTGGGGCGTGGAGTAGCCGGACATTAAGCTACTAGTCGCGGCTACTCCACGCCCCAGTAGCCGCGTTACTCCGCCTACCAGGAAATCTTATTTGGTAGGCGGAGTAACGCGGCTACTAGGGCGTGGAGTAGCCACGACTAGTAGCCTCATGTCCGGCTACTCCACGCCCCAGTAGCCGCATAAAAAAATTTGCATATAGATGTAATAAAGTTTTGTAACTTTAACCAAAAAAGGGCTATCCTCACGTCCCATCCATCCACCAACCACCCCTTCTACCTTTATAGGTAGAATCGGGGTGGTAGGTTCCCTTTAAAATAGCGACTGCAGAAAGATTTGGTGGATTTGGTTCTGTTTGGTGAACTCTGTCCTGCAGTGATGCTCTGAGTGCCCACAGAAAAGGCTCTGAGTGCCACCTCTGGCACCTGTGCCATAGGTTCGCCACCACTGATATAGGGTGATAGTAAAGTTGCCTCAAGGCTGACCAATCTGGGTTGTTTGGGGCCTGCAGAAATGATGGTTAGTTGGCCAATTTGGGCTGCTCATAATTAGTGCTGAAAATTAGGAAGAAAGAATCCTCCTACGTTCCTGTGATAGAACAAAATGTGGACATTTGACCATCCAAATAAATTTAAACCTTTTTATGTGTGTTTGGAGTGGAAAACCCCCTTGCCAGGTTAGGAATAGGCAATGTTCTAAACATAGTGTAAATTTGACTTGTGACAACATGTAAAAGTCTGACAACATTATAACAGTAACCCTATGCAGGAGCTGCCTCATTTATGGCACAGACAGGTTCACAAAAGGGCAAATCTATAGAAAGACCATAGTTGTATCTATTATTCAAACTACTAGAGATGAGCGAACACTAAAATGCTCAGGTACTCGTTATTCGAGACGAACTTTTCCCGATGCTCGAGTGCTCGTCTCGAATAACGAACCCCATTGAAGTCAATGGGAGACTCGAGCATTTTTCAAGGGGACCAAGGCTCTGCACAGGGAAGCTTGGCCAAACACCTGGGAACCTCAGAAAAGGATGGAAACACCACGGAAATGGACAGGAAACAGCAGGGGCAGCATGCATGGATGCCTCTGAGGCTGCTTAATCGCACCATTATGCCAAAATTATGGGCAACAGCATGGCCATGACAGAGTGACAGAATGAAGCTAGATAGCATCTAAAACATCCAATAATTGACCCTGACACTATAGGGGACGGCATGCATAGGCAGCGGCAGCAGGCTAGAGAGTGTCATGGCGACATACCCTAAATGGACTCAGGCTTCAAACCAATGGGTGGCAGAGAGGAACCAAAGGAGGTGAGCAAGAAGCGCTCAAATAATATCGGTACATGATAAAAGTTTGCCAGTATATTTTGTGGATTACACAGCAGGGTGGCGACAAAGTTAACATGGAAGCCATGAAAACAACCCAAAATTCTGCCTGACACAGCTCGTTTGATAAGGGGACCATGTATGGAGGCAGTGAACTAGTAGTAGATTAAAGGTGCTGCAGTTAAAACTATGTTAGTTGGATCTTGGCATGGAGCTGGCGCTCCGCTGCCAGGCGAGCTTTCGCCAATCCAAGCCCCTGTCTCTAGGCTACTCCCCAAACAGCACTTCTAAGAACCTTTTGTATAAGATCAAGTGTAGTAGCGTTCTTATAAGTTTAGGATATGCCGGGTGAGGGGAATGTAAACAGATGCGCAAGAAGCGCTGAAATAATATCGGTAAATGATAAAAGTTTGCAAGTATATTTTGTGGATTACACAGCAGGGTGGCGACAAAGTTAACAAGTTTGATGTGGAATGCCCTGTAATAGCTCTTGGGCGGTGTGCCTTTTATCGCCTAGGCTCAGCAGTTTGAGCACCGCCTGCTGTCGCTTAGCGACGGCACTGCTGCTGTGCCTAGAGCTACCGACTGATGGCGCCGTGCCCACGGATGGTAGTTCGGAGGAGGAGGTGGAGGAGGGGTGGGAGGAGGAGGAGGCATAGTAGGCCTGAAACACCTGGACCGAGGTAGGCCCCGCAATCCTCGGCGTCGGCAGTATATGACCAGCCGCAGGGTCAGACTCGCTCCCAGCCTCCACCAAGTTAACCCAATGTGCCGTCAGCGATATATAGTGGCCCTGCCCGGCAGCACTCGTCCACGTGTCCGTGGTCAGGTGGACCTTGTCAGAAACGGCGTTGGTCAGGGCACGGATGATGTTGTCTGACACGTGCTGGTGCAGGGCTGGGACGGCACATCGGGAAAAATAGTGGCGGCTGGGGACCGAATACCGAGGGGCGGCCGCCGCCATGAGGTTGCGAAAGGCCTCGGTCTCTACTAGCCTATAGGGCAGCATCTCCAGGCTAAGCAATCTGGAGATGTGCACATTAAGGGCTTGGGCGTGCGGGTGGGTTGCACTATATTTGCGTTTCCGCTCCAGCGTCTGGGGTATGGAGAGCTGAACGCTGGTGGATGCTGTGGAGGATCGTGGAGGCGACGATGGGGTTTTTGTGGCAGGGTCCTGGGCAGGGGGCTGACTAGCAGCTGACACAGGGGAAGGAGCAGTGGTGTGCACGGCCGGAGGTGAACGGGCTTGTTGCCACTGAGTGGGGTGTTTAGCATTCATATGCCTGCGCATACTGGTGGTAGTTAAGCTAGTAGTGGTGGAACCCCTGCTGAGCCTGGTTTGGCAAATGTTGCACACCACAGTCCGTCGGTCATCCGGTGTTTCCTTAAAGAACCTCCAGACTTCTGAAGATCTAGCCCTCGCCGCAAGAGCCCTCGCCACGGGAGCTTCACTAGTTGACACATTTGGCGCTGATGCACCAGCTCTGGCCCTGCCTCTCCGTCTGGCCCCACCACTGCCTCTTCCAACCTGTTCTGGTCGAGGACTCTCCTCCGTCTCAGAAGCACTGTGTTCACCCGGCCTCTCAACCCAGCTTGGGTCTGTCACCTCATCATCCTCCGATCCCTCAGTCTGCTCCCCCTTCGGACTTCCTGCCCTGACAACAACTTCCCCACTGTCTGACAACCGTGTCTCCTCATCGTCGGACACCTCTTTACACACTTCCACTACGTCAAGAAGGTCATCATCACCCACAGACTGTGACTGGTGGAAAACCTGGGCATCGGAAAATTGCTCAGCAGCAACCGGACAAGTGGTTTGTGACTGTGGGAAGGGTCCAGAAAACAGTTCCTCAGAGTATGCCGGTTCAAATGCCAAATTTTCCTGGGAGGGGGCAGACTGGGGGGGAGGAGGCTGAGGTGCAGGAGCTGGAGGAGTGGCGATTTCGGTGACATGGGTGGACTGCGTGGAAGACTGACTGGTGGACAAATTGCTCGAAGCATTGTCAGCAATCCACGACATCACCTGTTCGCACTGTTCTGGCCTCAACAGTGCTCTACCACGAGTCCCAGTAACTTCAGACATGAACCTAGGGAGTGTAGCTCTGCGGCGTTCCCCTGCTCCCTCATAAGCAGGTGGTGTCTCACCCCGGCCAGGACCACGGCCTCTGACCCCTGCAGTAGTTGGACGCCCACGTCCCCGCCCTCGTCCTCTACCCCTAGCCCTCGGGTTAAACATTTTTAAAATGAGAGTTATAGCTTTAATTTTTTTTTAACTTTTTTTTGTGTTTTTTTTTTTTTTGTGTTTTTGAGTTTTTAAAACCAAACAATGCTATCCTATTGCTATGGCTATTTTCTAGCCAAGTATGAAAGCACACTACTATGCCAGATGAGATGACACTGAGTTATTAAACAAAATAAACGTAAAATAAAAAAGGACAAATGGCAGACTGTGCCTAATTGAAATCCAACCCCTACTAAATTTTCCCACTTCGGTCTTTGCAATGGATATGTGCGTCACTAAGCGCAAAACACAGCGGTCGCAAGTCTCACTACAAATTGCTCACAATTGGCTAGTAGATGCACTGCAGCAAGTACAGCCACCAGCAGATCAACCAGAAATCAAATATATAACGCTACTGTAGGCGTAAGTAAGCCGTTTGGATTCTCCTATGGCTATTTTCTAGCCAAGTATGAAAGCACACTACTATGCCAGATGAGATGACGCTGAGTTATTAAACAAAATAAACGTAAAATAAAAAAGGACAAATGGCAGACTGTGCCTAATTGAAATCCAACCCCTACTAAATTTTCCCACTTCGGTCTTTGCTATGGATATGTGTGCCACTAAGAGCTAAACACAACGGTAGCAAGTCCCCCTGCTAATTCCTCACAAAATGGTACTAGATGCAAATTAAAATAAAAAAAGTAGAACGTTTTTGTAGCCCTAAGAAGGGCTGTTGGGTTCTTTGAGAATCACTCCTGCCTAACAGTAAGCTAATAGAACACCCTAACGCTTTCCCTGACCAGCAGCAGCTCTCTCCCTAGCGGCATCCAGACACAGAATGATCCGAGCAGCGCGGGCAGCGGCTAGTCTATCCCAGGGTCACCTGATCTGGCCAGCCAACCACTGCTATCGACGTGTAAGGGTACCACGTCATGCTGGGTGGAGTGCAGAGTCTCCTGGCTTGTGATTGGCTCTGTTTCTGGCCGGCAAAAAGCAAAACGGCGGGAGCTGCCATTTTCTCGAGCGGGCGAAGTATTCGTCCGAGCAACGAGCAGTTTCGAGTACGCTAATGCTCGAACGAGCATCAAGCTCGGACGAACATGTTCGCTCATCTCTACAAACTACCCAAATCACGCACAGCCTAGGCCTCAATGATTCTGCCCTATACTGAGACATAAAGGCACATTTATCAGGGCGTGTGTGCCGGTTTCCTGGCACACAAGCCCTGAAATTGGCCCCAATTCATGGCATACGGGTAGGAATTGCAACAGTTTCCCTCTTTACGCCACTTTCACACCAAAGGAGAAAGGAGTTGTGTGAAGGGGTCGCACCAGGCACAACAGTGGGCCAACCTTCCTAGTGTTGGAGCAGGACCGCAGGTGAATGGGAGTCGGTATACAGATTAAGAGGTTTATTGTTTTTATAGGGCCACGCTAAGCCATGTGAACGCAGCCTCAGAGTGTCATTGGCTGTTAGCTAGTGGATCCAAAGATAACATCCAATGAAGAATAAGCTCAGGGCTAATACCTGGGGGTAGGGGGGGGGGGTGTCAAGGGGAAATAAAAGTCAACTTTAGGCAACATGAGAGCTGTGGCAGGGTAGGTGTGGACTAAACATGGTGTGATGTCTCCGTGAGGGGAAGAAAGGGAAGCTGGGGAATCACAAAATCTATAGGAGGGGGAGGGGGCAAATAAAAGGTGCTACTTCTGTAAGGAAGTACTGAGTAGGGAAACTCAAGTGTGGTAAGTAGTGACAGGTAAGAAAGGAGGAATAATGATTATTAACTATAGAACTCCATCATATTTTACAGTCAGTACTTATTTTAGACAAAGTGAGGCCCGGGAAAAAACTGAAAGTGAGCCCCAAAATAAAACTTTTTATGAGCAGTCAGTAAGAGGCTCCTTTAGCCCTGCACCATAATAGCACTTTGTAGTTACACCCAGTAGTAGGGTAGGGCAATGTATAATATGGGGCTATATAGGAGAATGTAATAGGAGAGACAGGTGATAGGAAGATGGATGATAGAAGATAAAAGATGATATAGATTTATAGATAGATGATAGATTTATAGATGCCGAAATATAAGTAGAGATAGGAGACAGAAGACTTCTAGATAAATAGACAAAAAGCTGGATAGATAAATGGTTATATAGACAGGTATATAGATCAGAAATAGACAGATTATAGGAGATAGATAACTAGACCGACATAAAGACAGGAGATCGATGAGAAGCCTCTTCACTCATTCAATCAAGGTGTATTAAAGGGGTAATACATCCTCTGCCCACAAAAGTCCACATGTAGGGGGCCACTTTATAACAGGGGGCCCTGGGCAAATGTCCAGTTTGCCGCCCCTTAACACCAGCCATGTCTGCAGTAATAACACATCACCTTTAGTAAACATTCTTGTCCAATTTTGCAGCTCAAGCAGTTTATATTGTCATTAGGGTGTTAGAGGACCTCACGAGCCGATGGCACATGACCGTTGTTGGCAGTTCGACATTGCGCACATTTTATATCCATTTTATTTAATGCCATAATAAAATTGTGGCAAAGTAGTAAAGTAAGAATTCATAGTAACTTAGAAACTTTTTTATTAAACAGCTGGTAAATATGTGAGGCAAGGTGCTACAATTAAATTGGTCTCCCTCTGTTAAACAAAATACTATCTAATACCTTCTTGATATTTAAAAAAAACAAAAAAAAAACTATTTGATTTTTTTCAAAACTTTTTTCAAACCATGAAAACAATGAAGTAATTATAAAACCTGTGATTGGTGCTATCGATGGCATAATAATCACATTGATTAATAGAAGACTCAGTTTTTATTTATTTTTTTTATTTAGGTTTTTTTTTCCTCAGGGCTGAAAATAAATCCTCATATCTTATGATCTTCTCTTATCTGGAAGCTTCTTACTTCCTTATAATGAGGTTTCTTTACCAATAGATGATCTGTGTGTACAAATTAAATGGGTAAATATTATATAAAAAATATAATAAGGTAATAATTTTTATCCAATTATGCTAAAAACAAAATTATGCTAAAAAATCAGTGATCAATAAACTGGAATATGTCTTTGGTTATATCTCCATCAGTGGAACATAAAAATAATTAAAAAATGACATTACACATCACATGAACACACTCATCACTGCCACATCAATTCACTTTCACACACATATACAAAGTTCTTCTTCAGACCCGGTCGCACCCATAACTTCTTTGGTGGCCTCATCCCATGACAGCATGAGTGTGTTTGAGGACCTTGCAGTGATGCAGGAAGCATGTGATCAGTTTAGGTCCTGTAGTAATTGTCACTGAGAGGAGGTAGAGGGTTGCTCTCACAGAGATAGGGTGAAGTGCTTTATCAGCGCTTCACCCGATCTCAAGGCCAATATTTAGGAAGGTCTGAGAATGCTGGCTCCTCCTGACCCCCAAATAAATATTTCACTCCAAAATGTAAGTTGTGCAAGACAATAGAAGCCTAAAAGACCAAATAATAGTCAAAGGTACCATTGGTATTTTTATACATTGGGGCACATTTACTAATGTCTGTGGACCAGTTTTCTGTCCGACTTTGCACATTCTTTTTAGTGAAAGCTCAACAGAAAGAATTGTGTTGCACGCCCCATGTTAAAGCTGCACCACAAAGAATGTGCACCAGTAATCCTGAATCTGGAGCCCCCTGCACAGTACATGGGACACTGCATATAGTGTAGTTTGCACTATTGTTAGTAAATGTGCCCCATTGTGTTTTCTTTTCACCATTTTGCTCCTGTTATCGATAAGGCAGCATAAGAAGTACCTGATGCGGAGCTGTGAGGCCACTTCTTCCTTTGTGTGCAAAGTGCGTACATCTGGTTGTGGCTTACCATTTTAGACATTTTTCTCTTGGGATACACTTATTATCAGGACCAATCACATGTCCAACCTCTTCACATACACATCCTCCAGAACAAACTTTTCCACAAAACTTTGCACCAATCCCTGGACAGTGGGTCCCACAACCAGAACAATCGGACCATACGGCTCCTTCAGGACAAGAGTTATCTGAACAAAGAAACATTGACAAAGTGTCACTGATGGATACGACCTGTAACATTCTTGTAATAAAGACCAACTGATCAAAGCACAAATTATGTGGAGGTGGAATATATTTATTTATGAATTTTAAAATAGTATATATACTAGGTATGGAAAGTATTAATTGTGTTTCATTGCAGCCAATTGACAGAAAAAAACTGAAATGTAGATATTTTTGCAAATTTATTAAACAAGAAAAAGTGAAATATCACATGGTCATAAGTATTCAGACCCTTTGCTGTCACACTCTCACATATTTAACTCACATTGTCCATTTCCTTTTGATTCTAATTGAGATGTCCCTACTACTTCATTACTCCATCTGTGTTTATATCAATTTATTAGACTTAATTAGGAAAAGCCACACACTAGTCTATATAAACCTCATAGTTCAAAGTGCATTTAGAGCACATGGCAATCATAAGGTATAAGGAACTGCCCAAGGAGTTCAGAGACAGAATAGTGGCAAGGCACAGATCTGGCCACAGTTACAAAATAATTTCTGCAGCACTCATGGTTCCTAAGAGCACAGTGACCTCCATAATCCTTAAATGGAAAAAGTTTGGAACCACAACTCTTCCTTACCCTGGCCATCCAGTCAAACTAAGCAATTATGGGAGAAGAGCCTTGGTGATAGATCAATGTGGATGAGCTCCAAAGATGAAGTAGTGAGATCACTGCAATCTTTCACCAGTCAGGCTTTATGGAAATGTTGGCCAATGGAAGCCTCTCCTCAGTGCAAGACATATGAAAGCCGCATACAGTGCACAAAACATTTGGACTCCCAGACTATAAGATAAGATGCTATGGTCTGATGAGACAAAGATTGAACTTTTTTGTGTTAATTGTAAGCAGTAGAGAAAACCAGGCACTGCTCCTCACTTTCAAAATACAATCCCAGCAGTGACACATGGGGGCAGCATCAGGCAGCAATGCAGCCAAGTACAGAGATATCCTGGAAGAAAACCGCTTTCAGATGCTCTAGACTTTAGACTGGACCAAACCTTCGAACAAGACAATGACCCTAAGCACACAGCTGATAACACAGCAGAGGCTTCAGAACATCTCTGTGACCATTCCTATCTGGCCCAGCCAAAGCCCGGACCTAAACCCAATGGAGCATCTCTGTAGAGGCATTATAAATGGCTTCCAACAGCGTTCACCAAAGTACACATTAATGAGCAAAAAAAAGAACTTTTTTCTTCCTATCAATTGGCTGCAATGAATCAAATAGTGAAAAATGTAAGGGGTCTGAACACTTTCCATACCCAGTGTAAGGTGGAGCAAGAATTATACTGATACATCTTAACACTTAAAGATAATAAAGATCTGTCATAAATAGAGATGAGCAGACCCGAATCTAAATGTTAAGGTTTGTACTAATTATTGTGGTTTTGGGTCCAAAAAAACACACCTGAATTTCAATAAGAAGTCTGGGTACGGTTCTTCCCTTTGATTGGTGCTAGCACTGATTAAGTGTGTTATCTTTTAAATGACGCAGTGATGATCCTCTGAAAAATGGCGTTGTACATCATTGTCAGCAACATTCAGGGCCGGATTAAAGTTGGTAGGGGCCCCATGGTGCAAAATCTGGTGGGGCCCCCGTTGAATGTAGTCCAGACAGGGAACAGCAATCACTTCATACTGTTCCCCAACAATAACTATATACAGCCCTAGTAATCAATATATACAATGCCTTGACAATAGCTATATACAGCACCCAGTATATACAGCCCCAAGTAATCACTATATAGAGCGCAGAGTAATCACTATATACATACCCCCAGCAATAAATATATACAGCCACCCAATAATCACTGTAAACAGCCCTCAGTAATTAATATATACAGCCCCAAATAATCACTATATACAGCCCCCGGTAATCACTATATACTGCCCCCCAGCAATAACTATATACAGCCCCCAGTAATCACTAAATACAGCTCCTAGCAATAACTATATACAGCCCCAAAAAAACACTATATACATCCCCCAGCAATAACTGTATACAGCTCCCGGTAATCACTATATACAGCTCCCCAGTAATTACTGCGTACAGCCCCCATAATCATGATATACATCCCTCCCAGCAATCACTATACACGTCCCACCAGTACTCACTATAAACATCCCCCTGTAATCATTATATACAGCCCCTAACAATAACTACATACATGCTATTGGTGTCATATTAAAAACTATTTCCTGCCTATTTATTTAACTGCCTTTATCTACAGTTCTGCAGCTACAGAACTACAAACTTAAAGTGATCTGTAAGATGAGATTCTAGAGAAGAAAAGGTCATCTGAGCTGACGCTCTATTTTTCTGCAGAATTGTATATGACTATCATGCATTCACTGCAGCTCAACCAAATGGTGTCTAGTTATACTAAACCATTTAGAGACCACTAACAGCCATGTGAAGATTCCCCCGTAAGCAAACGTGTTAAAAAACTTCACTTACCTCCAGGAATAGAAAGGACCGAGGAAATAACTAAGAAAAATAAAAAAAGGAATTACCGGTATAGGTTAATTTTTTTGTGTATTATGTTAAAATATCAATAATACTACTATAACTATTATTACATTTATTCACTGGAATAATTATACATTTTTGTTTGCTATAAAATATTTACAAAATTATAATAATACCTGCAAAAAATATCAGAATCTTCAGCACAGCCATCACTGCTAAAACTGTAAAATTTTACTAGAAAAACAAAAATAAAAAAATGAAAATAAAGTATGAGATATATGGATGTAACATTACACTATGGAATACATGGAGGCACGCTCTACCCGTCAGGAGTCTTCCTGACTCGCTGTCTTTTCCTTACAGACTTTATACCTCTTGTATTAAGGACCACAACCAATAAGAAATAAGGAAGGAACATTTGGAATTGTCTACAAGGAAGGAATAATTATTAATTACACTTTCCTGATGCTTATAATTGTCTTAAGGACCAAGTCCAAGGAAGTGAGGGACATGGATTTCCCTGATTGTAGCAGCTCAGCGAGACAATATGTTACCCAATAGATATAATCAGAGTCAGAATAAATTATGTGCATATCACCAACGTGAGTGTCCAGAGGAAAGAGCGTTATTTTCGTTCATGTTAAAAACATTTAGAATCATTGTGATTCAAAAAGCGTCAGTCTTTTCCTTGGATCCATTGTGGGATCTAGAATCATTGTGATTTGAAACACATCAGACTTTTCTTTGGATCCATTGTGGATCTAGAATCACTGTGATTCGAAAATGCGTTAGAATTTTCCATTACTCCCAATGTCCTCCGCCAATTGTAAATGTTTCAATTAGTCTCTTGGGTACATGTGATTTTGAAATAAATAGGAAGAAATGTTTCTCAATTAAATCCTCACTTCTACCAAGATAGAAAACCAAGATAGAAGCATCAGATGGCTCCACAGTTCTGACTAGGCGAGGGGGGGGGGGATTTATTAAGTTTGGCGTTTTTAACAATAGTCAAAATCTCACCGCCGCTGGTGTACAGCAGGCCACATATAGCAGGCTAGACCTGGTGTATAGCAAGTAAATATTGCAGGCAGGGCATAGTAAATGCTGACTACTTTGTTTTCCTATGTTGCCCTAAAAAGGCTCTCAGGGGCTACTCTTGGGTTACGCAGCTGAACATGATTCTCTGATGCACTCAAAGTGGGAGATTTATCAGGACTTGAACTTCCAGCTTTTTGATGCTCAAGTCCTAAAATAATCTCAAAACCTCTGTAATTGTGGATGGGAGTGGAGTGGGCGGGTATGGGGAGTTCCTGCTTAGCGCCCGCGCTGGACAACAAACATTCTGGCCTGAAAGTTTGTAGGCTATAGCACAACTCAGTGCCAGGTGGACCTATCAAAGAATTGTCCGCTGGCACAGCCATCCACCAGATACATCATTAAGCTGGAGCTACCTGATGTATCCGGCAGTGCCGGAAGTTTGGGGTACACATAAGAGCCACCGTATGATGAATGTCTCCCAAAGACACCTAATGAGAGAAGCAGAATGAAACATTGGGGCATATTTACTAAGGGTCTGCGGATTTCGTCGGACTATCCAACGTTTTCAGGTTTAGCGCGGGCGTAACAGATATTTCACAGGGGATTGTGGTGGCTTTCATGCGACGGAAATTGGGGGTCCAGCTGTCGGACGCGGGATTTAACTTTCAAATTGTGTCGCAAGATCAAGCACTTACATGCACCAGGAAGAAGAAGGTGAACTCTGTCGGACATGCAGGATATCGGGCGCACGATCTTAGCACAGGGCATTATTGTCGTAACTCTGGGTAAGTAATTGCGCCCCATTGTCTTAACCGATACTGTGGTGATGTTGGGGACCATCACATCCCACAATCTGTTACCCCTAGTACTGATGGAAGGAAAGGTGCAGAAAAACAGGTTCCCACGTGTGTCTTCTCTAGTGGCAGTTGTTATTGTCTGTCTCAATCTCCTCCCTTTTATACTGACCAGAAATATTGATTCAGCCCCAAGGTTTTTGTGGAAAATCAATTCTGTTAAAAAGTATGCAAATGGGTTGACTTGAAACAAAATCTCACATTTTTGAAATTGAAGTAACACCTACTGCCCAAGGCTGATATTGGATATTCATGTTCTTGTCTACACCAGATCTACTTGTTTGGATGTCTCACTACGGTTGACCTAGATCTCCAGGATGTCATCACTGTGAGCTGTGTTCAAAGAGTGATGGAACCGCATCTGAATATATCAATATCTAGACCAGAAACTGCCTTTAATGTATAATTGGGGATCAATGTTATTTGTTTGGGTCAAAATTTGGTTGTTTTAATGAAAATACTTCAGATGTATCAATGTGTCCGGCATTAGACCAGTGCTGAATGGATGTAGATAGTTCTCTGCTCCTCCAGATAAATCATTGGGAAAGATTCGTTAAGGCTTCTTTGACAGTTTTCCAGATGAATCTTCCTGTCCACAGCAGTTTCGAGTTTTCTCCGATCTGCACATCACTAAGGGCATGTTGCTGCAGAGACTGGGCCAGTATCAGGCCTGGCGTAGGGAGGGCTGGGGTGTGAATGCCCATCATGTCTACTATGGTTTCCACTGGAAAAAAACTCTTCCGGCTTTGATCTGGTCTAAATTTCAGAACTGGCAGAGTTTGCCCCCTTTTATCGAAGAGGTCAGAGCCTCTTAGTGAATATGGGGCGCATGAGCGCCGGCGGAAAGACCTTTAAGATTGCCATTATCTTAATGAAGACTTAATGAATCATCCCCATTCTGTCCGATGCTGGATGAGTAATCTGGTGCAGGATAAGACTAGGGAGTCCTACTATGCACATCCTATTTATTTTTTGCACCAGAATATTGAATATTCTGACATGTAGGCTATTTTTTGGCCAGTCACACACCCTATTTATTCAAGACACACCCCTTTTTATAATAAGTATACATAGATGAGACAGTCCCCAGCCTCAGCACTAGCTATAATAGCACTATCCTACACCAGAGAGGATCAGTTAGCAATGTAGCCTCCCATCCAATATGTTAGGAGGCCAGAGCCTTTACATATATCTGAAACAGTGAGAGGGGCAGCTGGAGCATCACAACATATGCCCCAAAAACATTTGATTTCATGACTGACCCATTATGAGCCATTTTTTTTTTGGAAAGAAAGATCCAAATATTTCTACTCACGTTGACCATTTCACTTAGTACAATCAGGCTTATTTTTATACTTAACCCTGTAAATCCGATCAATATTGTTGTTAAATATGCAAATATATCACCAGATTTGTAATTACCTCTCACCTCCCCCCCTTTTTTCAATTTCAGGTTACTGACCTAGTGCTTGAGATCCAAGGCTTTGGAATGGAGATTGAATTTGCCTCCTGACAACCAGTTTGAAGGAAGTTCTGTATTAAAGATTTTGCTCATTGAAGATAACCTGTCTGGGTAGTTTGAGATACTTAGCCACCAAAAGATCTACAGTAACAGTTGTTTACTGCCCCAAAGCTGTATATATGGGGTAAATCTAGGTAGAGAGACACTTCATTGGGCAATTTATATCATGTTTTTGTAATGTGTGTAAGTGTGTGGGGGGGGGAGGGGGAGCAAGATATTAGGTAATTTACCAATAAACATTTATTAATAGCATTGCTCCGTGTTCTTGATATGTAAAGTGAAGCCTCCTGTCTTTCACCTCATGAGCCGGAGATTCCTGACCATGAAATGGTCACAGATGGAGGGTCATGTGATCTATAACTGTCTTTGAACAATCGTCCTGCCAGGATTTTTACTTATATTCATGAATACTATAATAAGGGTCCTGGCAATCGCTCATGAACGGATAGTGATCACATGGCCCTCCATCTGAATAGGACCTGCAAAAATGGGGCATTGTACTTTTCTGGTTTCACTGAATCACCTTGAGGGAGTCTGGACCAACAGATGTGAGCTCCTGTCTTCTTTTTAATTGTAGATCCTGACTGAGCCCATACTGGGCAATATGGAACACAAACCACCAGTCCACTTGATCCTGTGAGTTCTTTAGTGTTCCAAATTGGGACACTTGCCCCTTCTTCATTACATCCTTAGTTGTAACTTATTGTATATTAATATCTTTGTTTTCATTGAACCATTGGGGAGCTGGGTTTAGTTACCTTTAAATAAAAGACAGAATAGGGCCACTCGGTCGCTTAAACCCTTTTTTTGCTCTTTAAAATGTAACTTTTAATTCTCATGCATTTAAAAATATACAGAGTGAAAAGACAAAAAGTGTGTGAAAGAACGATGTTTCTGACCCGATTTGGTTGTCTAAAATTATCAGAGATCTGGAGGTTAACCTGTTTTGGCTTGTTGATCTATCACATTCCTTTCAGGATGCTTTGATTAGTATTAGAGTCTTTCATTCTGGTCAGCTTTCAAACAGAGGGTATTAGTAGGGTAGGGGAAAATTTGGGATTGGGGTAGGGTAGTTCACACCATGCATACATCCCACTGCATCCATCTGCGGTAACCTATACCTGCTGTTTTTCCCCTCCTCTCTCTGAGCTACCTCTCTTAGGCTACATTCACACTAACGTATGGGGGACGTATATATGGCCGACGTATACACGGCCAATATACGTCCCCCATAGGCAGCAATGGGCGCACGGCACCCTACGGGAGCGGTACGGTGCCTCACACGTGCGGCACCGTACCGTTCCGTACCCGGGAAGAAGATAGGACCTGTCCTATCTTTTCCCGTAATATGGCGCAGTGCGCCATAGGTTGCTATGGAGAGGGGCGGGGGTGAGCTGCGCTCACCTCCTCCTCCTCTCCCCGTACACTGCCGTTGCCCGCTACGGTACGGTACGGGCGGGCAACGGCAGTGTGAATATAGCCTTAGGTGTTTGTCTTCCGTATTAGAGCCTGACCTGACTCTCTATTCCATTAGGTTCCTCTCTGTCTCTGTGCTAAAACCTATTGTCGCCCCTACCCTACTAATACCCTCTGTTTGAAAGCTGACCAGAATTAAAGACTCTAATATTTGTCAAAGCATCCGGAAAGGAATGTGATAGATCAACAAGCCAAAACAGGTTAACCTCCAGATCTCTGATAATTTTAGACAACCAAATCGGGTCAGAAACATCGTTCATTCACACATTTTTTGTCTTTTCACTCTATATTTTTAAATGCATGAGAACTAAAAGTTACATTTTAAAGAGCAAAAAAAGGGTTTAAGCGGCCGAGTGGCCCTATTCTGTCTTTTATTGTATATTAGGTATGTATAGACACAGGTAAGGTTCTTAGATATGGGCTACAAACAAATCACATCTAGAGATGAGCCGAATTCATGTTCAATGATAGGGGTCCCCCTGACAAATCATAGCCATGGCTAGTTGCTAGGAGTGTCCATTTGCCAGATCGGATGTCCGACCACCATTGCTGAGCTGACAATGATGCCAGTGTCTGGGACAGGTGGCCAAACCGGAACTTGAATGTCGGATCCACGCATCTCTGATTATATATATATATATATCTCTCTTGTAGATATGTTTTTAATATGTAAATATCTAGATAAGTATTTATAATTCTTTATAGATTATAATTCCGCCTTCACCATACCAAAAAGGGAAAGACTAATTGATAGAAAATGGATGATAATCAATGGTTTCATTCCAGCTACAAAGTGTTAAGTTGGCCTGAAATTTAATCTCACACTTCAGAAATTTAAGCATTGACTAAAATGATCGATTTGCAGTTCACAATTGGCACACAAGTAGGGACAGGAGCATCGGACAAGACATATCCCGTATTACAAACACAACGCGGCAGGCAGCCTTTAGAAAGTATTGGTGGTTTGTATAGGGTGGAGCATGTTGGGCGGTATGATGTGAGGCAAGGATCAAAATGCATGTGTGGAGGGCAAATGACATTGCAGCTCGAGACCGGAACACAGACATTGGAGGTTGCAGACTGGTAGACATAACCATCCATGCAGTCACATCCATAGACCAACGGCTTTACACAGGCTTCCGTTGTGCTGTTAAGGTTGTCGCAATTGTTGTAGCACATGCGCTTATCCCGAAAAACCTTGTATGGGTCTTCACATCCTTAATGTAGGAAAGATTAATTATGAAAAATAAGAAACACAAAGGTAAACATAAAACAATAGCATAAATATCATAGGACATACGGCAAGTTTTTATTTTACCTACCTTTAGAGATAGATTGAAACTCCACTATTTCAGAGAGACTAACTGTGAAAAACAAAGCAGAAAGTTATTATATAGAAAAATAGCAAAAGTAGATTCAAAATCCTAATACCTCTGAGCTCTATAAAAATTGGGCTACCCACCAAAAATCCAGGGCTGCAGAAAGAGAAGAATACTCCAAAATGCCATGTCCGAGTTATGCCTGAAAATAAAGAAAAACAAAATATTTGAATAATATTTGTAAAATATTCTGTCGCAATGTAGATTTCATACATTTACGAAATAAAAAATATGAAGATAAAAAAATATAATTAGACTACTACTGAGGAAAAGTATTTTTTAATTATGATTCTAAAAACTGAACAATGGGAAGGAAAAAAACCTGGAAAATAGTTTTTCATTCTAATTAAGTAAATCATAAAGTTATTATCAAAATAAGGCATAACATAATGTATATAATAAAGACTATTACTAATGAGAAAGACACAATTTAAAAGAGTGGGTGAGTGGACCAAAACCGCAATGTTTGGTTGCATGCCGAACATGGCAAGTTCAGCTCACCGAACCAAGACTTCAGCCAGAATTTAGGGTCGACATTTTAAATTCCAGTTTGGGTTGACCATTTTAAATGCAGGGAAAAGCCGCCATTTTCCCTAGGATTGTCCCTTCCCAATGACATCACAGGGAACGATATTAGGGAAAATGGAGACACAGATGCCACCGGCATGTAAATGTCTGCCGGTGACATTAAAACGGTTAATACTTCGATCGGAGTCGGCACTGATCACTGGTGGGAATAAATGATGAGTGGATAGGTTCATTAAAATGCAGCCGACAAAGTCATGGTAGCATATAAATGATGCCAGAAGCTTTTTATGGCCAGCGTTCAAAGAGTATCACCAGTGGATGTTCAGTTTTGGTTACCTGCACCAAACTTTTGTTCAGGTTTCGGCTGAATTTGGTGAATGTGAACCAGAATGAGGTCACTCAAAAAATGAATACATCCGTCTATACACAAAAAATACCAAAAATTACAGTGAAAAAAATTACCAATCTATATATAAATTTAAATTGTCACAATTTGGTCTCTAAGATGGTGCAAAGTTTTATATGGAAACCTTAGCTTCATTTGTAAAATAATGTCAAACATCAAATGTAAAGCAGATACTTAATGTACCTCTTGTGTTTTCCAGGAGGCTTGTTTGTTTGTCTCAGTCTCTCTCCTATGAATTCAAAAATAGAAAAAAGAGGAGAAAGTCAATGAAAATAATATTTCAGGCCAAAATTTACTTGCAATAATTATTTTAAAAGTTTTCATTCCAGGCTTAAGGGGGGACTTTGGAAAATTTTGTTTAAATAACATTTAGGCACAAATCTACCCCAGTCCTCTCCTGTTGTGGGAAAGGAACTAGTTGCAACAATTTTGTGCAACTTTTTGATAACCCAAACTGTCTAAGCCACTCAAATTAATCTACTACTGAGACTTCTTAAATAAAAAACTGGAGAAAGACTGTCAAGGAAGTGAAAGGGGTGCAGGACCTGAACTATACCCAATTTCCTAACAAATATATTTGTAAACCCTAGTGGTAAAGGACTATTTGTCGGCAATCCCTACTCTGAGTATGTGCTCAGAACAGAAGTAAGATGAGCAGACAGGTTAGTATACAGACACATGTAAATCAGGGAACAGACTCAAGGATTGGGGTTCAGTGTTCGCACTAGGTTAAGGCTCCAGTACGGGTTAAGGATTTAGGCAGGATGCAAGATTCAAGATCAGGCAGTATAGAGTCTTATGTAAAAACTCAGGTTCAGGTTAGTGTACAGGGTTCTTGATCAGGCAGGATACATGGTTTAAGACAAAAAAGGTTTAAGCAAAAAACAGACAGAAGTACTAGAAATTCCAGTGAACTGAGGATTGGATATTTTGGGTGTTCCTGGATGCTCCCCTCACAGATGACTGTCTAGACTGTTCATTTCTCAAACCACACCTACAAACCCCCTGCTCAGAAGCAAGATAAAACCACCCTGGTTTCCACAAACACACACCCAAATCAGCCAAGGGAATCAACTCTGCAAGGCAAATGTCAATCATAGCCCCAGCAGAGAAGTCCTGGGTGTGAAGTTCAGAGCTCTGCAACAAGAATCCGTTAAGAGGTTGTCTGACAAAGGCCCTGCCTAATTATGAAGCTGTTCAGCCCTTTTAGAGAAAGTTTTTTCTGCTCTCAATAACGTCTCTGATTCCACAACAGGAAACCAAGTCCAAGAATTTTATTTCTGCAGTCTTCAAAGTATCTTGTCCACATTCTGATTGGACCAATTTTCCTCAAATAATCCATGGAAAAATTAACTTAATAATAAATCCTCCTATGGACTTCTGCTGTGTTTTCTTCATGGATATTAGTGCAGACCTTAAATCGGAATCCATAAAAATCCAATAAATTATGGTTCAAGAGAAAGAAAGTGGTGTAGGCCTTAAACTCTCCCACAATGCAATTCCCTATATAATAGCCCTGCAAATCCTAGTGTTAAGGGACTACTAGCCGACAATCTCTACTCTGAGTGTGCTTGGAACAGAAGTAAGATGAACCCACAAATAAATATATATACACGCGGTCCCCTACTTACACCTCACTTACAGACGACCACTAGTTACCAACAGACCCCTGGATTTTTGTAATTTACTTTACTTTGGTCCCAGGATAAAATAAACAGCTGTAACAGTAACCAAATATGTTTGCAATTGAGATTTATTGATAATCCTGGTTCTTATGACTACCCAACATTTTTAAAATCCAATTGTCACAGAGACAAAAAAGATATTGTCTGGAGTTACAATGATAAACTATACAGTTCCGACTTACATACAAACTCAACTTAAGAACAAACCTACAGAACCTATCTTGTACATAACCCTGGGGCTGCCTGTATATATAAAGACAATCTGGAACATGCTCAGTAACATGGTTCTGGGTTCTGGTTAGATTTAGTTTCAGGTATGGGTTTGGGGTTGCAGATCAGGTTTGGTACATATACAGGGTTCGGTATTAGGTCTGTGTTCATGGTTCCAGATCATGCAGGATACAAGATTAGGGATCAGGTTGTGGTTCATGGTTCTGGATCAGGCAGAATACGGGCTCAGTACACTCAGTTCAGAATCAGGTTGGGATTCATGGTTCTGGATTGGGCAGGATCCATGCTTGGGAATAGGTTTCAGGTTAGCAAAACACAATCAAACAGTAGTACTACAAATAACAGGAGAAAGTGAAATCCTCCCTAAGTGCATTCCTGGATGCCGCCCTTGAAGCTGACTCAGCCGACCATTGATGAACCCACACTTGAAAAGTTAAGAAGCAAGATAAAATGACCCAGGTTTCTATGCAACATAAACCGAGGTAAGACATTGACATTGTGCCCGTACAAAAACAAACAACTAAATCAAAAGAAACTAAAGAAAATAATAATAGATACCAATAATTGACCACAGCAATAAGAAGTACAACACATTGGGGCAGATTTATCAAGCCATGGGCAACTAAGAAAATTCTTACTTTTAGACAGCTGGATAAATCTGCTTTTCTGCAGTTAATTTTACTTCTTATCACTTCTTTCAGTATCAGAGAGTCCTCCGACTAGCTCATTGGTGATAGTGAACATCTAAAAGTAACTCTCCGGAGAATAAATAAGATAGATATCCTGTATATAAAGGAGACATTGTACCTACCTGTTGTTATATTCTTGCAGGTTTATTAGTTAGTTTCAGCCTCTTGCCTATATATAGTGACCAGAAAACACAATAAAGGGGAAGGACATCGACTTGTTTCAAAAATGAGATCACACTTAGCTGCAAGGTGACTAGGACAATGGAGAAAATCCTGTTAGCGCCCAGAGACCGCAGGCTGACATTATATACATACCTATAATATACCACTCTCTTGTCACCATGAAACATCATACCTTGCTGCAGGTGATGGATGGATGTCATCATTGTTAAAAACATCAAAGTTTTGCTTTCTTTGGCAGCGTTTCATAACAACAAATAGAAAATTTCAATACTAAAGATCCTGTAACAGGGATTTATTATAAAAAAGTTGTTAGATTAGACTGGAACAAAACAAATCAATACAATGCAATACAATACAAAAAGAGAAAGAAAAAAAATTGAGGCTTTTAGCTTTAATAGAATCTATCATTGAAGGAATCCATTGTGATAAACAAGGGACATTACTCGTAGATCCAGGCACCATGACTATGGTATCTTCTTATTATTTTATATATGGCCCCCTCCTTTCTAAATTTAACATTCTACAATTATGCTAATGATCCCAAAGGGCTTTGGGGGTGTTATCAGGGTCCCTTAATACTGTAGCTTCACAGACTGTTACACAGTGCAGGAGCATTTACCCCCCCCCCCCCACTGCGTGATATTAACTCAGGCAGAGGGAGAGGAAATGCTGAGGGAGAAGAAGGGGGACAGTGTAACAGTATGCAAAGCTACAGCATGGAGGGGCTCTGGTGTCACTCCTAGAAGCCCTCCTGGCTCATTAACATAACAAATATGTATAACAAATATAAGAAGATGACCACAGTCACGGTGCCTGGATCTATGAGTAAGTTTCCTTGGTTTACCATGATGGATTAGGATCTGTAGATTTCCTCTAATGAAGTATATTAGAGAAATGTGTTATGGCCCGCTGGTCGGGGCATTACAAACCAAAACACTTTTTTTTTATCTCTTTTTATACCTGAGCAGAAAAACTCATAGACATATAACAATGATTTAAGTATAAAAATGATTTGAAACATTCATTAGTTTTTAGTCTCTGGGTTTCTATTTCTGTTAATATGTATTCTCACTATTTATTATTGGGACTAGCATAGCTTCATGTGCTTCATGGTGGATTTCATGTGATAATGTCAGACGTGTTTTGTAGATACAGAATCTGGACACTTTGCGGTCTATGGGGGTCATTTACTAAGTGCCCGATTCGCCTTTTCCCGACGTGTTACCCGAATATTTCCGATTTGCGCCGATTTTCCCTGTATTGCCCCGGGTTTTTGGCACACGCGATCAGATTGTGGCGCATCGGTTTCGGAGAGATCTTCAGCAAGTATAGGATGGTGCACTCCGGCGGACCCTGGGGGAACTTCAGCGCAGCAGCAACACCTGGTGGACGTCGAAGGAACTGCCTTAGTGAATCGCCGGAAGACCCGAATCCACTGCACAGAACGCGCTGCTGGATCGCGAATGGACCGGGTAAGTAAATCTGCCCCATTGAGTTGACAATGAATCCTGAATACCAAAGTTTTCCAAAGCTGAATGATGCAGAAGAACACATACTGAAATCTACAGCCAAAAGGCTTTAAAAAAATCAGGTATCAATAATGAGATTGGACCATACATGGAATACTTAAAAATATAGTGACACAAAGTAACAAAACTTACCAAAAAAGAATCCATGGCTTTTGTTTTCTTCCAAATATCATGTCCAATAAATCAATATGATAATAAACTTTGTAACTAGAGATGAGCGAGCACTAAAATGCTCGGGTACTCGTTATTCGAGACGAACTTTTCCCGATGCTCGAGTGCTCGTCTCGAATAACAAGCCCCATTGAAGTCAATGGGAGACTCGAGCATTTTTCAAGGGGACCAAGGCTCTGCACAGGGAAGCTTGGCCAAACACCTGGGAACCTCAGAAAAGGATGGAAACACCACGGAAATGGACAGGAAACAGCAGGGGCAGCATGCATGGATGCCTCTGAGGCTGCTAAAATGCACCATTATGCCAAAATTATGGGCAACAGCATGGCCATGACAGAGTGACAGAATGAAGCTAGATAGCATCTAAAACATCCAATAATTGACCCTGACACTATAGGGGACGGCATGCAGAGGCAGCGGCAGCAGCGGCAGGCTAGAGAGTGTCATGGCGACATACCCTAAATGGACTCAGGCTTCAAACAAATGGGTGGCAGAGAGGAACCAAAGGAGGTGAGCAAGAAGCGCTGAAATTATTTCCTCTGTGAACAAAAGGTTGACGGTATATTTAGTCGATAACACAGCATGGTGGCGACATAGTGACCAAGTTCCATAACGTATGTGGTGAAACACCCGAAAAATGAGCCTGACACAGCTCGTTTGATAGGGGGACGACATTTGGAGGCAGCCATGGAGAGGACTTCCATGATTAAGAGCGACAGTATGGGGCATCCATATTGCTCTTCTATGATTGCAACTTCAGGTCTCCAGCATGGCGGCGACAGACGCGCCGAGTTCCACTATGTATGTGGTGAAACACCTGAAAATTCTGCCTGACACAGCTCGTTTGATAAGGGGACCATGTATGGAGGCAGTGAACTAGTAGTAGATTAAAGGTGCTGCAGTTAAAACTATGTTAGTTGGATCTTGGGATGGAGCTGGCGCTCCGCTGCCAGGCGAGCTTTCGCCAATCCAAGCCCCTGTCTCTAGGCTACTCCCCAAACAGCACTTCTAAGAACCTTTTGTATAAGATCAAGTGTAGTAGCGTTCTTATAAGTTTGGGATATGGCGGGTGAGGGGAATGTAAACAGATGCGCAAGAAGCGCTGAAATAATATCGGTAAATGATAAAAGTTTGCCAGTTTATTTTGTGGATTACACAGCAGGGTGGCGACAAAGTTAACAAGTTTGATGTGGAATGCCCTGTAATAGCTCTTGGGCGGTGTGCCTTTTATCGCCTAGGCTCAGCAGTTTGAGCACCGCCTGCTTAGCGACGGCACTGCTGCTGTGCCTAGAGATACCGACTGATAGCGCCATGCCCACGGATGGTAATTCGGAGGAGGAGGAGGTGGAGGAGGGGTGGGAAGGAGGAGGAGGTATAGTAGGCCTTTGAGACGTGGACCGAGGTAGGCCCCGCAATCCTCGGCGTCGGCAGTATATGACCAGCCCCAGGGTCAGACTCGGTCCCAGCCTCCACCAAGTTAAGTGTAGTAGCGTTCTTATAAGTTTGGGGTGAGGGGAATGTAAACAGATGCGCAAGAAGCGATGAAATAATATCCGTAAATGGTAAAAGTTTGGCAGTATATTTTGTGGATTACACAGCAGTGTAATCAACAGATGCGCAAGAAGCGCTGAAATAATATCGGTTAATCATAAAAGTTTGCCAGTATATTTTGTGGATAACACAGCAGGGTTGCGACAAAGTTAACAACTTTGATGTGGAATCCATGAAAACAACCCAAATTTCTGCCTGACACACCTCGTTTGATAAGGGGACGATGTATGGAGGTAGCTATATGGACGACTTTTGGAGGTTGCAATGGAGACAACGTGTGGAGGCTGCTATGGAGACAATTTAATTTGGATAGTGCCTGTATGTGGCAGTCCAAAAAAGTTTTCAAACCAGAGGAGCAGGTAGGTGGCCCTCCAGAAAAATGAAATAGATTGAGTGCCAGTATGTGGCAGTCCAAAAAAGTTTTCAAACCAGAGGAGCAGGTAGGTGGCCCTCCAGAAAAATGAAATAGATTGAGTGCCTGTATGTGGCAGTCCAAAAAAGTTTTCAAACCAGAGGAGCAGGTAGGTGGCCCTCCAGAAAAATGAAATAGATTGAGTGCCTGTATGTGGCAGTCCAAAAAAGTTTTCAAACCAGAGGAGCAGGTAGGTGGCCCTCCAGAAAAATTGAATAGATTGAGTGCCTGTATGTGGCAGTCCCAAAAATTGTTTAAAACAGAGGACCGGGTAGGTGGCCCTCCAGAAAAATTAAATGCATAAAGTACTATAGCTAGAGCCAGTGGGCCCTGTCAAAAAATAGCCAGTTTCCTCTGTACAAAGTGGAGGAGAAGGAGGAAAATGAGGAGGAGGAGTGCATAAATTATTCAGGTTGAGCTTCCTTCACCTGGTGGAGATTGGAAATTATGAGAAATCCAGGCTTTATTCATCTTAATAAGTGTCAGCCTGTCAGCGCTGTCAGTTGACAGGCGTGTGCGCTTATCGGTGATGATGCCACCAGCTGCACTGAAAACCCGCTCGGACAACACGCTAGCGGCAGGGCAGGCAAGAACCTCCAAGGCGTACAGCGCCAGTTCGGGCCACATGTCCAGCTTTGAAACCCAGTAGTTGTAGGGAGCTGTGTGATCATTTAGGACGATGGTATGGTAAGCTACGTACTCCCTCACCATCTTTCTGTAAAGATCAGCCCTACTCTGCCGAGACTGGGGACAGGTGACAGTGTCTTGCTGGGGTGACATAAAGCTGGCAAAAGCCTTGTAAAGCGTACCCTTGCCAGTGCTGGACAAGCTGCCAGCTCGCCTACTCTCCCTCGCTACTTGTCCCGCAGAACTACGCACTCTGCCGCTAGCGCTGTCAGAAGGGAAATAGTGTTTCAGCTTGTGCACCAGGGCCTGCTGGTATTCATGCATTCTCACACTCCTTTCCTCTCCAGGGATGAGAGTGGAAAGATTTTGCTTGTACCGTGGGTCCAGGAGAGTGAATACCCAGTAATCGGTGCTGGAATAAATTCTTTGAACGCGAGGGTCACGGGATAGGCAGCCTAGCATGAAATC
Source organism: Engystomops pustulosus (assembly GCF_040894005.1). Classification (NCBI taxonomy): domain Eukaryota; kingdom Metazoa; phylum Chordata; class Amphibia; order Anura; family Leptodactylidae; genus Engystomops; species Engystomops pustulosus. Next base: position 19,564,902 of record NC_092416.1, read on the forward strand.
TGCCATATGCGCCAGAGTCCCAACTCTCAAGAATTCACTCCCCTCACTGGCCTGACTGTCCATCTCCTCCTCCTCCAACTCCTCCAACTCCTCTTCTTCTGCCCATACACGCTGAACAGTGAAGGACTCAACAATGGTCCCCTCTTGTGTCTCGCCAACATTCTCCTCCTCTTCCTCCTCATCCTCCTCCACCTCCTCCGATATGCGCTGAGAAACAGACCTGAGGGTGCTTTGGCTATCAACAAGGGATTCTTCTTCCCCCGTCTCTTGTGACGAGCGCAAAGCTTCCGACTTCATGCTGATCAGAGAGTTTTTCAACAGGCCAAGCAGCGGAATGGTGAGGCTGATGATGGCGGCATCGACACTGACCATCTGTGTTGACTCCTCAAAGTTACTCAGCACCTGACAGATATCAGACATCCACGTCCACTCCTCATTGTAGACTTGAGGAAGCTGACTGACCTGACTACCAGTTCTGGTGGAAGTTGACATCTGGCAGTCTACAATCGCTCTGCGCTGCTGGTAAACTCTGTATAACATGGTTAATGTTGAATTCCACCTCGTGGGCACGTCGCACGACAGTCGGTGAGCGGGCAGTTGGAGGCGGCGCTGCGCTGCCCTGAGAGTGGCAGCATCTGTGCTGGACTTCCTGAAATGCGCACAGATGCGGCGCACCTTCATGAGCAAATCAGACAGATTGGGGTATGTCTTGAGGAAACGCTGAACTATCAGATTTAACACATGGGCCAGGCATGGCACATGTGTCAGTCTGCCGAGTTGCAGAGCCGCCACCAGGTTACGGCCGTTGTCACACACAACCATGCCTGGCTTCAGGTTCAGCGGTGCCAGCCACAGATCAGTCTGCGCCGTGATGCCCTGTAATAGTTCTTGGGCGGTGTGCCTTTTATCGCCTAGGCTCAGCAGTTTGAGCACCGCCTGCTGTTGCTTAGCGACGGCACTGCTGCTGTGGCTAGAGCTAGCGACTGATGGCGCCATGCCCACGGATGGTAGTTCGGAGGAGGAGGTGGAGGAGGGGTGGGAGGAGGAGGAGGCATAGTAGGCCTTTGACACCTGGACCGAGGTAGGCCCCGCAATCCTCGGCGTCGGCAGTATATGACCAGCCGCAGGGTCAGACTCGGCCCCAGCCTCCACCAAGTTAACCCAATGTGCCGTCAGCAATATATAGTGGCCCTGCCCGGCAGCACTCGTCCACGTGTCCGTGGTCAGGTGGACCTTGTCAGAAACGGCGTTGGTCAGGGCACGGAGGATGTTCTCTGACACGTGCTTGTGCAGGGCTGGGACGGCACATCGGGAAAAGTAGTGGCGGATGGGGACCGAATACCGAGGGGCGGCCGCCGCCATGAGGTTGCGAAAGGCCTCGGTCTCTACTAGCCTATAGGGCAGCATCTCCAGGCTAAGCAATCTGGAGATGTGGACATTAAGGGCTTGGGCATGCGGGTGGGTTGCACTATATTTCCTTTTCCGCTCCAGCGTCTGGGGTATGGAGAGCTGAATGCTGGTGGATGCTGTGGAGGATCGTGGAGGCGACGATGAAGTTTTTGTGCCAGGGTCCTGGGCAGGGGGCTGACTATCAGCTGACACAGGGGAAGGAGCAGTGGTGTGCAAGGCCGGAGGTGAACAGGCTTGGTGCCACTGAGTGGGGTGTTTAGCATTCATATGCCTGCGCATACTGGTGGTAGTTAAGCTAGTAGTGGTGGAACCCCTGCTGATCCTGGTTTGGCAAAGGTTGCACACCACAGTCCGTCGGTCATCCGGTGTTTCCTTAAAGAACCTCCAAACTTCTGAAAATCTAGCCCTCGCCGCGGGAGCCCTCGCCACGGGAGCTTCACTACGTGACACACTTGGCGCTGATGCACCAGCTCTGGCCCTGCCTCTCCGTCTGGCCCCACCACTGCCTCTTCCAACCTGTTCTGGTCGAGGACTCTCCTCCGTCTCAGAAGCACTGTGTTCACCCGGCCTCTCAACGCAGCTTGGGTCTGTCACCTCATCATCCTCCGATCCCTCAGTCTGCTCCCCCCTCGGACTTCCTGCCCTGACAACAACTTCACCACTGTCTGACAACCGTGTCTCCTCATCGTCGGACACCTCTTTACACACTTCTTCCACTACGTCAAGAAGGTCATCATCACCCACAGACTGCGACTGGTGGAAAACCTGGGCATCGGAAAATTGCTCAGCAGCAACCGGACAAGTGGTTTGTGACTGTGGGAAGGGTCCAGAAAACAGTTCCTCAGAGTATGCCGGTTCAAATTCCAAATTTTCCTGGGAGGGGGCAGACTGGGGGGGAGGAGGCTGAGGTGCAGGAGCTGGAGGAGTGCCGATTTCGGTGACATGGGTGGACTGCGTGGAAGACTGACTGGTGGACAAATTGCTCGAAGCATTGTCAGCAATCTACGACATCACCTGTTCGCACTGTTCTGGCCTCAACAGTGCTCTACCACGAGTCCCAGTAACTTCAGACATGAACCTAGGGAGTGTAGCTCTGCGGCGTTCCCCTGCTCCCTCATAAGCAGGTGGTGTCTCACCCCGCCCAGGACCACGGCCTCTGACCCCTGCAGTAGTTGGACGCCCACGTCCCCGCCCTCGTCCTCTACCCCTAGCCCTCAGGTTAAACATTTTGAAAATGAAAGTTATAACTTTAATTTTTTTTTTACTTTTTTTTGTGTTTTTTTTGTGTTTATTAGTTTTTAAAACCAAACGATGCTATCCTATTGCTATGGCTATTTTCTAGGCAACTATGAAAGCACACTGCTATGCCAGATGAGATGATGACGCTGAGTTATGAAAAAATAAACGTAAAATAAAAAGTAAATGGCAGACTGTGCCTAATTGAAATCCAATCCCTAATAAATTGTCCCACTTCGGTCTTTGCGATTAATATGTGCGTCACTAAGCACTAATCACAACGGTCGCAAGTCTCACTACAAATTCCTCACAATATGGTAGTAGATGCACTGCAGCAAGGAGAGCCACCAGCAGATCAACCAGAAATAAAATATATATAACGCTATTGTAGGCCTAAGTAAGCCGTTTGGATTCTCCTATGGCTATTTTCTAGCCAAGTATGAAAGCACACTGCTATGCCAGATGAGATGACGCTGAGTTATTAAAAAATAAACGTAAAATAAAAAGAAACTGGCAGACTGTGCCTAATTGAAATCAAACCCCTAATAAATTGTCCCACTTTGGTGTTTGAGGTGGATATGTGTGTCACTAAGAGCTAAACACAACGGTAGCAAGTCCCCCTGCTAATTCCTCACAATACGGTACTAGCTGCAAATAAAAAAAAAAAAGTATAACGTTATTGTAGCCCTAAGAAGGGCTGTTGGGTTCTTGTAGAATCACTCCTGCCTAACAGTAAGCTAATATAACAGCCTAACGCTTTCCCTGACCAGCAGCAGCTCTCTCCCTAGCGGCATCCAGACAGAGAATGATGCGAGCAGCGCAGGCAGGGGCTAGTCTATCCCAGGGTCACCTGATCTGGCCAGCCAACCACTGCTATCGACGTGTAAGGGTACCACGTCATGCTGGGTGGAGTGCAGAGTCTCCTGGCTTGTGATTGGCTCTGTTTCTGGCCGCCAAAAAGCAAAACGGCGGGAGATGCCATTTTCTCGAGCAGGCGAAGTATTCGTCCGAGCAACGAGCAGTTTTGAGTACGCTAATGCTCGAACGAGCATCAAGCTCGGACGAGTATGTTCGCTCATCTCTATTTGTAACATCTTTGCATGAAAGACTCTCTCTGCGGGACTTCTCTATCTGAAAACAGGCATTAAAGGACATCTGCCACCAGGATGATGGATTGTAAACCAAGCACATTGACATACTGGTGTGTGCTCCCTCTAACAGGATAGGCTCTTCTTTAAGCTTCTTGTGCCTCTGTTTATAAGAAAAAACGGTTTTACAATTATGCAAATGAACCTAAGGGACTCCAGGTTCCATTAACACCTATGGAGCTTAGAGCCCCTCAGGCTTATTTTATTACTTTTAAAAGCCTTTTTTTGTAAAAGCCAGGGCATAAAAAGCTAAAAGAAGAGCAGGTCCTGTCAGAGGGCGCACACACCAGTATGTCAGTGTACTTGGCTTACATTGCTTCATCCTGGTGGTAGATTTCCTTTAAAGCTTTGATTTAGTCACAATTCCCAGCGCAGTGGATGGGAATTGCACCTTCTTCACCCTATTACCCAGTTGGGTGTGGAGAAGGAGGTCCCGGCAATGCAGGGCTTTGCCACTTTTCTTAACCAGTTCCGACCTGGGTTACAAGACCCCCGGTTGCGCAGCACATCCCTGCACTGCCTGTCTGCTTCTACTTCCTGATACAGAAAGCCCGATCCTGAATTGTTGGTCCAGCTTCATCTGAACCTGTGGGACATAAATCTTCATGGGTCCGCTCATCCCTAATTAGAATCCTTTGCCCAGCTGCCCAAAAATGTGGAAACAAACTATTAGTTGGTCCAATTTCACGGACTAAACACAGAATGGAAGTTCTTTCATCAGCATCATGGCTCCCTGTCTGCCATACTGCTACCCGGTGCTGGAAGGTCACAGGGTCAGTCCTTACTGACAGCATTTTTCTTCATGACGCAAGGACTGAGTTCGGTCTGTGGGATGTCATATGCAAATTAGCTACAATGTGTTACATATTTACATTTATCTGCAGAGATAAATCTCTTTAGGAAGTTTGAGGCAGCATCCCTAGTGCTACACAGAATTATAATCCCGGTGCAGTTTTCAGCAAGGATTCTCAACTGAAACAGTTCTATAGATGGTCCTAGACCAGGGCCTGATTAAAGGAGGGGCTCCTGGGGCTCTAGCCCTGGGGCCCCCACCACTTTCACCTTTTAAGGGGCCCCCACCAGTTTCCGACAGTCAGCGACTCAGCTCAGCTGTCTCTGCGTGTGATGTGCATAGGGGTCTAGGATGTCAGCTGGGTCAGAGAGGATCACTGGAAGGAAGGGTGAGGTAAGTATGAAGTTTATTATTTTGTGGCCATTTTCTACAGGGGACTGGCGGCTAAATTCTCCAAGGGGCTGGTAGCTGTATTCTACAGGGGGCTGGTGGCTGTAAACTACAGGGGGCTGCAGGCTATACACTACAGGGTCTGGCAGGCTATATACTACAGGGGGCTGGTAGGGCCCCCACCAGTCTGAGCCCAAGGGCCCCCACCACCCTTAATCCGGCCCTGCCTAGATGTGTCAGACCGCAAGATAGCAGCATCTGAAGTAATGATCCCCTCCAGCATCTCAGTCTGACTCAACTCTCTTTGATAGTTTGCCATGTAAAACGAATAGGACAGAAAATTTGAAAGGAGAAAAGGAGTTAAGTAGTGAAATTCTGGTGACAGGTTTCCTTTATGTGTCCACCATCAAGCAAATAAGAGCTGAGCAAGGTGGTCGGTATTTGGGCCACTGGACTATCAAACAATTTTTTTCCCCCGGGGAAACGAAAGCTAAAAAAACTATAACTAAAACTTTGAGCTACCAATTGTCACAAATTGTGAACCAAAGGATTGTCTTCATATGAAACATAGACTTGATGCTTTCTACTTATGAATAATCACAAGTGCTAAAAATCAGGTGTAATGTTAATTTTATTATGCATATTTTTTCTAATTTAAATTATCTTTAGGTTCCAAGACTTTGTCTTCTCTTGATCAGAGGCTTTTTGCTTTGTCTTATGAATTCACCTGTTGGGAGAAATACACAAATGTTAAATATTTTTGACTGATATTTTAGGCAGTTTTTGTAATAATCTGTATATCCCCAATTTGCGTAACAACTATAGGCGACATATTGTTACAGAACAACATAAATTACGGAGATTTGTGCCGTGTGTAATGAGCATTGAAAGCAGGTATAGCTGTACACGTATTTCGGGCACACGTACATCGGGCACAGTGTATTTTAGGGATCCGTATGGGTGCAGCCAACGTCTTATTACCTCTAGTTTGTGGTGCTAAACCGGCTGAAGTTTGAGTAATATTGGTGTAAGGGATGGGAGCGACACCACTGAGGGCAAAATCCAAGTACGGTAGCTTGTAAAATTAATTTTATTGCATAGAAAAACAGAACCGAAACGCGTTTCGAGGATTCCATAATACCCCTTTTTCAAGTGGAACTTTTCTTGGCACAGTCCTGCTATCAGCTGAGGAAAATTTTCTACCCTATTGAACCCTGAACATAATGGGGCAGATTTACTTACCTGGTCCTGTCGCGATCCAGCGGCGCGTTCTCTGCGGTGGATTCGGGT